>NC_138497.1:109745604-110215604 GCF_964252035.2 Podarcis erhardii | reverse complement strand
GATGAACCTGGGAACTTCTGCATGCAAACCAATTGCTCTGCCATTTAGTCCTTCCCTTATTGCAAATGAATACAACAGACACCGCATATTCGGTATGTGGCAAGGGCCTGAATCAATGGGTTTCCCCAAAGAGGAACAACTGCCTAAGCATAAGATTCTGTCCCAGTTCCAAAGACATCATTGGTCCTATTGTCCTATTTAGCTTCCCTCAACAGCAATTCTACTCTAAATAGAATGCTGGATAAGTGGGAATATTGTTTTTATCTTCATTGCTACATTTGCCACTCTAGTAGAAGTAACTCTATATTCCATCACTTCCTAAATACAGGAGGTTATGTGTGTATAATGCTAACTAATATGTGCATTAGTTAGGATGCGGGTGGCGCTGTGGGTAAAACCTCAGTGCCTAGGACTTGCTGATCGCAAGGTCGGCGGTTCGAATCCCCGCGGCGGGGTGAGCTCCCATCATTCGGTCCCAGCTCCTGCCCACCTAGCAGTTCGAAAGCACCCCTAAGTGCAAGTAGATAAATAGGTACCGCTTTATAGCGGGAAGGTAAACGGCGTTTCCGTGTGCGGCGCTGGTGCTGGCTCGCCAGATGCCGCTTAATCACGCTGGCCATGTGACCCGGAAGTGTCTCTGGACAGCGCTGGCTCTCGGCCTCTTGAGCAAGATGAGCGTGCAACCCTAGAGTCGGACACGACTGGCCCGTACGGGCAGGGGTACCTTTACCTTTACCTTTAATGTGTGCATGAGTGAGTACTTAGGTGTTTGGCCATGTGATGTGGTACACTGGTTAATTTTAAAACAACAGCTTGGCCTACCTCTCAAGCCATACTCCAGGTTTTGGGGGGTCAGGCAGCTTGCCTTCACCTATGGCAGTACTGAGTTCCTGTGCTATGCACCATTATCTGTTGGTGCCACCATGTTTATTACACTAGCCTCCAACGGATGTGTGTATGTTGGAGGCTGTCATAATTAGTATGATGGTGCCTGCAAGTTAACGGATACTATGTGCACCTGGCCACCACCATCCCAACTGTCCACAACTGCCACCCAGCTGAACCACATTAGCTGCAATGGTGGCTACAAACTGGTGGTTATGGGCCCTACTGGGGGCTTTGAAAGCATTTGCCCATGTATGCTGTCTGCTGGCCTGCCACCATGAATCACAACATTCTATATGTATTCTAAATGAGGTGTGTGAAATTAATGAGAATTTTTTCACTTAGATATTTAGATGAGCCAGAAGAATGAGACCCAAGAAGATCTGAGGTAAATGCCTGCCTCTATGCTGTAACTGACTTAATCTTTGTCCTTATATAAGCCATTCACCTTGAGGGGCAGGTGAAGGATGGGGATTTTCCATTATAAACCTGGGATGACAGTAGTGGTTACCCGCAAAGACAGTTGTTTAGTGACCAATTGTACATGACTTATCTATCACCAAGCTTTACATCATAGCAGTCTTTGTTTTCCCACATCACAGATATTACTGTAATAGATATTGTGGTTTTACTACCAATGTTTATATATAGCCTTCAGTTAACTAATATATTTATATTTTTTAAAAAAGAGCCCATCCATCATAATGTGATCATGGAGGGAATTTGAATGGAACTACTTAAGTAGTAATGGAACCATACGTTTGTTCACAATTTAGGAAATGGTTGGTTGGCAACCATCCGTCTCAGTAGACAATGAAGGAATGTGCTTTTGGGGGTGAAATCAAACTGTTGCAAGGTTATGGCTGAAATAGAACTAAATGTCAATCACAATAGTGTGTATGCTGATCCTATAAAGTTTATACTGTTCTGGGCAAATATTCCTCAATAATTTCTAGATGATTTTCAATTCTATTTATGTGAAACGGAAGAACTATTTATCAAGATATTTACCATACAATAATGGTAAAATCGGAGAAGACTCTCTTTGAGCTAAACATAAACACAAATTTCAACTTTGTTTGCATCTGTTAATTTAGAAGGCTTGCACGGGGGGGCGGAATGGTAACATAATTTAGCAAATAAATCAGATAACCTTTCTGACACAAATAGGGATCCACCAAGTGTGAGGAGAAGCAACTGTCACAGCAGACATATACTGTCTCATATACTGAAGCATAGTTAGATCAGGGTAGACTGAATGGTGCAATGAAAGTTAACATCTGCTTTCAATGAACACACAAGTTTATTTCTGCTATCTTCAACTGATCTTTCCCTCCATTCTTATAGAGCAAGCTATGTAAGTTTTCTTTGGACACCCAATCTATGTTAACTTTTACACTTAAAATAATAAATTCATTTGCATTTTCCATAAATAAGTACTCAATGAGATTACAATGGATGAGAATATAAAAGGGGAATGAAAGCCCAACAACACAGGAGCTCTAATTATTTTATCATTAGATACCAATATTGCACTTACCACCCCAAATATTTTAACTCTCAGCTTCTGAATGTGCCAGGCCAAATTGCTTATATACAGTCTAAGAAGTGGTGTCAGCACAGTGACAAAAATCCAGGCTGAAGTTGTCTGGGAAATCTCATGTCCTTGGCCTTGCCTCACCAAATAGATGAAAAATTATAGGATGAACTTGACTGCCTTAGAACTTACTACCCTTCCAGCCTCAGTAGGACAGCAATTCACAGGAGGCAATTTCACAGGGATTTATTTAGGAGATTTAGTCAGCAGTGAAACTGCCTCTCTCTTCCCCCCACCCAAACCAATGCCTCTTCTTTGTAATGCATTGTTATGCTCACTGCTACAAAGGATGTAATACGATGTTCTAGGTACATGCAATGGTAAATTATCGGGAGGGGAGAGACAAAGTATCAGAGAGGGCAAACTATTGAAAACAGGAGGGACATGATGTCCAACTTAGAGTCAATTCATATATTATATAAAAAGTGGATGAAGAGAAGTTCAACTTGCACATCCTTCTCTGTGAATTTCTACGGTAAAGTGAGAGCTCATAAATTTCATTGTGAGTTCAAACTTGCAAGATAATTTTCTACGGTCCAGTGTAAGCTGGATAATAAGAAGCATGAGTGAATGAGAAGGAATGAGTGTATGCAAATATACACTCTGAAGGCAGCCCTGTTTAGGGAAGCTTTTAATGTTTAATACTGTAGGTTATTGTATTTTGGTGTTCTGTTGGAAGCCACCCAGAGTGGCTGGGGAAACCCAGCCAGATGGGCGGGGTATAAATAACAAAATAATAATAATAACAACAACAACAACAACAACAACAACAACAACAACAACAACAACAACAACAATGTGCTGCACCTGCCACTGAATATGGATGGAGTCCAATGCAACTTTTCTGATGGCTTGTTTTCCGGTGGACACCTCTTTTAATGTAAGGGGAGCCATTTTGGCCAATTCCTTCTTTGCGCTGCAGCCCCTTGCACTACCAAAAAATATTTCAGAAAAGTGAGGAGGGGAATAACAGTGGGGAAGCAATGCAGGGCAAACTGGAGGAAATTACCTCCCCTTCTCTTATATTAGCAGTGGGGTTTGCTGGAACAAAAGCTGTTCCATGAGTGGAAATACAACATTGGATTCCACCTGAAAGTGCTGGAAAACAAGTCACAGGAAAAAAGATAAACGTGCTCAGGAACCAGCATAGGACAATGAATAATCCCTGAAATTAACTCTGATTGAAATCCCATCTGACACATATTGGAGGAGCTCTACCATCTCTCAGCATCAGTTCCAATACATTGTACAATGATAGGCAATGAGAAGTTGTAAATTATGTTGTATTTTAAAAGCTATTAAATAATAACTTATTATTTAGAAAGCTCAACTGTCATGGTGCAGGTGCACAGTTGACACCAAAGTTGGGCAAGTGCCAGGTGACCAAGCATTTTTTCCCCTGGGGTTTCCATGCTGACACACACAAACCAGAAGAATACCCAGTCCACCCTTACCACTGCCATTTCAATACTTCCAGAGAGGTGGGATTAAAGAGGTGATTCAAACTTCATGCTGCACTGTTCGGAACAGTCATGACTCTTTTCTGGAAGGTGGGCATTTCAGGTCTCTTACCTAAAGAACCACATAAACTTGCAAACGATACACCTAGAGGTTAAATGGAGGGCAGAGTTGGAGCCTAAATGCAATGTGCATATGTATAAGGTACAGAAGGCCCAGGTGGTAAGAGGTAACCCCAAGGATAGGGACTGATAACAGAATGGGGGTGGGGGGTGAGATGCAAGGCTTTGCCTAAGAGCCAATGTGACATAATGGCAACTATTTTGTGGTTGAATGTGACAAAACGTAGGTTTGAAAATGTGCTCATGCGTTACTGGGTGGCCTTGAACAAGTCAGTAGTTCTCAGTCTAACAGCTAGTTTATCTATCAGGGATGTTACAAGGATAAAATGAGATAAACTACTATACATGGAGATTAAATTTAAAGCATGTGCAAGGCTGGATTAAGGTTGTTGGGGGCCCTGTTGGAGTTCCCAAAATAGGTCCCTCAAAAGGAATGAATGAAACAAGGTATTTTTTAAAAAAGAAAGTCTTGTGGTATTTTAACAACTAACAGATTTATTTGGCATATGCTTTACTGGATTCTGACCCTGGGGAGTTTCTCAACTCTCAGCAAAACACAAACAAAAAACCCCATCTTGACAAGCTTGATAAACAAAAAGAAAATACTGTGAGCATGTCCAGTTTCACATTTGAAACTCATTTAATTCATCATTGTTTTTGCTCATTTCTTGCCAGCCTACCTCAAATGACTGTTGTGACAATATAGAAGAGGTATAAAATGGCTGCAAAAGGGGACTTAGTGCTTGTATCACAGACATTACAGTTTTCCTCACACTTTAAACATTTATTTTATTTAATAAAATTTGTATACTGCTTAATTGTAAATAAAACTTTTAAGTCATTTTCCTTCCTAAGTTTCTTTCCAGGAGGGCTAGATCTTCTTTAAAAAAAAAAAAAAGTCTGAGCCCCCTTGCAGGCATGGGCCCTGGTGCAATTGCTCCAACTGCACATTATAACCTGGCTGTGTATGTACTAAGTGAGGCTGACTGGACACATGGAAATGGTGTTTGTAAGCAGCTTCTTTTATCTCCTGTTAGAAATACATTTAAATATCATATGTGGAAGGAGGAGAGCTCCACCTACTTTGATGGTTAACAGGTTTTAGAATTTTTTGTGTGTGATTCCGCCCCGGTCCCAGTAAGCTGATGGATAGTGCATTTTAGCAAATAAAGAGATTGCTGCTGTGCTGCATTAGTGGCATCATATGTATACTAACAACCTGACACATACCAGTATTAGAAGCTGTACTTGAAGATACAATAGCCAAAGGCAGCACATAATTGTTTGTAATTTAGCACAAGTGATGCCTCTCTAATCAAATTCTCTTGTTGATATACTTCCGGGGTCTAGGCTTCCAGAAACAAAAGCATGGCTTTCATTTTTGGTTAACTTTTCCAGATTTGGTAAGTTGTGAAAAATATAATATGGTAAAAATGGTACCTTGGGGAACACTTTTTCAGTCTATTTAATTAAATGTAATGATAATCTGTGCAACATCTGATCATATTTTTCATTAGATCTCATTTTTAAATTTTCACTAGCTTCATAATAAAGCATAATGATAAACCAAACCAATCATGAGCCTGCTTATAGATTTTCTGCTTTGTAATGTTCTGTACCATAAAATCCCCCGCCTTCCCCCATGAAACACCAAGTAGCAAATTGCAGTATTATAGCCTTCCCTTAGTGACTGAAACATCCATTTCTGTGTGGCATCAGACTAATAGATATATTTCCGTAGGTAAATGGAAAGAATTTCTCGCTGTAATCTTATTTGAATTTCATTTCATTTGATTAAAGTAGGGAGGAGGGAGGGGGAAATTAAACAAAAGAATTCAAAATGAAATTGAAGAGATGTGTTGCTGGAACGAAAGCGAAGACAGTACCTGACATGATTTTCCTGAGCATAATGCTGCCAGACCTAATAGGGCAAGCTGTGGTATGAATGGATGATATCTTAGGTTTTTGTAATGCTAAAGGACTTATCAAGTTTTTTTTTTTTTTTTTAAGCAGACAGATAAGGGAATCTAAAGTTATGTCAAACAAATTACATTTTAGTTATTAGCGGCTAGTTTGTAAATATCAAAGACCCACTTATTATAGTGCTTGGAGCTGCATTTGCATGCTGATGAAATGCGAGTGGATGGCTGTGAACTGTAGGGTTATCTCTAGTGGAGCAGTGGGGAGCTCCAGAATCAGACAGTTGAGCATCTGACCGACTCAAGAGTCCAAGCTGCAGACCTCTTCTATTCACTTTCTTCACAACAATTAAAATATGCAAAGTGATAATTTTCCTTAAGTAGCCTTAAATGTGCGATCTATTTAAATGTGAGGGAAAATTGCCTGAAGCTTCTGGTGTGAGGGACAAAAAAGAATAAATTATGCAAATAGCGGAAAAGGACTCTACCACTTGAACGCCTAATTTTCCTGTAATAAGCATACTGTTTCATTTAATTTTTTGCCTCTTATTAAAAGTGACAGTTCTTTTTGCACTGTCTGATGGTTATATCTGACACAAGCAAGGGGAAATGACTGCTAGACTAAATGCTAAAGCGTTTTGGTAGCTTTTTTAGATGATGGTTACATTCACAAAGTAATTATGCACTGAAGAGTCGAGAAATAAGGTTTAATTACACAGTAATCGCTTCTGATGGACACGGCAGAAGTGTGAACACCGCCAGACTGCAATCCATCAATGACAAACCCCTGGCCACTTTTAATTCCTCCTCATTTGCATCATAACCTCCGCACCAAGTTGCACAAATGCTGTTAAATGTTAATAGGAGCTGTCTCTCCACTCAAAATGAATGCTTAAGCTGTTTCATTTTTTTCCCTCCTCCACCTCAGACCTTCAAAACCAGCTCCTCTCTGAGAGCAGGCATTAAGCACAGAGCATGGTGCATGGTCACTGTTGTGCTAATTGGGAGCAACACTTAAAGTTTTATCTCTCAAGCGCTAATAATGCACACTGCTGACAAACCAGTGAATAAGTAATGGACTGGGGGTGTGGGGGGTGAAGAGAGAAGGCAAACGGCATGCCTGGAATGAAAAATGCAGTTGGGACTGTTGTTCAGTGACTAGCTATTTGATTAGGCCCTGTAGTCGTATTTAATCCAGATCCTTGGGGAACATAGACAAAATTACATCTTCATCTCATCAAACATTCAGCCATATTTAAGCATTCAGCTGATCATGCTTTTATTGTTTCTCTTGCAGCTACAGAGAGACAATGATGTGCTGAACTCTTCATTCTGTAACACAGAAAGACTGAGCTTAAACTAGGTTCTTTTATTGGGGAGAAGGGCAGAATTAGAGCTATGGTTTAAGCCCATTAAGTATGGAGAAGGGGTCCCCCCCCTTGTTTACCAATTTATTTATAATCTCCTCTTTCTTTTCCCCCTTCATCATCCATGTTTGGACCAACTTACATCCTGAGACCGTTCCACATCATTAATTTTCAAATTATTCTTTTTTTACTAAGCAGTAGGCATCGTTTTGTCCTGATAAGAGGAAGATTCCTCTGCTGCGTACCCACCAGCAAGTTCCACTGACTGTTCCATGGAACAGGAAAGGTAATTTGTAAGCAGCCAGCTAAGTTTAACAGTAGAGTCCTAAGTGACAAAAAGCGTCTTTTTTTCCTCCATGAAGATTGAGAATTAACAACACCTTTCAGTGCATAATAGTTAAGCCTTTATCACTTCAGGAGCTGCTGATAAGGTTAAGAACACTAGACAAACTGCTCATTAGTGGGAAGGCTTGCCTTTTATATTAAAGACTGCTGGGTACTGAAGTTCCTCTAGTGAGCAATACATCCCTGGCATTTGAAAAGAACGAGCTAATCACAGCACATAAATGAATATGGGAAAACATGGCATAGTCTAGCGATATTAGGTTGGTTTTCCTATACATTTTATATGTGTGCAAAAATCATGCTCAACAATGCAATGCAATTGCAAGCTCCCATTGAAGCTGGCAACTTAGGCTTCTTGGATTTGCCAGCATCTTCCATCAAGATAACTTCCTTATATGAACTGCTATTCCTCTGGCTGTTCAGCACACATCTAAAAACACAAGCTGCACTCCCCAACTCATTTAGTTCATGATACGACCATGACCAGAAATGCAGACCATTGCAAATTTGTTCAACAGTGGTTACCAAAGCAATAACAACCAAAATAGAAGTGATCAATGCATTTGTGGTTTGCAAACAATTCAAATGGTGATTAAACAATAAAATAAAATAATTGGCTCCATGCTGTCCTTCAGTAATATCCCCAAATTTACTGCCTGAGATATGTTACTTCATCCCACCCAAGGGTTAGGGCTGACTCTGTATAGCAAAAGTTAAGTTCAATTTCTGCCCTTGGAAGTTTGTGGTGTGGTGTGTAGTAAAGGGCTTTCTCTGTTGCAGCCCCCATCATTAGCCCACCATCATTAGCACACCAAGCAGCTGGGGTGAATTAAAGTGGAACAATCACTTACAGTTTCTGGAGTTCAAAGGCTTTATTCATGCAATAACTATTTGCAGGATGAGTGGAGATGAAAGAAACAGATGACATCTCGTCTGGGGAAAAGAACAAAGTGGCTTAGTTTTGGTATGAAGTTAACTCAGAGAGCTAAAAAAGGTGCTGGCTCGATTGTTACACAGTGCCCTCTGTAGTTTAAAGCAACGCATTCATTTACTACAAACTCAAGAGAAGGAAATTTGTTTTTCTCCAACAGCACCTAAATTGTGGGACTCCATCCCCACAGAGATGTGTCTGGCACCTTCGCTGTATAGCTTTCAGTGTGTGCTGAAGACACAAGCCTCTTTTTAAAGGGTGCACCCTGTTCTTCTAACTGTTGCTTTGCTAACCAAGGAAACCCCCTACTGAATAAAGTGTTCACTGACTCCCACCACTGAGGTTCCTTAAAGCACATAAACATAAAGAGATAAAGGAGTTGCAAAATATGCATGCTCAGAAGTAGTTTGAAGGATTGTAGTTTAGTGGTAAGGCCCTCAGGATCAGGAAACTTTTGCTACATAACCCAAAAGCGTGGTTGCAGCCAATAATAATAATAATAATGATGATTATTATTATTATTCAATATTCAAAAGAAAAAGAGAGCATTGGGGCAAGTGACAGAAAAACAATAGCAACCCACTATCATTATCCTTAAGTATCTTCCTTTTTCCTATTATTATTATTATTATTATTATTATTCAATATTCAGAAGAAAAAGAGAACATTGGGGCAAGTGACAGAAAAACAATAGCAACCCACTATCATTATTTCTTAAGTATCTTCCTATTTCTCTCACTCCCTCCAAGATATTTTCTAGCTATGAAATCCTTCCAACACCTTGCTAGCTAGGCCCAGCAATGGCCTCTTTTTATAATTTTTATTATTATTATTTTGACAAAGTAATAAGAATAAATAAATAAGAATAAAAATTAAAATAAGAATAAAAATATTCATACATTTTTATCCTTCTTATTCTTATTTTTATTCTTAGCAATGGCCTCTTCACTGCTATCCACTATTGAGTTTACCTCAGGATTTGTGAATGCTATACAACACTAACTTAAGTGTTAAGTTGCAGGATTTTATTTTTATTCTTTTAATGAGTGGTCCTTTTGCATTGAACCCTACTGAAATCTTATACATACGCCAATAAAGCTTTGAGAATACAAACCTGGGAATTTACCTCAGGAGGTTTGCTGGTTCTTCAAAATGGAGGCCTTTCTGCCTGTTCCCTCAGGAATTAGTGTACGTTCTCTGCTCCGCTTACTGAGGCATACCCCCTCCCCCGGCTTCAGCCTCATAAACGCTTTTAAATAAATGAAATGAAACAAAACCAAATGAAACAAATGCAGCTGCTTGTTCCCCTCATAGGTTTCCTTTCTTCTGCCTGGAACAACGAAGCCTCAGGAGTCTGGTTAGGGCCGGCTCGGTTGCTAGTTTATGGGCCGGAGCCTTTCCACCCTCTGTCACGTTACAGGTATTTTGACTTTGGGCCATTTCAGGTGCGTTTTCAACGTGGCCCAAGCAGTGGAAGCAGCAACCACAGGCATGTCCTCTCGGCTCATTTCCCCGTGCCCGAACCGCGAGGCAGCAAAGTTATGAGGCCAGCTGCCATTTCTCACGGACATACCCCGAATTGGCTCCAGCTGCTTTTGATCTGACTGCAGTTTCATTTTTGCCAGCCATGCCAACCCTTCTGCGGGCGCCTTCTGTGAGGTCTGGGGTTTGCAGAAGGAGGACTCTGGCTACCTAATTCCCAGTCAGGTGTTCTCTTCACACAACTAAGCGTCAAGTGGAATGAGAGCAAGGCCCCGCCTTCTGCCACTCATGCAGTGCAGGGGAGGAATCCGTAGCACGAGCCTGTTCAATACACACCTGTTTGCCTCCCCTTGAAACCTGCGTGTGTGCAGACATGGCCCCATGTGGGGAGGGGGCCAAGGCTGTAATTGTGGAGCTAGAAGCTGTGACCCCACCATCCCCTCTCATGTGAGAGCTATAAATAAGTCAAAAATGTGTGTGTGTGTGTGTGAGAGAGAGAGAGAGAGAGAGAGAGAGAGAGAGAGAGAGAGAAAGAGAGAGAGAGAGAGAGGGAGAAGAGGAGAAAGAGAGAAGGAAAGAAGGAGAGAGAGAGAGAGAGAGAGAAGGGGAAAAAAGAGAGGCATTTCCAAAGCAGCTAACTTCCTACCAAGAGAGAACTGCTGTACAGTAAAATTGCCACTTTTTATTTTCAAAACTCCTTGCACCCCAGGCAGACTGGAATAATGATGTTGTTGTTGTTGTTGTTGCTGCTGCTGCTGCTGTTTGCAACACTTAAAAAAGAAAGAAAAAGTACTGGCAATATACCATCGATATTTTTCCCCACAGCATGCCCAAAGTATTCTGTCTACCCACCCACCCCCTCCGCCTCTCCACATTATTGTGGAAATGCCAAACGTCTTGCCTGGATATGGGTTTTATAGAGACAAGTACAAGTAAACTGAACTGGTTAGCAGTTGACAAGTACTGAGGAAGCTTCTGGCAAGATGATCACATTTCAACAAGTGTGCAGTTTTATAAAACAAAGATATTTGAGTGAGGTGGAGGTGTTTAGATTCACAGCAAGGTTCAAAGACCGCTCATCTATATATTCAAGATTAAGGCATACCCCCCCCCCCAAAAAAAAGTGCCAGTGTTTTTAAGCGTGTTTGTTACGTTTGCTTTTTATATCCATACTAACGAATGCAAGGTCACCCACATGATACAATCACAATCCCTTTTTTGCTACTCTCTCTGAATGGTGTTCCTGTGTTTTAGTGAGCCGTTAAACCAGTGCAGTGAGACATACTGGAGGTGGGAATTATTGGAGAATCTCCAGTGCTTTCTATAGTCAAACACAGAGCTAGGGAAGAACAAAATTTTGCCAAGGCTCCACACAAAAAACACTGAATGTGGAGCTAATGTTGCAAACTGACAGAATTTTTCAAGCTCCTATGTGAAAATAAAATAAAACTTGTTTGACCAGTGACCTTTCAATACTATGTTTGCCAAAATATGATCCTGACAAATTGACATATATTCCCAATTTTGTCAAAAACAATTTTTGGAGGCTATATCTCTCTCACACAAAGAATCATTAAAAATGTATGTTTTCTCTCCATCTGGTGTACTCAACTGGGGTGTTGTCAATGGGATCAAATCGTAATCTAGACTGGTTGTGTATAAACAGTTGTCAATATTTCTGTTTCAAAAACTCTTCATTACACGAGTGTTTAGTTGCAGATACTGCAGGAGTTTCTAAGAAGGGCAACCAAGAGTTGAAACAGTTCTTACAAAATAATGGCAGGCAGTCATAAAAAGAGGCAGTTCACAATGCAATCCCAATTCCTAAAAGCCATTGCTCCCTCTTTAGTAGGTGATAGACTATCAGAACCTGCAGTGTGACATGGATCTTTGTGGGCAGAACCAGATATCAACAGTATGTGTCTAAAGCATTTAACAAAATATGTTATTTCATGTGTTGAAGCAAAAGATTTCCCTAAAACGTAGCTAGGATGAGGGACCTCCCATTAGGCAGAGTGAGGTAATCGCCTCAGGTGGCAAGTGCTAGGGAGCAGCAATGGCGCACACACACATACATTCATTTTGAGCACCCAAGACATTCACATCTGCTAAGTATCAGTGTTGTGTGTCTTGCACGCCTGTCAAGAACCCTCTGAACTAGCCTGCTGCCCTCAGGTATGCTAGAGGTCACTATTCCATTGCCAATACTTAGGCGTGTTTCACCTGCCAGTCCAGTCAGCTTCATAGAATAGAAGGGGACTCCATCTTACCCTTTGCCACAAGCAACAAAATATATTGGGCCTTCTTCTTCCCATTTTATCATGACAGCAACCCTGTGAAGCAGGTTAGGCTGAGAGACAGTGACTGGCCCAAGTGCACTTCATGGCCAAGCAGCGGCGTAGCGTGGGTTGTCAGCACCCGGGACAAGGCAAGTAATTTGCGCCCCCTAACCCGGGGCAAGGCAAGTAATTTGTGCCCCCTAACCCGTGGATTTGCGCTCCCTAACCCGTGGATTTGCGCCCCCTAACCCTAACCCCCAGATGTTGCGCCCGGTGCGGCCGGCCCCCCCCTGCACCCCCCACGCTACGCCACTGTGGCCAAGTGAAGATTTGAACCTTGATCCTAGGTCCAACATTCTAACAACTACTCTGGATCTCATTAACTTATAGTATGCAATCCCTGTGTTCATAGCATTGTTGCCCAACAGTCCTGAAAAATCATGTGTTCCCATGTCTTCTCCCAAACAAACCATATAAAATTAACTCCTTTTGTATGATGAGACTTTTAGAAAATGTCCAAGGACATAATAACACAATGGTCTGGTTTGCATATCATGGTTAGCCCAACTGTGGCATATTGGGGACCACGCAAATGTGCAGGCTCCCAAAGAGGAGTCAACAGCCACTTTCTTCCCACTGCACCACACTGAGCTTAGCCAAGGTTTGAAGTAGGCTGGATCTAGATACATTCAAAAAGCGTTTCAGGAAAACATGTTCAAAAAGGGAAATCAAGTTGGCAAAAGACAGCGCCATCTGGTGTCCCAGTGTTATAATGCATATAAAGCACTTTTTCTTTACAAATGTAGCAGAGTCCTAAGTGTGTTAAGTGCTCTCCTCACTAATAACGACCTGTAGCAGAGAACCTACAGTATGCCCAAAGTCTGCCTTACTATGACATGCAAACCAGGCAAATACAATGTTTGCACTATTGACTATATCTATCATCTATCTATCTATCTATCTGAGCTCTTAGTGGAAAGTTGTATTTGCTTGCTATTTTTGACAGACAGTTCTTGATATATTGCCACACTGATATTCTTCTTAAACAGCTTCCGGCACTTGCCATAAGCTATATAAATCTGTCTACACCTCTATTATCCTACACCTCTATTAGCTACAGTGCTGAAAATGACAAAGCATAGGATTCCCACCTTTTTCTGGCCTGCTCCTATGCAGAAGAACATAAGAAGAGGCTGGTGGCTCAGTCCAAGGGCCCATCTAGTCCAGCATTCTGTTCTTAGGGTGGCCAACCAAATGCCCGAGGGAAGACAAGAAACTGGACATAAAGCACAACAACACGCTAACACTCTTGAACTCCAGCAACTGTTTTTTTCCCATTTTATCTCCATGCTGGGAGACGTTTCTACTGATAAATTTCTGCATACCATATTGCCACAACAGCAGGAAGAAGAAGAAAAAGAAGAAGAAGAAGAAGAAGAAGAAGAAGAAGAAGAAGAAGAAGAAGAAGAAGAAGAAGAAGGTGGCAACCATAGACAAAAAAGCAAAGCAAAGAAAACGCCCACTTGCAATTCTAGTTGTAAAATTTGTGGGCTTTTGTTAAATTATCTGTTGATGTTTTGCTACAGTTTTTGGATACATTTTATTGATATATTGCAAGTCCCTGCTTTACAAGTCAATTTAGTGAATAAATATGAAATAGAATAAAATGCTTTTTATTCCTCCCCCCCCCCCTCCAATACGGTTATAATTATGTAGGAATTAAGCCAGTAAAAATGTAGATTGAACCTTGGCTTAATTGGTTTATGTTTAAAGATTCTTTGATCAGCGATAACAGAAATATATATTAACATGTTGCATTTTAAAGTAATGCTGCCTTTCATTAATCAAGTGTCTGTATGGTTGATTAATTTGAACAAGGTTTAAATTGCTATGAAAATTTATCATTCATAGCCATGATCTCCATTTACATATATGTTAATTATGGTAAATGTAATCTTTTTCTGAATCCTCTGGGCTGAATACTAAAAAGACATCGTGATCACAGGAAGGGAGTACTTTTCGATTACAAAGTAAAATTTTGCTACCATTCAGTAAAGTCTGTTTTTCTTGTCAGAGATGGACTGGCACACAAAAACATTTCATGCTGAAGGCAAATTCAAATTTCAAGTGATATTTTTAAAGTCAATATCTATAGTATTCCTGAGTTTTAAAATAAAAACTCCTACCCTCTGACTGCTAAAGATGACCTGATGAATATATATATATATATATTCCTTCCAACACTGAGCTCCTTTCCCCCACCCCCCTTCATTTTAGCGGTTTAATTAGTAAACACATGATGTTTTCTCTGTCTGTTTCTCTCTTTTAAGAAGACAGAAGTTAGCAAATCTGAAAACGTCTGTAATACAATTAAAATTAATTACATTGCAGGAGATAGACACCCCTGAGGTTTATAGCCTCTTAAGCTGTATTAGAAAAAACATATCTCTGAGCAATGAAGATACAATAGCAATGAAGAGACAATATTGGATGTATTGCTGTGGTTAAATGCAAATAAATATATTTCACTCTGCTCATTTAAAACCCCTTTAGAGACCATTAAAATGTATTTGTTGGCTGCAAAAGATGAGTAAAATGTAGGAAACTGTCCTGTCAAAGAATTTTAACAAAGCTTAAAGAGGGAATGTATTTGCTGGAAAGGCTTTGCCATCTATAACACAGAAAGAAGAAATAAGGAAAGCAGGACTTCAGGCCTATGGAATTCAACTTGAATAAAATAATGGAAGAAGCAGGTAAGCTCCGCCCCACATAATCGATCACAAGATGTGGTGCAAACTCACACCATTTGAATGGCAATGCCCATCAACTTTGGATGGCAGCCCTCTCAAATATTTTAGGGGTGGGTCCTCTAGGAGTTGGCTCCTATGATACGGCAAATGTCAAGATCAAAGTGTGGAGCCCAAGCTGGTGTCTAGGAAATTTTTCATCTTCATTTATGGAAAAGTCAAAATTTTCAATGGATGTACATAAAAAAAGGAGTATGTTTGTGTCCAGATTTTATATGATTTGATTTCAAAATATATGTAGTAATGGAGCTTGAAAATTTAGGTCTTCTAAACTGAGACTCTCCTTGCCCAGTCTCCCCTCCCTGCTGCCTGAGATTTTTGGAGGCAGGCTATAATATTTGGGTCATGCTGAAAATACCTTGAATAATTCACATGTTCCACAAATAAGGCTTGGCACTGGCAATTTTGTGCTTGAGCCTTGGCTACGTGAGCCTTGGCTACATGAACATATATTTCATGGCAAGGCAAGAAGCCAATAAATATTCAGAATTCCAGTTGCTGAAATAAAAAAAACGTAGGCATACTTAATAACTTTATGCAAACTTATTGGATGCCCTGGTTTAGATTTCCATGAAATATTTGCTCCAAGATTCTATTGCATGGTTCGTTTTGTGATTTAAGTGATTTAAGTGATCGTTAAGTGATTTAAGCCACCTAGTCCAAAGTTAAAATGAGGAGTTAAAACCCTGCGTAGTAATTTACCCCACTTTGCAACTACTGTTAGAGTTATTCACCATAATTGTATATTAAGCTTGACCTTTTCTTTGGAAGTACACACAACTTTCTTTTCTACATTGGCTTTTGGGGTTTAAGATTAAATGGGCAAATGGAGATAGTTGAATGCAAGAGTTTTGCTGCCCAATATCATTGGGATAGGGTAGGTCATACATGCAAGTCAATAGATTACAGGGGTCAGCAGGGGGCCGGTCCACTGTCCCTCAGACCTTGTGGGGGGCCGGACTATATTTTGGGGTGGGGAAAAATGAATGAATTCCTATGCCCCACAAATAACCCAGAGATGCATTTTAAATAAAAGGGCACATTCTACTCATGTAAAAACACGCTGATTCCCGGACTGTCCGCAGGCCGGATTGAGAAGGTGATTGGGCCGGATCCGGCCCCGGGTCTTAGTTTGCCTACCCATGGATTAGATTGCTGCTGCCACTAAACACATTGGTCAGGATTCACCTAATGTGTCAGTGGGAACTCTGCAGAAAGGCTTCTGTTTGCATAATGGGGTTTTCCACCTCTCCTCCCCCTGCATACCCCACACCCCTGAAATTGACTGTGGGGAGGTCAGGAGAACCCCCAGAAATGCATGCAATGGGAGAGGCAGAGAGATTGTTCCATCTGGCAACCTCATATGCTTGCGCAAATACTACATAACATGATGTTGGATTCCGCCCATTTAATTTTTTGCCAAAATACGTACGGCATCAGAATCTCCTCCTCCTATTAAATACATGCAATCTCTTATCCCAACTGACCAGGAATAATAATTGTTTACTAACCATATACGTAATGATGATCTTGTAATGCCTATGCTGGTTACCTCTTTGCTTCTTGGGTCAGTTTAGAAGGTTGACGTTAACTTTTGAAGCCCTAACTTGGCCTACAACCAAGTTCCTTAACTCAAAGACCATCTCCTCCTATATGGGCCCACCCCAGCCTTAAGGCAGGCGTTGATGGAACCACTCTCCATCCAGTCACCATGAAATTGCACTAAGGGTGAGTACAAAAATAGGGCTTTTTTTCCAGTGATGGCACCCAAATTGGAATGTTCTTCCCACAGAAGATTTGTTAGGCTTCCTCTCTTCATGCCTTTAGGCAGAGTTTGAAGATTAATTCATTCAGATAGGCTCAAGTTTTTAAAGATTTGTGCTCTGCTGTACCGTTTTGTTAAATTGTGCTGCTGAGTTTTAATTTTAGGTTCATCTTTAATACCTTAAACGTTAGTTTTTAACTGTCTGTTAGCGTTGGTGCTTGAGCTCATTGCAGAAAAGCGTGTTATAAATGAAATTAATTTAGCTTGAATGCAGGAAGGCAGGATCCCTCATATCTTTGAAATATACATTGTACAGCAGTTAGTGAGTTTAAATGGATGCTTAATAACTTGCTTTTTTGTACAGTGCCTAGCACAGGAAAGGCCAGCTGTGCTGACAAGCATAGACTGGTATTAATACATATTGGGAAAGTACACAGGAACATAGCACACCTACATCCTGGTTCAATTATTTTATCCCTGTTAAAAATGTATTTGTTCACCCAAGCATTTTCAGAGTTTCAGTGCTGGCCATGCTTATTCTTGGTCGCTGAGAAAGTGAGAGGCTGTCTTTCATGTTCTTTTATTATGTTTCTATCACATATTGTATGACATATATTTATTTAAGTAATATAATTTTTTTATGTCCCACTGCTTTCCCAAAGGGAACCCAGGGCAGCAAACAACAGGTGACAAAACAACAAAGAGCATCTCAAAAACAATTCCAATGCAGATACAGACTGGAAACGCTCTCTAAGTCATTATTATCATAACTGATCATCTTATTTTGAATGTGGAACACTTTCTGTAGCCAGGCACCAAGTTTGTCTTTCTGTGCAATTTTCTGGTTATTCTAATCTTATCATGCTTTATTTTATTTTCTTGGGGGGGGGGGGGAATTTCTCCCCTAGCATTTTAGAAATGTATTTAAAAGTCTGTTTCAAGGGACAAGTCATTGGTGTTTGTGGTTATGTCCTCCTCCTCCTCCTCCTCCTCCTCCTCCTCCTTCTTCTTCTTCTTCTTCCTCCTCCTCCTCCTCCTCCTCCTCCTCTTCTTCGTCTTCTTCTTAAAAAAAAGGTTCACCACATTTGGATAATTTCTGCTTAAATTGTTAATATTTACATAATGTATTCACTGCAAAAGCAGACTCATTTCTTAGTCACAACTTAATGCAATTAAAATGTCGTTCTAGAAACCTTTGCAAGCATAGCACCTTTCATTACCTGACAAGACTCTTTTAAAAGATACTTATTTTGCAATTTTCTTTCCTACAGTTTTGTAGTTAGTCATTTGGTGCACTTACACTGAGTGAAAATGATGAATTTTTCCACAGCAATCAAAAGGTTACTCATGTGTGTCAAGATGAAGGAAGTATTTACAGGATTGTGGCCATATTTGGAAGCAGCCCAAAATTCATATAATGTTTCTATGTGTGGGCGAGCCTTCTTTTTAAAAAGTAAAATAAAAGGCACAATGTTTTTACCTTGATTTCGGTGGGACTAGGGCACGAGTAAAATTGCAATGGCTTTTTAAGATGAGCAAATGGAAATATGAGCAAATGGAATATGAGCAAATGGAAGACAAGCAAAGGTTGAAACGAGATCTCCACGTTAAGAGTGTTCATGCCAAGATACAGGCAGTGCTGATTGTATTTTTTGGCTTGATTTTACAGTCTCTAATGTGGACTATCATTTTTGTTAAAAGAAAACCCCAGGACGATTTAAGTCTTTGTATGAAACTATCACCCTTGTGTTTACCTAAGTCATGCCATTTTCTGATTCATTTTTTTCTCCCCTAGTGTAAAGGTTTCCCCGTCTTCTTTGTAAGTAAATATGATGCATTTAAAGACGCAAGTGACTGGGGCAATTTTGTGACAGTTTTTGTCTGCTGAAGAGAGCTACTCTCAGATTATTATCTGTCTCAAGAGCTGAAAGGACATGAGAGAGTGCTTTTACAAAACTACCTTCATCTCTTGGGCCTTAATAAGAGCAACAGAGAGCAAGAAAAAGAAAGAAAAAAGAAAAGAACAAGTGGTTATAGTAACGATGACTGATCTTGGTGCTCAAATCTTAGTGAAGTGCAATGCAGGTCTATTTGTCTGTCAGTCTGACTATCTAATCTAATCTAACAACCAATTAGATCATAATCACAGAAGACCAGAGTTATCCTTGTGCCAGGCATCTGGAAATGTTTGTTTTGAATTGTGCAATTGGTTTTCAAGACAACTTCAGTGCTTTTGAGGTTGCTTTGACTGAAGGTGTCGTGCATTTTATGTTTGTGCACCACTTCCAAATACTCGCACCCAAAAAATTCTGCCAGTCAAACTGACAGCACCTCCAACACACTTCAGCCATCATCTCTCCCCCGCCCCCCCCGAGGAAACAACTCACAACCACAAAAGGAGGAGCGTCTCATTCTGATTTGTTTAGGGTGGATAGATCTATGAAGAAATGGACAATTTAAACAGCATAATGAATTGCCAAGGATAATACTCTCCCTCCTGCCTATATATATTGTAAATATGAATATGAGATACATCTACATTTTGTGCACTTCTGGCATAACAGCTAAAGAAGGAACTTACGCATCTCTTCCATTGTGAATATGAGTTGATGCAAGAGATGATTGACATGTATTAATTGCCGATCAGAGGAAGAACTTCTCTATCATCGCCAAACACAATACTCTTCTTTCTTTTCTTTTTTAAAATTTTTAAATATTTTATTATTAAAATAATTCAACATTAATACATACCTATTACAAATATACAAAAAATATACAAACAAACATACATTTCATACAATCCTTAAAAATATTCATACTGTTCAATGAGTAAGTTCACACATCCTCCTGCCAGTCATAAAGTGAGCAGGTATCCGAGTGATGTACATGGATGCGTGAACTAGCCCTGAGATGTATTTCTTCATAGGGGAGGAATAAGGATTTCACTTTTGGGTGTCCCACCAGAAAGATGAAAAATGAAGGAGGCATGTATTATGGTTGCTGCAATTGTGAAATGTCTGAGGTCACCTTGATTAGTACAGTAATGAATAGCCTGGCTATGTGAGAAGGTGCATATTTTCTCATGGGATATTGTATTGGTATAGGAGGCAGGTTTGGGCTTGCTAACTCCATTTTCTCAATTTAAGCCAGATTGGGGTTGTTTATATGAAGATGGCAATCTTGACATGGCCAAAGCAGTGGCCTTGTTCGCTATCAGTGTCTCCCTTTATGGCTCAGTTAATTCCATCTTTACTTTTTGATTTTTTGGAGGGTGCTCGAGTTGCAACTGTTAAGTGTAGCTGCAAGATGTTTGAAAGTAGTGGCATGCGGGGGGGGGGGGGGGTCCTGGTTCTTGCATCAAGCAGAAATATTCATCTGCCCCAGTGCAAAGGGCATTCCTGAAATGGAGAATCAATTCAGTTATGACCAAGCAGCCACGTAGCTGCTATACCACTGCACACTTATAAAACAGTCTCCACTAGGAAGCTGGAGATGAACTAATGCTACAAATTGGTGTTTCCCAACAGCTGCAGGCTGATCACTGGCACCTATCTGATCCAAACCGTGCTTCACTCTTAGGTTTTAATCCTTTGTCTCCTATGAATTCTGTGGGCAAGAACTGTGTATAATGCTCATGTTCTGAAACCATCCAAGGGGGGCAGGTCTCAATTTAGCATGCCACAGACTCTAGCCCATGAGGGCTGGACCATCTCAATGCCTCCCTTTCTCAAGGAAGTGTGGTGGGATTTTACACGAGGCTTATGATTAAACCGGTTGGTTCTGAATAATAGCATGGCACCTTGTTGGTATTTCATCTTTGTTGTTGCTTTTATCTGCATCCTAAATATTAAAGAGGTCTGTCCGTGCTTAAAATGCATTCAAATCCACAAGCCCACTTTACATATTTTCTCTTCTAGGACATCTGTACTAGCATACTCTCACTTTCTACTCCCCTAACCTCTTTCTTCTCAGCTGCTCTATGTTTTTACATCTCTCAAGAGGGGTTAATACTTTACAGCTGCATCCTGCTTGCCAAGACTCTCACATGTGCAAATTATTAATCTTTTCTATTGCTACAGTAACTCCCAAGGCTTTAAACACCCCCTACCTAAAGCTGGCCCCTTTCCAAGAAAACTTTCCCTTTTCTTTCTCCAAGAGATAATCTGGCCTCCTACCGAGCTGACATTGTTTGTTTACACAATTGCTGAGGTATAGTCCCCCCTTCCCAAGTAAAAATTTGCAAACTTGAATCTAATTTTGTAATACAAACTCAAGCACCTCTCTCTATATATATCTGGTGTTGAAAAAGTGTTGCCTAATTTTGTCTTGAAACAACATTGTAAAATAAATATTTCTGGCACTGCAGCTGATGTGCTGAAATCAGTGGTGGCACGGAAGATCTCCAGGCAAAATCCTAGACTTTTACCATTTCTGTTACATCCAGACAACAACTTCTCATGATGAATATTTTGTCTAAGCCTTGCTAATACCCTATGCAAACATGTCCCACTCAAGGCTATTTTCCAGAAATTTATAGTATTTTGTTGAATGATTCTGGATTCTGAGGATGGAACCACATGTTACTATAAGCAATGGGATACCATTCTCCCCTTCCCAGGGCTGACTCTGCCATGAAGCATTGTGAGGCAAAAGTCTTAGGCAGTTGTGAAAGGACAACACAAAGTTAGTTACTTAATTTCTCATTATTGCATCTTATTGCCAGGAAGGGGGTGAGGTGCCTATGAGTTTCTCTGTCTCGTGTGCCAAAAAACCATAGCTGGCCTGGGTTCTAAACATCTTTGATTTGGGCAGGAGAGTCGACCATTTGCTGCCCAGGCAGCAATAACGTCTTGGACTAACTCCGCCTCCTCGATAACTTGTTCCCATGTCCAGATGGCATCACGCTGTGTGTTTCTTATCACTGCCAACCAATGAATGGAGAAATGCACTGAAACACAGAATATGCTTCCAGGCTCAGTTCATTCATTTTAACCTCTTCAAAGGAGGCATTTTTTAAAAGGTAGAAGGACTGAGCTGGGTTCCTTCCTTGGAATGCAGAATGTGTTGCCCTGAATGCCTTGCAGGAAGTTTAGAAACAGAGATAGATATATTAGAGAGAGCATTCAATCTGCAGTCTAAATTGAAACAGTCTTGGAATATAGTTTCTGGGCAATGTTGTTTGCACACACACGAATGAAGATGTGGGGCTTGCAAAATGAGTTCAATCAGGACCAGCCCCACCATTTGGCAGAGTGAGACAACTACCTTAGGCTGCAGATGGTGCCAGATCTCCAGCTGCTCCTTTTTGTCCAAGGACAGAGCTGTGTGTAATATGCAACCTGCTTTGATCTCCCTAAACTAGCCTCTTGGATGCTGTCCCATGGCCAGCATCAACGTTAGATTCAACTACCATCCAGATAACCCTTTCTACACAAAATGGGATGGGTCTTGTTCTTCAACTTGGGCAGCAAAATGTCTTGGGTCATCCCTGCTTTAAGAACATAAGAAGAATCCTGCTGGATCAGGCCAAAGGCCTATCTAATCCAGCCTATCTAGATTTCTACAGTGGCCAAGCAGATATATATGTGAAACTCACAACTGGACATGAGCACAACAGTCTTCTTTTCCCGTGGTCCCCTAGTGACCAGTATTCACAAGCACATAATCTTTGATCCTGGAGATAGTATACAACAACAAGAACAACAACGGCAAAAACAACAACAAATTTATTATTTATACTGCGTCCATCTGGCTGAGTTTCCCCACCCGCTCTGGGTGGCTTACAGCATATATAAAAACATAGTGAAATGTCAAACATGAAAAACTTCCTGCTACTGGGCTGCCTTCAGATGTCTTCTAAAAGGTATGTAGTTCTTTATCTCCTTGACATCTGATGGGAGGGCGTTCCACAGGGTGGGCGCCACTACTGAGAAAGCCCTCTGCCTGGTTCCCTGTAACTTCACTTCTCGCAATAAGGGAACCAGCAGAAGACCCTTGGAGGAGGACCTCACTGTTCGGGCTGAACGATGGGGGTGGAGACACTCCTTCAGATATACTGGGCCGAGGCTGTTTATATGGCCATCAGGACTAGTCACTGTTGACAGCCTTATTCATGGATTTGTTTAATCCCCCTTTACAGTCATCTAAGCTAGTGATCATCACCATATCCAACGCATTTCATCCCTTAATTATGCACTGTGTCCCCTCCTGTCTGCTTTTTCCACACCACACATATTTTTACAAATTTACCATACTTGTCTTTTGTCCCCAAACTACCCCCCTCACAATGATGCAGAATTTCCTGCTTGGTACTAATTTATTCTTCTCAAATACCGGTACTCTTTTTAAAACAAAAAACAACAACAACACAACTTTTATTGAAAATTTTTCGCACAAACACAAAACCCAGAATAAGTTTCCATCGTAAGAGACACAGACAACTTTGCTGCAATGCAAACCTGTGTTGTAAGCAAAAGCAGCCACAAACAGACAACAGAAGAGATAAAAAAGAAAGAAGATTCTGGGTACCATGTCCCTTGCTGCAACACTGGAGAGAAGAAGTTCAAAGATGCTGTTCCAAGGCTGAAACCACAGCAGTGGTCTGAGGAAGCCTCATAGTCGTGCCAGGCCCAACTCCAACATGCCCCCCCCCACCTCAACATAAGGCAGTTTTCCACCTGTAAGGCCTCACAACCAGCATGCAGACAGAACTGGAGTACATATCCTTTATCCCCATCAAAAGATGTTATGTATGTAGAACTTCAGCTTTCCCCTTCCCAGTTTTGATGTCTGTAGCACTTAAATATGCGTTAAGGGTGGAGAGGGTGAAACAGGAGCAAAGTATAGCTTTGGAAAGGAAATATTGTGTGTGTGGTGGGGATGCAGGTTTCTTTGAAGATGGTCCAGAATATAAAGCTGGTGCAGTTTGCTGCGCCAGGTTGTGATCTGGGGTAGCCTGGAGGGATGGTGTACCACCAATTCTGAGGGCTCTGCACTGCTTGCCTGTGAGTCACTGTGGCTGACTCTATGAGCATATAAAGCCCTAAATCACCCTGGACTCACTGTATGCCCCAAAGTCAGCTAGGCAGGTCCTGCTCCTTGACCCATCCCTATGATATGATGATGATGATGATGATGATTCATTACCCACCCTTTACCTAAGGTCCTGGGGTAGGTTACATTATTAAAACACTATATTAAAAGCAGTCTACAACAATTTACAGTAACAAAAATTAGGTGGGTTCTAAAACATATACACTTCAAGTGCTAGGAGGGCATTGACAGGACATTTCCTGTAGTGGCTTCCCAACTCCTGTCAGTCTCCACAGTGGATATTATTAAGAAAGCACTACATACAAAATAAATAAATAAATAAATAAATAAATAAATAAATAAATAAATAAATAAATAATTAATATCACCAGGTTTTTACTCTTCTGCTTTATTGTAGTTTATGGAATTTTACACACACACACACATATACGCAAGTCTACACATGTCCATTGTTGTAAGCCACCTTGGGCTCCATAACAGAGGAAAGTCTAGCTAACTGGTATCTATCTCATAAATAACACCAGGTTTCCCTGTGGCCTGATGCAAACGGCTGGCTGTGCCCAGTGACAGGCAGATTCTCACCTCTTCCCGTGCCACTCTGCCAGGAAAGGCCGCTGCTCCTCCCTATGTAGCATTTTGGAGGATGTGAAATAATCCTTGCCTTGTGTTTTACCCTTCCCTTTGGGTACCTGCTCCAGCGAATGACCCCCATCTTACTCTGTGCATTTGAGATTCAAAACTGGCTGCTAACTACTGTGCCTGCATTTCTGACCCTGACTGGTGGGAATTGAACTAAAGTCTCTCAAGTGCTGTAGGATCTAATTAAAATGCATCTTATTCCAGGAAAGACTCATTACCTTTTTTTGATATTTATATAAGGGGATGTCTGCCATAATGGTTAGTAACTATGAATAAAAGTTTCATTGGTGTGGGAAGGTGCGGGGGGGGGGGGGGAAGAATAAGGCTCTTGTTTAGATATGGATTTTTAGCATTATGAAAAAGTGCAAAAGATGATTATATTAATGAGCTCTGCATAGGTATGTGGAGCTGCTACTACTGCTTTTTTTCTGTATTCCATCTAGCAAGGTAGCTCAAATCGCATTTCCCTCTATCTCCTGAAACAAAACAAATCAAAGCCAAAACAAAGAAACTCCCAACCTCAGGAGAAGTTCAGAAGGACCAGGCTACATCTGTGGGCACCATCAACCTCTCTTGTAAGCAAATTGGGCAACATGCACTGTTTTGGGCAGAACTAGGCTAGACCACCTATGGTCAAGAAATCTGTCTGTGACTTCTATTCCTCTTGAAGTGGAATGGGCAGCGATTTGTCGCCCAGTTCACCACTTTCTATGCAGTGATGCTCGGCGGAACACTTCCTGGAAGAAGGGGCCATTTCCTCTTGCTTCAGTTGAGGACCTCAAGAACACCAGAAACATTAGAGAACTGGGGAGAGGCTTCAGCATCACATCTCCCTGGCATGCCCCAATGCCAAGGGTCCATTTAATTGTTCTGTATCTTACACACTCATAGCAAACTCAGTTCTCTCAGTGTGGATCCTTATGTAGCCACTAAGCATGCCCAGTCTTTATTTTGGACAGAAACACCCATTAGAGTTGGGTTGTTGTTGTTGTTTTGGTACTACTGCAAGATGGCATGCTATGCTTTCAACTTCCAGAGCCACTTGTGAGGTCCACACCATACATCGACTGCCAGTGTGATAGGATGTACTAAATGCCACCTTCACTCTTTGGATTGGCACCTATTATCAGAGCTTTTCAGGAGAAAATGTATCTCCCATTCCCGTAATAGATGCCTTAAGTCTTCAGTGTCATCCATGTCGCACCTTTGGCCAGCCACTAAATTTCCCCCCAAAGCCCCATCTTCTGCACGAAGGGTTCTGTTCATGAATAATACCTCATTTGCACTTGAATTTCACATAGGTTAAATGGAACACGGCACAATGCTGTGAAATTTGAACAAATTTGATACCCTTGAATACAGATTGCTGGTAATGCAATAGCCACTTTGCAGCGCCTATTAAAGACGTGTAGAAATCAAAGCGGGGAGGAAATAATAAAAATCCTTCTGGGCTGGGCTAAGGCATAAGGAATTTAAGCAGGCTTTTAAAGAAGTATGAGAGATGTGGGTTTAACTAGGCTTCAGTCCCTCTTTTAATTTGAGTGCTTGCTGCTTTGTGTCAAACTGAAGTTCTACCAGAGTTGCATTCTGCCACCCACTCCTTCATTTGTCCTCTCTGGCCACAATTGCCTGAAGTAAGTTTATTGAGCTTTCTCAAGAAACAGAGTAGAGTTAGTCAATGAAATATTTGCACAACCTATTTAGCCTTTATGTATCCATGCAAACCTGCAAAAGTCCTCCCCCATACTCTGCATTAACGTGACGCTAAGGTGCTGAAATTTGATTCTGCTACTGGCTTTTTCCCCTAGGTCTTCAGTCAAAATAAGAAAACAGTGTCCAGAGTGAAGAATCTTTGGTTAGCTGGTGACAGCAGCTGTTTCTGATCTGCTCGTGGCAGTCTACCTCACTTGTAATTTCTCACAAAGGTAGTGGGATAACATGCTGTAGCATTCTTACAGCTGAAGGCCCAATGTACGGATGATGCACAGCACAGCACAGCACTTCAAGTTGTGTGCATCTTTTTGCAACGGCAAATAACAGTGAGTGGGATTCGGGATCTTAGGGGTTAGAAAGGGGAGTTTAATGTATTCTCTCCCTGCTGCGCTTCTGATGAAACTCAGTGCACCATCACAGAAAAGGCGCTCTTTTTCGTGCAAGCACAACAAACTTCAGCAACTGATGGAACGTGGAGAAGGGCCTTAAGTTGAAAATATTAATGTTCAGGTAATTTTTAAATGCACTGTTGAACTATGTCAAAATCTGATGCCAAGCACTGAATGCAACTTACAGTTCAAGAATCTTCTGAACAGGGGCTGGCCTGCCCATGAGGTAGAGTGAAGCAGCCTGCCTCGGGCAGCAGAATCCCATGGGGCAGTGCTCCCATGGGACAACATGGCTGCAGTTTCAGCTTCTGGCAAGACGTTGTTGGAAGCTGCCACATGACCCTTGGTAAGCAAGAATTTGGCACTGTGGCGGCAGTGGCGGCAGCTTCCCATTTCGCCTGAGGGGGTGAGACAGGCTGGACCACCTCCTGTTTCTGAAGACAGCAGAAGGACAACAAAGAGAGCAGCTTCCCAAAGCTCTTCTGTAACACCCTTGCAATTTGTATTTGATATTTGAAAGACATAGAAAAATAGGAAGCTGCCTTATATCAAATCAGACCATTGGTCCATTTAGCTCAATATTGTATACACGGACTGCCTGCAACTGTCCAGGGTTGAAGGTTTATTCTGTTTTTAATGTTCTGTTGAAAGCTGCCCAGAGTGGCTGGGAAAACCCTGCCAGATGGGTGGGGTAGAAACGAATTATTATTATTATTATTATTATTATTATTATTATTATTATTATTATTATTTCAGTAAGGCACTTTTCCAAAGAGACACTAGGGATTAAAACCTGGGACCTTCTGCATCCCACTGAGCTATGGTTCTTCCTCCTGCTAATCAGCCACTTGAGTTTTCTGAAGGGATCTTGATTGGAACAAAGGGAGGAGCTTGTAACTAAAATAATTCCAATGAGGTTTTGTTTTATTATCATTATTTTAAGAAAGCAAGCCTTGCAGAGAAGAGATGATAAAGTGGGTGCATACCTTTGGGAACTAATAAGCAGTCCCTCTGTGAAACTCTCAGTATGCCGCTGTTAAAATAAACATCCAAATGTACAGCACAAACCATGGAGCACATTTTCAGAAACATAATATTTATTTTTGTGTTTAAATTTCACACTTCAAGAATATTAAATAAATAGGATGAAAGCTGTTGAAGTTTGCATGAGGTTTTCAAGCCGCAGCCCAAAAGTAAAATAAGCAGAAGGGGACATGGGATTGACCTGAAAATAACGATCATACCAATTCCAAATGTTAACTTTTTAAACAGCCCTGGAACTATGGCTCAGCTGCATTAACAATACCAAGCATGAAAACATGTTAACCTGTCAATTTAAAAAAAGAAGATTTCAATTAGGTTCTTTGGACAAACTCTCTGTGGATTGCATTGCTGGTCATTTAAATATGTTGCTTCACGGTTGTACAACACAAGAGTTCTTCTGATTGTGATCTGTACATCCAGAAACCTTTGGCTGAAATCCAATGGAGACTGAGGACAATTAAAAAGCTTTTGCAGAAGCACGGAATCAAGGTTGAATCCAGACTTAGATATAACACAGATCAGCTGTGTTAAAAGTGAATCATGACTAACTGAAATCCCATTGATTTCAATGGGTCCATTCTAAGCATAACTAAGTGTGCCCAATACATAGAGTTGGAAGGGAACTTTGAGACTGTTTAGTCAGAGCAGAGGAACTGTGTTGCAAAGCATCATACATGATGGATCAAGTAGGTGGGGCTGAGAAGATGTTGAACTTCCTGGGTGAGGTGGGATCTAAAGGCCAGGCAAGGATTAGAGGTCTGGGACCACCACTTTGGAGAGGTCCAATAATCCTAAATAGGAATTGTTCCTAAATTTCCAAATAAGCCACTTAAATGTTAAGGAACAGCGAGGGCAACTTGGTGCCTATATTCTTCCTCTTAGGAATCCCTTGGCTGCTTGCTAATATGACTGCATGGAGCTTCACTCTACATAGTTTTCTACAAAGTTTCGAACAATTGCTCCTGTCAATACCGTGTCAGGGCTTATTGGGTTTCAGGAAACAGTGGATCCCCAACAAGAGGTTTATTGATATGTTGATTAGAGGATAAATAAATGCAGGACTTGTCTCCATCTTAATTGCGAGCACTGCAGGATAGCGAGCCCTGAATTGAATAGCTGTTAGCATGCTAAGGTGCTTTGCTTTCGCCCATTCATGCAACAGTGGAATTCTGCAGGCTTGCACAATTTGTGACCAAGCCTCTGCAGAGTCCAGCAGCCATGCATGATAGCCGGCTGTAACAACTCCTCTGCTCCCTCAAAGAGTTCCAGACAAGTAGCAAAGAGGACTGGGGTTATCTAATCCCTGGCACTGAGTGGTTGGAGATAGGTTGGCTTGGTAGGTCATGTGTTTTGGGCAGCTGGAGTAGAGTCAGCACTTTGGGGATTATAATGAAGTCTGCTGTTACTGGCATGGGAAGCTAGTTTAGTTTACTGTATAAATAGATTTGGCCTGATATGAGCCAACATAGGAATATGATCAGAAAACCTGATGGTATTCATTTTGTAGGATGTGGAACCAGGAGAGAACAAGAGGCCAGCTTGAGAAGGGGAGCCATGTTGGTGCATGAAATATGATGGTCCTGCAGCACCTTAAAGACAATGGGTGATGGTTGTTACTATACATACTCAGAGTAGACCCACTGAGCCTGCCATGAGTATAATTTAGTTGTATATCACACAATAAAGCCGCATTCCTACAAACACCTGGTTGTAAATCCGACTGAATTAATTGGTGTTTACTTCTGATTAAGCCTGCATTGGACTGCACTCCACCTAGACTAGGTTGGGACATGTGCCTTTTTACCTGTTACAATATACTTCACCAGATGACGTTGCAGAACAATGGGAGCTGTTCCAGATTTTCTTACAGCTGTTGCCCTATTGATATTTGATTCCATTTTTAAAAAAGTGATACCTTATAAAACATATCCCGGAAAATCTCATCTCCAGACAGCCCCTGAATAATTTTGCTGAGAAAGATATTTGGTGCTAAACTACAGATCATGCTGAATGAGTAGCAGGTAACTAGCCATGTCTTTGCTTTTCCTTAAATTAATTAGACAGGCATAGGGCGTGGTTGATACTTGGATCAGGGTGCACAATGAAGACTTACTCTTCCCTCCCCAGATGTGAACCAGAAAAAAAATCAGGTTCCTCCCCCCACAACATGACTATGCGAAGGGAAAGTTCCCGTTTGTGCCAATAGGGTATCCCTGCACAGCCCCCAAGGCTCATAACCCTGTGAGAATGTGTGTGCAGCTTTTGCTCTCATAGTGGCTGGAGAAAGAAGGGATAAGCTTCCCTGCCTTGCCTGTTGCATTCTCAGTAACCCCTGTCCTGGTGCCTGTAATTAATTAAAGACAAAAACACGACACATTGAGAGCAACATGTGGTTTGGCCCTCAGAGCAGGGGCGTTCCGAGGGGTGGGTGTGGGTGGGGGCAGACCGCTCTGGGTGCAATTCCAAAGGGGGGGACAAAGTGCTGACCCCTCCATTGGCAGCACCCCCCAGGAGCACACTGCTTGATGTGCACCCCCCTGGGCAGTGCACCATACCGCTGGGTTGCGCGTCACGCCCCCCTGGGACAAGCGCCGCTTCGGGTACTGGAGCAGGTTGCTTCGCCTCTGCCTCAGAGATATCACCTGATGCTCTGAGTGAGTGAAGCGTTCCATGGGTAAATATAAGGAAATGGGCACTGTAATAACTGGAGAGCACAGCTAGTGGAGGCCATACAAAGTGCATTTCAAAATATTTTACAAGGGATGTTGAGATTACCAAACATGACTGCAGTTTTATACCTGCTTATATGGGAATAAAGTCACATTGATTTCAGTGGGGCAAACTTCGGAGGAGTCAGGTTGAATTGAATGAAACACAACTCTCTAAAGAGCTCTGGGAGGTTGGTGATGTGTGTGTGTGTGTGTGTGTGTGTGTAAATGTTGGACATTATGAGGTTCTATATTTTGAAGGAGGAAGTCTATGTATTTTCCTCCAGGCGCAGCAGACTTTTCCTGCCATTCAACATGCTACATTAGCTCTCTTGCTTAGAACAAAGCTAGGTCGTGAGATAAGTGAAGAGTGCTCAGCTCCTTTCTCTGTACCCCCAGCTCCTTTGCTGACAGAGACTTCTCTGTGCCTTTAACAGCTGTGTGAAAAAGGGAGAAATTTAACTAGGGAAGCTTAACCTTCATGGATCATAAAAGCATGGTATAAATGGCAGATAGGTAAACAGGATTTCACTGTATACACATTATCCCATGGCAGTTAAACAGGATACCTAAGAGAATTTCTTCACACATCTATTCCACTATGGAGGCGTGCTTTGTGGGAAAACAGGCAAGTACTGGGACACATTGTTCACAATGGTATGGCATGTTCAGCTGACTGCAGCACAGCTGAACATATTCTTGAATAAGCAGATCCCATGCACTTGCAATCCAAAGCAAATAAGGGCGGCTTTTGTGTGTGTTTGTCTCTTGGCTCATCTTCTTCAACTGCTGCATTTGCTGCTGAGCAGCCAGCCAGAGAAGAGAAGCAGAGGGTCACAAGCCTGCAGGCCTGCCTAGCAAGTGGGAAAGGAAAAAGGCGACACAATGGACAGAATAGGGGCAGATTAAGGTATTCCAGGACTGAAATTGGTAGAAAGGAAATATTAAAATTGGGAGATCAGATGACTGAGAGGATGAGTCGCAAGGTTCTGGAGGAAAAGTAATGAAGGGCACAAAGCAACCTTCTGTAACATGGTGCCCTCCAGATGCTTTGCACTAAAATCCCTACCATCCCCAGCCAACCTGGCCAATGGAAGTTGTAGTCCAAAATATTTGGAGGGTATCTGAATGGAACGGGAATGGCTCAGAACAGGCAACCCCAAACTTGGCCCACCAGCTGTTTTGGGACTACACTTCCCATCATCCCTGACCACTGGTCCTGTTAGCTAGGGATGATGGGAGTTGTAGTCCCAAAACATCTGGAGGGCTGAGTTTGGGGATGCCTGGCTTAGAACCTGAAACACTGTTTAAGGAACCACAATCTAGTTATCTTAACCAGAAAAGATCTCCTGACTCAGATTCCCCCAACTGGCCCACAGAGAAGCTGATGCAACTAAAAGCACAGACCTGTGAGCATTTCCTTGGGAATTAAGTCTCAGTGTGTCCGATAGGGCTATTATGAATGCAGTCTAAGAGAGGGAGGAAGCCCTAGCATAATGTGAAGAATGGCCTGGCTTGACAGACATGTCTTGTCTCAAATAGTCAAGAGTCCTTCGAGGTGAACCATGTCCTCCCTTGGACGGGTAGACCTGCCCTCCTGAAGTGCCAGAGTGAGGGAGAATAAAGTACAGTGGTACCTTGGGAGTCGAACAGAATCCGTTCTGGAAGTCCGTTCAACTTCAAAAATGTTTGGAAACCAAGGCATGGCTTCCGATTGACTGTAGGAAGCTCCTGCAGCCAACCGGAAACTACGGAAGCCCCATTGGATGTTCATGTCCCAAAGAACGTTCACAAACTGGAACACTCACTTCTGGGTTTGTGGCATTCGGAAGCCAAAACATTTGACTCACAAGGCGTTCAGGATCCAAGGTACTGGATTCTTAAAAATAATAATCAGTGTGTTAACCGAACCCTAACATCTTTGAATTAGTCAAAACAAAACAAATTCCTTCCAGTAGCACCTTAAAGACCAACTAAGTCAGTTCTTGGTATGAGCTTTCGTGTGCATGCACACTTCTTCAGATACACGGCTACCTATCTGTATCTTTGAATTAGAGTTTCCATCAAATAAAATGCAACTGTCCCCCCGAAATAGCATGTTTGCCTTGTCCTGGAACTCAAATGTTGGTGACAGTTCTCTCTTCCCACCCCACAAACGTTGTGGCATTTACACCCAAACGGAGGAGCAGAATGCAATTGAGAAAACAAGGCTTTCTGTATCAAATCATTATCTTCACTGTAGAGATTTAGCATGACACAATTTGAAATGTCAGCTCTTCGCTTTTTTGAGTTCCGTCTTTCGACGTGAGGCTCTGGATGTAGATCTGTTCTAGCTGATTTACACCTTCACCACGAGGCAGTTTCTTCACAGCGTGAAGAAGACACATCTCCTGAAGACACATCTTAAGAGGCAAATGCTCTGCAGCTGCTCAGGGAAAAGGCTTCCTTCCCAGTTGAAGGCAGCTTCCTGAGTTTTACTGCACCCTTGATTCAAAGAAGGGCACTTTTATGAGAGAGGGGATTGGGGACAAATGGAAACGTTCTCTCACATGTGCCATTGTGGTGACATCATCCGAGTCCATCTGGAGCTGATTCTAAACTCCAGTTTTGTGTTTTACAAATATTCACCGAATGAAGGGGGCTGGTGAGATGAGAAGCAGCAGTGGGGCAGAGTTAGAGGTGGCGCAGACAATGTGGGACAACACCGAACATCTGTTTGACAGCATAAAAGCTGTTGCATTCTGTGAACATACCAATGTGTATGAATATGCATCCTTGTCTTTATCAATGCCTTTGTCTAAGGAGCCAGCCTGTAAACATGCATCTTGCTCCAGCATGATGTCTATGTTGTAACAACCATTAATTGTATATAGTGCAGGATTTGCAGCCCATTTTTTTAAAAAAATAACATTGTTGAAGAAATGGCCAGTTAGCTACCATTTACCATGGCCCACTGGAACCTGAATGTTGGAGATAAATCTTAAACTGTGTTCACACAGCAGTTAATTCTGTTTTCCCAAATGTAAGTTTCCGCATTATATTTGAACTTGCATGCAATGTAAAAGCCACTTCTGGAAATATAGCAGAATCTAGCGGAAGTTTAACACTCATTTCCATGCTAAATGCTTCCAGGGGAAAAAAAATCCAGTTGCCAGCCCATTAACCCAGAAAATCGCGGGAGCAAAGTGCCGAAATTTGCAGCAGGATAGTGGCATACAGTTATTTCTTGCTGTTTTCATGGTTGACTCATGGGAGAACAAGGACACACATGTGCAGAAAGGGTGGGGCTGCAGTGACATTGTCCAGTTACATGCATTAGTGTGTCACATCATGCACCCGATGCGAATGAAATTTAACTTAACGTCTTGGCCATCCGGTCAAAAAGTCACAGTTGCAATAATGCAGCAGATACTGTTGTGTGAAAGGCATTATAACCGGGGTTTCCCCCCCTGGGGGTACTCAAGGATACGCGGTACCAGCACCTTTTCTTCTAGAAGAAAAACATTGGTTAAAAATGCAGCACTTTCTGTAACAAGCTTGTGGTGAGTACCAACACTGTTTTTTTTCTACAAGAAAAACACTGATTATAATCAGAGAAGCAATATTCCCCATATCTGAATGAACCCTTAGTTTCCCCATCTGTGAGTTAACTCATTCTCAACTCAAGGGCCACATTCCCTTCTAGAAAGCCTTTGGTGAGGTGGGGGGCGGGAGGGTTGTCATATGTTAATGGTGAGCAAGGCCAGAAGCAAAAGTGGGTTGAGTATGAAGTGAATGATTTAAGAGTAGACTAGTTTCGCACCTCTCTCTCTCTGCATTCAGGTAAGCAAGAAACATTACCAGAATTCCAAGCATACTTTCAGAGAGGCCTGGAAAGGTGCATTTAGTCGCTGGGCCCAAGGTTCCCTATCCCTGGTTTAATTTTTTTAGGAGTTGAACAGGTTGTCTTAAGGATGCTGAAAATGCATTTTGAAATGGAGGCGTTAGTTATACATGTATAGATTGATCTGCAAGAACACTGGCTACCCTAATGGAACTGCTGTGGCTGCTCCAACTTACAAATTTCCACCAGGGTGAAAATAAGAGAGCCTTGTTGTTTGCTATAACTGGGTACCGAAATCAATTCATGCCCAGTTCAGTGCATGGCTCTGGCAGCCACGCAGCTAGTTTAGCCGATGGCAACGTGTCTGGAAGTCAGCGCTTGCTGATGAAAAATCAGGACTGCAAGTGATGTGTGACTCAAAAGTCATGCACGATTCTCGCTTCTTCTGGAAAGCTAGGCCAGGCTAGGCTAGTTAGGCCCACACACTCTCAGCTTATTTAAAATATTCCTATCCCACATCTCCAAGATCCATGTGACTCACACTAATATTGAAAACAGGACAAAATGCAGAGAGCAGCCTGGCATACCTACCTCCACCACCAGCGGTCATCTCCAGACATTTGCATGATTAGGAAAACATATGTTTTCTGCTGAGAAGTCTGGCGGGGCCCTATTAAGAGTAGGAGTCAGCTTACAGTGTTGTGGCACACATTAGCGCAAATGTAAGTTTTGCTGATCGCTGAAGAAGTGATGTTTTTGAATTATGGTGCTGGAGGAGACTCTTGAGAGTCCCATGAACTGCAAGAAGATCAGACCTCTCCATTCTTAAGGAAATCAGCCCTGAGTGCTCACTGGAAGGACAGATCCTGAAGCTGAGGCTCTAATACTTTGGCCACCTCATGAGAAGAGAAGACTCCCTGGAAAAGACCCTGATGTTGGGAAAGATTGAGGGCACAAGGAGAAAGGGACGACAGAGGACGAGATGGCTGGACAGTGTTCTTGAAGCTACCAACATAAATTTGACCAAACTGCGGGAGGCAGTGGAAGACAGGAGTGCCTGGCGTGCTCTGGTCCATGGGGTCACGAAGAGTCGGACATGACTAAACAACTAAACAACTAAACAACAACAAAGTTTTGCTGTCTGCAACATCAGTGACTCTGAAAGCAGCACCTTCGTTCTGCAGGTCTGAAGATCCCTGGCTGCGAACGCCATTGCCTTGGAAACACGCAAGATACAGCCCAGAGATGAGGAGGAGGTGGCTGCAGGTGCTTCAGCGGGTCAGTCCTTGAGGCACAATCGGAAGGACCATGTGTTTTGTGCTAGAAGCAAACCATAAAGGTGGGAATCCTGAGAAAACTCAAAAGGGGGAATTGCTGTTAAGTAACTGCGCCTTATTTGATTTCATTCGCTGTTGATGGATGGTAATATCTGCTGCTGCTTCCTCTCTTTTTTAAGTTTGCTTCCTTGCTACCACTTATTGTCTCTCTCTCTCTCTCTCTCTCATATATATATATATGCAGGAAGAAATGACCTGTCTTAAAGGGTTTAATGATACCTAGGAAGCAGTCATCTGGTTCTTTGCTCTGACAGCTTCAGCTGCCTAGAGGAGTTTGGTTATTGGGATGATTGATCACTCCTGCTGCACACCATATGTTAGACGGTATTAGTCAGAACAGAGTTATCTGTTTCCTTGTTTCGTACACTGTGTACTAGGTATCCTTTCTTTAGGGTTTATTGCACAGTTCTCTCTCGAACAGGAGCTTTACATGCTCTGCTCTTACAGGATGCACTTTTAACTATGGGCACCAAAGGCTTTGCAGAAGCACTGAGCACAGATGTGATAACACACACACACACACACACAAACAAACGTGTAACATTCTTTGGTCAGTGTCATATACTGTAGTCTGTTCCAGACCAATGAAAATGCTGCAAGTGCATGCTGATTTCTAGAGTTACTTCACCAGATCCCTGTTGTGCATCAACTCTGTGTACAGACTGAATAACAAGGCAAATGTGTGTGAGTTGGGTGAGGTTTTAACATCTCTGACTCAGATTCCACCATTAATATCTCTGCTCAGAGCAGGGACTCCCTGAAGTCCGGAGTTGTGCTGAGGACTCGGGTGACGAGAAAAATGCTGTCTTTTGTCATTTAAAATATAGCAACCGCTGCATTTTATTTATTGACTGGGAAGGGGAGTGAAACCAAGTTGACTAGGGAAACACCCTGATCTTGTGTGGGAGCGGGCGGGGGGGGGGGTAGAGAGATGGAGAGATATTTAGTTTTGATGAACAGGACTAAGGTTTTCATCACAGCAAACTATTTTCCAAAGCCACTCCAGTCTCAGTGAATGGGAGGAAGGATGTTTGCAAATTTTGAGGAGAGCTCATAGAGTCATTCCACTTTCCCTCTTCCTCATTTCAGTTGTAGAGCTTGTCACATTATTAATTTTCTCCTTCTTGTTCTAATCAGGGCTTTTATTCAGCCGGAACTTACCAGAACTCAGTTCTGGCCCCTCTCAGGTAGGCGCCATTGCCATTATAAGAGGACAAGGGAGGCATTCATGGTGAGTTCCAGCACCTCTTTTTCTAGAAAAATAGCACTGCACAACTGTATTATTATTATTATTATTATTATTATTATTATTATTATTGGCATTTGTATTGACCCATGAATATTTGAATGGTTTGATGACTTGGGCTTTGGTACTAAAATCAACTACCGTTGCACTTGCATTCTTGTCCAGTGCTTCATTGACAAATCCAGTGAACAAAAGATTTGCACTTACCTAATGTTGCTTTTTTACTTAAAGAGACTTATATGACATATGCTTGCTAAGAAATTTCACATCATGGAAGCGTAATGATTTTATTAATTTTGTTGCAATTCCATTTTGCAGGTTTTATTTTTTTTAAATATACACAAGGAACAGGATGGTTTGATTTTTTTAAAAAACACACCACTTAATTTGAAAGGACTCTGCATCAGATTGGCTAAATAGCAAACAGCAGCCCTCCTATAGCACTGCTTTCTTCTTTAAAAGGTATGGTAGTATTTATGTACATGTTTTTAGCTTTGTTGCCCTTTCTGTTGAAGGAGAGACTGGGAGTGGAGAAGTAATGGTTGACTTGAACTTTAAAATAATCTTCCCAATGCAGGAGATGCTGCAGTGCTCAGCTGACATCCAATGTTAACAGCTTTGTCCCTGAAATGTTATTTTGCTTTTCTACTCTCCCTTCAAACATAATAAATAAAGCCATGAACATCACTAAACTATCCTGCATTTGAACTGGCAGTCAACTCGTATCTGCACCTGTCATTTCACCACCCAAGTCCATAAGAGAAGATGGCTGGAACCTTCTACAACTGTTGGTATAATCCAGTGTATTTATTAAGATTAAAAACCAATGGCAGTACTGACTGTGACTTCTGTTGCATATGTCAAAGAACTTCAGGCATGATCTTATCGAAATTGAATACTTTCAAATCAATGCAATGGATGTCAAGAATACTAAGGATACTTCCAAAACACCCCTTGTTGATATTTTCCTCTGGGTTTTGTAGAAATGTTAGCTTCCTGTAGGCACAGTCTCAGATGGCTTGGGGGAAAACCCTGGAGGGGAGTGGACTTAGGCAGCTGTGGGGAGGTGAGGACCTCCTCCTTCCTGGTTTAACTTGTTTTATTTCACATTGCAAACAAAGTTGTCTTCAGTCCAACTGGACTTGTGAGGGAGCAGAAATTGAAACCCAGTAGGAAAGCAGTAGTAAGTGAGGAGCACAAGGATTACAGGGGACTAACCCCAGCTACAGAAGGAATGGTTGATTGTTGAGACAAAGGAATCTTATGACAGCTGCCCACAGTCAGAGATGGTGATCTTCTTTCTTGTCTTGCCGTTCCTTGACCCAAAGCGCTCCATTGCTTCCACAATATTCATTCCTTCTTTGGCTTGGCCAAAGACCACATGTTTCCCATCCAATCAGCCAGTTTTTGCAGTGCAGATGAAGAACTGAGACCCATTTGTCTTGGGACCAGCATTTGACATAGACAAGACCTGTGTGCTTGAGGACAAAGTTCTCATCAGCAAACTTCTCACCGTAAATAGATTTACCACCTGTTCCATTATGACGAGTAAAGTCACCACCCTGGCACATGACCCCAGGAATGATTCTGTGGAAGCAGGACCCCTTGTAACCAAAACCTTTCTCCCCAGTGCTCAAGGCATGGAAATTCTCTGCTGTCTTTGGAACCTTGTCTGCAAACAGCTCAAAGGTGATGCACCCCATGGGCTCGCCATTGGCGGTGACATTGAAAAACACAACTGGGTTGGCCATGATGCCGGGAATGAGTCAAGTAAAGGAAGGGGGAGTTTTTTAAAAAAGAAAACTGGTGGTGGTAACAGGCAGCACGAGCGACAACCCCTCTCCACACAGTAAGGAGTGTGGCACAGCCAGGTAGGCAAGGACGTTCAGTCTCCACAACTGCTTAATGTATGGTTACCAGATTTTTTTCAATGAATCCAGGGACATTTTTTTTTTTTTTTTGAAGCTGAGTAGCAACAGGGAGTCAGTCGTGGGGAGGGAGAGTTAAAAGACCCTGGGCCCAAGCACATATGCATATCCCAAGCCTTCCCCGATGGGAAGCCTGCCCCCTTCCCCCTTTGTTTTGACAGATCAGGGGAGGCTCAGGAGTCATGGGCGGGCGTTGCCCAGGAAGGGCACAAGGCACACGGTTTCTCTGCCAGGCAAGCTGCAATGCCCTTCTTTCGCACCCTTTGAAACATAAATGCACAGAGCTTTATAAAACTAGGCAACGGCCGGCCAGCCGCGAATCCCGAGCCTCTCCCGATCAGTCAAAACAAAGGGGGAAGGGGGCAGGAGATCTGCACTGCCAGACGTCCCCGGTTCCCCTTTGGCAGTGGCAGTGGCAGCGGCACCCAGCAGGCTGAAGCCAGCCTGGTAGCGCAGTTGGCTCTGGCTGGCTTCAGGAGCTGTTTGCTGCCGCCATTTTTCCTTGCTGGAAGTCCCCATATGATGTGTTGCACCAAGACACATCATATGGGGACTTTTGGTGAGGAAAAATGGCAGGCACCACGGCAGCGAGCAGCTCCTGAAGCCAGCCAGAGCCAACAGTGCTACCAGGCTGGCTCCAGGCTGCCGAGGCTGCCACTGTCATGTTTCCTGGGGACAGATTTGCAAATCTGGGGACATTCTGGGGACGAAATTTGTCCGGGGACAGATTTGCAAATCTGGGGACTGTCCTTGGGAACTGGGGACATCTGGTAACCCTAGCTTAATGGGGGCAAGACTTGCCAGAGAAGAGTTGCTGTGCCCATTAGGCCTGACACTCCTGTGCAAATAACGAGTTAATTTCTGCTTGCTCAGTGTAGTTTACTGCTAGCTCATTCCTGTCACAAGGTCACCCAGGGAGTTTTATATGGCTAAGTGGGGATTTGAATCATGGTCTCCCGGGTCCTAGTCCAACACTCTAACCACTACACCACACTAGATCTCTTAGTAGTTTTGTGTTTTACTGAGCATTAAGTTGCTTTGAGAGAACTGGTGTAGAAATGCTAGAAAGAAATACACTGCTTTTGAAATAGCACAGAGTTCTTGATGTGCTCTTCATAATTCTGTGCATTTTCTGCATGCTCATCTCGAGGACAGAGTTCACTTCCTGATGAATCCACTTCCTCCTTGATTTTTTTTTTTTTTAATATAGAAAGCCTAATCAAGATGCATTGGACAAGAGTGATGAAAAACATACAGCAGAGAGGTCACTTAACGCCAATCATTTTGGGACTTGAACCCAGGTTGCCGCCTTTCAAACTGCAGCCTATGTGTTTGGATTTGCACAGGTGAAGATGTTGACCTAGAAGAATATGGAACAAAACTACTACCACTTTAAGCTGTGGAGGTTTATTAAAAAAAAAAAAGGAAAAGGAAAGGAGGAGAAGAAGAAGAAGAAGAAGAAACAAAGGCAAGCAGATGGCTAAAGATGAAGGTCACATCAGATTGAGAAGTTTGTCAAAATGTGATGACATAGGTAATCTGTAAACTGTTATTGCACCTAGCTGGAGGTGCTGAAAAACATTTTGAAATTACAAAAAACACTGGAGTCACCAGCGCACAAGCAGGAATGATAGCCTGGAGTGGTTCTGCTCTATGGATGAATGCCAGATGTGCAAAGCGACATATCTGGAATTAATGATATTAAACATGCTTTTCTTTTATGCTCAATAATAACTCTATTATGATTGATACAAACCGCAGACACTTTATCTAGTACAAATGGAATCGTCTGTCATTGACTATATTAAATCATCAATTTCTGCATGATGAGGATCGTTTAGGGTAACTAATCATCTGTCTCGTTCTGAAGTCTTTAAGGCTGATCAGATAACGTTTTGAATACTGCCTGAGCAGCCATGACAATCTAACCCTTCCATGTAAGGATTGAGAGGGGCCCATTATGCCGTCAAAGCCTGTGGAAATATCACAGCTCTTTCTCTACATAATACCCTGCTGTAAATAAATCACTCTCCACCGCAAACTTTATTGATCACAAGCACTTCCATGCTTGTGTCTAGTGAAGTCTCTACAGAATAAAATGCTGCTTTATATTTTGTCTTGTCAAAATATTAAACGGCTCTGTCAAGCGGAGTCAGGCTAGCAGCGATGGTGTAATTCTGCCGGAGCTCTTCTCATTCCGTCTTCCTATCTCAGCTGCCAAGCTTACAAAGCAGGGTGGGTTTTTTTCTTCTTTTTTTATAAACTTTCCAATTATAGTCTCGTAAGATTATGAAGCCTTAAGATAAAGTGTCCTAATTTAGAGGACTGGAGTACTGAACTACTAGGCGAGCAGCTGTTAGATAAAACATTCTGCACATGGAAGGGGGGGGGGGTTGGGTGGAAGAGAAATAGAAGATAACCTGGCTTATTTATATACACAACATTAATGGGGGGAAAGGAAGATAGCTTAAAAATATCTCTATTATTTTGCTGGGGCAAGAGATGGGAGAGAAATGTTTGAATTAATCTGAGGACAAAATGTTTATTATTCACAGATATATTTTTTTAAGTACTTTAAAATGATCCAAACGCTGCTTCTTTAATCTTCACACTATGTGTTTGCCTAAATAGCATTTTTTTTTAAAAAATGTACAAGCCTAATGCATAAATAAAGCAGTTCCATCTATTTTATTTTTGGTCTGCTTTTCTCATTTGTTGGTCTTCATTTAAACATACAGAGCCGACTGACGCTTTGGATTCTTTGGCCCTTTTTTAAAAAATAAATAAATCATAAAGCCAGATTGGATGAAAACAAGGAAGAGTCTTGTGACACCTAAAAGACTAAGGGTGCCTCCAGACTGTCACTGCTTTGAGGTACGGATTCAACCATGTGCCATAAATGTTAGGTTTTGTGCAATTAAAGTGGATTAGAATGCTCTGTTGAAACAAGCCCAGTTTTTTTTTTTTTAAAAAATCAGACCTTTTTGCAGTTTGGAAAGTGATGGGGAAATGCATGGTTCATGGGAAGATGTGCAAACACCCCGCAAACAAATCCCAATGAATGCCCATTGTCCTAAACATTAAGAATTAATGGAGAATTAATGCTCCATAGAGACCAGGCAGAGTCTGAGCAACACGCCATCTACCATTCTGTTGGCCACCCACCCAAAGGGATCCTTTATCTGCATCTCTCCTTTCAGTCTGGTCTTGACACAGGAGATTTCAACACCTGCCTTTTTAGTGATCTACTTGTATAGAGACTATTTGTCCCATAGCCCCTCTCCCCATTTTGTGCTGCATTGGAGGAATCCATCAAACCTCTGGAGCAAACTTTGTGGGAGTCAGGGAAGCTGCAGGGGGAAGCAGAAATCAGCAAAAAAAAAAAAAAAAAAAAAAAAGCCTTATCCTGCCATTATCTGAATGGACCAGAGAGCCTTCCATCAATGGAACCCTGTGCCTTCTCTGTAACAGCCTGGCCATCCTAATACATTGAAACTGATGTGGGATCAGACAATGTAGAGATATGAAAGTCCAGAAAAGCTGGTGGATCAAGGGATAATAGAGAAAGAAATCGTACAAAACAAAGTGGCACTAATCAAATCAGTTTTGTCACCTCTTTCCCCCCCCCCAACCCCAAGACAATGAGCCCAGCCACCTTTTATTAGCACTACACTACAGGATGGCCATAAACTTGTACGTTCAACCACTGAAATACTGTATACACCCAAAATGTAGCAATGGGGATTTATGTTACTGCTTTATGAATGAATACTGTGATCCTGATATAATTCTATGTTTCTCCAAAAACTGAGAGAAATCAAATTGGGAGTTTTCTGGTGTCATGGGGCCTAGTAATTGGGAAAATATGTATGAGTTTTGCTGTTCTATTCTTTTCTATTGTACATCTCTTATGCATTTTCCCCCTGCCTTGTTGACTCCCGTGGGACCACTATTATGAATGAAGTTTAGGAATACCTGCACTCCAAATGATGCCATTATGCTTATAATGTTTTCCCCCAGCCAGCCTGCTTGTCTATGTGTGGAGAAATCTTCCATCTGAGCAGACTTTGTGCATTCAGTTTGTAATGAATAGTGCAGGAGAGGGAAAGGACAGATCCCTCAAGAGTGACACAATTTGGGCAAAAGCTCTAAGCCTTGAAAATCTTTTGCATCCTGACATCTGAAACAGGTGGTTCTCGAGCTCATTTTGTGAACATAAGTTGCTGTGCGGCCGACCTTCTGCTCCTGAGCCTTCTCAGATGTATCGCCAGTAGGGAACTGTCTGGCTGAATGTGTTTTTTTAAAAAACGTATCTTTCAGCTAAAACAGAGGTCCTAATGCAAAATGCACTCAGCGACACCACGGGGATTTGTGACGCTCCTTGTTAGGACTTCTGAGCCATAAACCAATAAATGGGTTAGAAAGATCTAGGTAGTTTCCCCCCTTGCTGGTGACAGTTAAAACATGGATAAAAGCATCATCATAATATTGAACAGCGATCTTAGTTTCACCAGCGAAACCATCCACACGGCGCTGCAAATAGATTGCAGCCATCTGGGTTACAGAGCATGCATTTTGTTAAAGAAGAAAAGGACCAGGAATATAAGGGGAGGGGGAATAATATGAACAATAAAGGAACTTGGTGCTGAAATGGGAACTGTCCGAGAAAAGGAGGGGTAATTAGAGACGAGAAATTTCTCTGTAAAACCACTAGAGCCATATGAGACCCTGGCCTTCCTTCCAGACTAAATAAACAATAGGAATATAACAAACAGCTGGTATGCACAATGGTTTTGAGTGAAGAATGTTTCCCATCTTCTCACTATTTCCCATCTTTTCAACCTTAAGTTCAGTTTCTCCTATTCTAGCACCAGTTTCCATTTTTTTTATTAAAAAAAGTTCACATGAATATTCGCACACATTTTTCTATTCAATTTAGTTCAATATAAGCAATTTCCCCCAACAAAATGCTTATGCCTTTTTGTACATTCTTTCCCAAAATATATTTATCTTTTTTGCATGCTTTCCTCTATTGAACACATTTCTGAATGCGTTCTTTTTTGTTCGAGAACTGTATCACAAAATTCAGTGAAGTATGAATTTCAAATTCCAGCTGTGTTTTTCAAAGTTCAGGAAGTGAGAATCTGTCAGGTTCACATTAAAATGCAAACCAAAATAATTAATTAGTGCTGTACCCCTACGCCTACTATCTAATTTGTAAAATGTCTTGTCCATTTGTTTTCTGGGCATTCGGACACCTCTCACAATATTGTCGCCAAATTTGGCACAAGGGATCCCAAGGTGTGGGCGGTGCGTTTGTCAATGGCTCTTGCTTCCAGGTAAGTGTGTATAGGACTGCAGCCTAAGTGGACAGATCACCTTTGGCTTAAATGGAAAGTTAGCACACACAGCTACTGGCAGGAAGTGCTCAGTAACACCTTTGTTTTTAGGAATGCCTTTGCGGTTTACATGGTTGAGTGGTGCTAGTGTTTTTCTGTATTGTTCCAAAGTTGTTCTATCTGCTTGAGTTAAATTTTTGTTTTGTATTACTTTATTTTTACCATAAGATCTTTTTAATGGATTTTGTCAGTTGCTTCGGGGGCTGTGATTGACTAGGAAATGGGGGTAAAATACCTGTAATAATAATAAATAGTATCTTGCTGGACCATTTTGATAAATGGATCCCTGCTGACTGCCTTGCCATGACGGCGCTCTATCTATCCTCAGGATGCTGTGGCTAAAAAAAGAAGAAAACTGCAAATGCCATTTCAGCCCTGTCAACTAATAACTAATAAAATGATCTATCCATAAACCAAATCCTAGTCTATTAAAGCTTAAGTACAGCAAAACCCTGTACAAATCCTACAAGCCAGTAATCTCACAATAAAAACAAATCCTAAGCCACCAAACAATATTACGTCCCATCAATAGACAAGGCCATCTGTCCAGGGCAATAAAAATCATGAGAGAAAGAACTTTTAAGTGTTACAAACTCTCTCTCTCACACACACACATTGCTTGCCACTGTATTGAATTTTTAAAAATTGTTTCATCATGAGAAGGTGTTATTTGGAACTGTGTCTTTTTGTGGATTCTTAGTACTGTGTGGGGCATTTTTCATTTTTATCTACCTCCACCACCCTTACGTTTTCTCTTTCAAATAAGATGATTTCCCATTGCTGCATGCTGGCTTATACTGGGTTTACTGTGGAAGAACAAAATACATATACAGTGGTACCTTGGGTTATGAACTTAATTCATTCCGGAGGTCCGTTCCTAACCAGAAACTGTTCTTAACCTGAGGCATGCTTTCGCTAATGGGGCCTCCTGGTGCCGCTGGCGCGCGATTTCGGTTCTCATCCTGGGGCAAAGTTCTCAACCCTAGGTACTACTTCTGGGTTAGCGGAGTTGGTAACTCAAAGTGTTTGTAACCCAAAGTGTTTGTAACCCGAGGTACCGCTGTACGCATATAAGAAAAATTCTGGCAGGAGTGGTGGGTATCTCTTGACAATAGCGGTGAGTGTAGTGGACTTTGAATGCAAGGCACCACCTACACCCACACTATTAGAGTGGGAGTGACTTACATTTCTAACCACCATGGAAATTCATGTTATATAGAACATCTCTCCATAATTCCAGAGGGTTGTGTGTGTGTATGCTCCAAAGCACATACCAACCTTCAACTCAATGGTCTTTTGCTGGTGGGTCATGACCCACTACCAGATAGGAATGAGCGAATCTATTTTGGTTTCTCTCAGTTTCTCATTTCAGTTTCTCCCAGTCTTAAGTTTGGTTCTCCACATTTCTCCACATTCATTTTTTTATATAAAAGTCCCCATGAAAATGGGATGAAAATTCATCAGCATATTAGCGCAAGTATCTCCCAACGTGCACACATTTGTATGCAACTTCACTGAGCATAAACATTTTTGCAAAGATATTCTCCCTAATATCATGCAGGTTTTTGTGTCATTTTCACTCGCATATGTATCATTGTGCACACTTTACCCTAATATATGTATTTTAGTGCACTTCCCTTGACTGGAGAACTGTGTGTGGATTTTGAATGACAGCTGTGTTTTGGCTTGCAAATGTTCTGCAAATTAGGCAGGTTTGTCTTTAAATGCAAACTACATCGAAATTCTCTCCCATCCCTACTACCAGATCATGAGGGGCATGGCCACCATGCAAATGAATGATTTTTTTTAAAAAAGGGAGAGAAATGGGTCCCCAAATGCCAATTTGAGTAAATGGTGGGTCCTGAGTGTGAAAAGGCAGAAGATTCCTGCTCCAGCTCAAGCAAGCTTCTTTGTTCGTAGGGGGCAATATAAATACATAGCTCTCATTACACATTTGCAATATGGATAACAGCAACTATCCAGTGGGTCAGGAACAAATGTTGTGTCTTCAGCCTTGGGAGGGTAGAAACTTTGTTCTCAGATGCTATGCCAACATTCAGTAGAGTCTATTCCCAAACATGCACACTTGAGACTGCAGCCATGGTCACCACATTGGACGCTCCCAGCAAATCCTACACGTTGAGGTGTGCATGTTTGCATAAAAAATAACTTGTGCGCTGGTTAAAAACATTCAAAGGGTCTGGACTTCTGTGACATTTCTATAACTTTTGGGAATCCCAGGCTTCCAGGGAGGGTGCTGTCGAAATCCTTCCCCAAACTTTTCAACTCCAGCTTCTTTTATTAAAACTTGTCAAGTTGAACTAACAGTTACAGCAATTTTTCAGAAGGCTACATCTTTGTGATCCCTAAGCTTGGGCTGCTGACAAGGAGTCGCTTGAAGCAAAACTGTTATCAACAAGGTGCCTTCTCCACAATAGCTCGGCCTCGGACGCCATCCCCAGCTCATCACCTCCATCTGTCTCTCTGCATGGCGGGCTGTGTGCACACCAGCAGGCTCTGGCCGTGAGGTTCAGTCTGCTGCTGAGCAACTCATCAAACATCCGACACTGTGTAGGCTCCTTCCTCTTAAGTATTTTCTGCCACAGACAGCCCTCACTGTGAATCTGACAGCAATGGAAAATAATGTAAGCAGCACTTCCCTGGGCTGGGGAGAGGGGATTGCCTCGCTCGGGGATCTGCAGGATTTTGTGCAAACATCTCTCCGGAGTTTCCAGCACAGCCTGGTTGGGGTGATCCAGACACATTCTGTGTTGTTGTTTTTAGGCAGAGGGACCTCAGCTCTCTCCTCCACTCCTGCTCCTACCTCACATTGCGGGAAGGGACATATCTCAGTGGTAGGTAAAAAGGTAAAGTAAAGGACCTCTGGATGGTTGCGGTGCTCATCTTGCTTTCCGGCCAAAGGAGCTGACATTTGTCCACAGACAGCTTTCCGGGTCATGTGGCCAGCATGACTAAACCGATTCTAACACCTTGACGAAAATCAGAGCACACAGAAACACCGTTTGCCTTCCCACCACAGCAGTACCTATTTATCTACTTGCACTGCGTTCTTTCGAACTGCTAGGTTGGCAGGAGCTGGGACAGAGCAACAGGAGCTCATTCCGTTGCGGGGATTCGAACTGCTGACCTGCTCATTGGCAAGCCCAAGAGGCTCAGTGGTTTAGACCATAGTGCCACCCGCGCCACCTCAGTGGTTGTGGTGATGGTTTAGTCGTTTAGTTGTGTCCGACTCTTCGTGACCCCATGGACCAGAGCACGCCAGGCACTTCTGTCTTCCAGTGCCTCCCGCAGTTTGGTCAAACTCATGCTGGTAGCTTCGAGAACACTATCCAACCATCTCGTCCTCTGTCATCCCCTTCTCCTTGTGCCCTCCATCTTTCCCAACATCAGGGTCTTTTCCAGGGAGTCTTTTCTTCTCATGAGGTGGCCAAAGTATTGGAGCCTCAGCTTCACGATTTGTCCTTCCAGTGAGCACTCCTGGCTGATTTCCTTAAGAATGGCTAGGTTTGATCTTCTTGCAGTCCATGGGACTCTCAAGTGGTAGGGGGTAGGGGGTCCCAAGTGGCGTCTCCAGGAAACTCCTGTCTGAGAGCCTGAAGAGCCTCTGCCAATGAGTGTAGACAATATGGAGCAAGTGTAGACAATATAAACCAATGGTCTGACTCTGTACTAAGCAGCTTCCTACGTTCCTATCTCTATTCCCATGTATCTTTTTGAAAGCAACCCCATTTAGATGGATGTTTGAGATGCAAACATTAGTGTTAAAACCATCAAGGCTGGGCTAGTTTCTTCTTCTTTAATGAGGTGGTTGTCAATTCTCACAGAGCATGATCCATGGAACTATCTGTGCTCCCTTTTATTCATGCCAAAAATGCATTTCGTTATGGCAAATTGCTTGCAAAAATGTGTAGATTAGTAAAAAGTGCACACCTGTGTGTCTGTTATAGGAGAAATTGGCACTAAAATGTTTACAAATTTTCATGAGGTTTTTTTAAAAAAAGAATTAAAACACACACAAAACAGCAACCTCAGAATTGCTGCAGATATTTAAAATTGGAAAGATTAAAATGCATAGGACCAAAATATACAGATTTATCCACTCCATGAAGATCTGTTTTGACTTCTTTTTTAGTTAGGCATTTTGTCCTTTGCGCTGGGGGTGGGTGGGGATCATGCCAGTGGCCACTCTAGAAGCCACCTTCTGGATCTTTTGTGGCTTTTATCCAATCATGGACCTCTGTAGTTACTTTTAGCCCCCCCCCCCAAAAAAAACACCCACTGTGAAGGCTGATCATGGATCTCCTTTGCTGTGTGTAGTTTGGCCCCCAGGCTGCAGTCCCTTGCAAACTTGGGTGGAAAAATCCCATTGAATCAGGACCACATGCATACGACTGGGCTGCCCAGCACTGGCTTAATTACTTTGCACTGAAATCAGTGCAATTAAACATGCTGGTCTTGGGGTGGATGTTGCCTAGATTGGATCCCCTTTTTACTTTATTTTTGCTGTAGCAGCAACTCTGTGTGGTGAAAAATTAGCTTAGCAGTACATTAGATCCGAGAGAGCATTCCATCATACGCATGTAAATGGAATCGTTTTATTTTAAGTCCCTAAATACTTCCATTTATGACTAATGATTACTCTAATACATGTCTCTCCTCTTCTTTTTTATTGCCGTCTCTGGTGCTATTTTCTGTTGGTTGAAATGCAACCTAAATGCTCATCTTTCTCCCCAAAGACTTGGTTCTTTTCTTTCAACTCCCCAATAATGAGTGTGAGTTGAAGATCAGAGCATATGTTAAAAGGCGTCTGATGCATCTTTTTAAGCATTACCTTCAAATGAAGTAACTGGCCTTTAGCCTCTTGCTGCAGGATAGAAGGGGAGAAGAGATGTGCTAACACATGAGAATGGGCGAGTGACCCATCTACCGCATAGCACTATCTTTATACTTGATGCATCAGAGATAAGTGGAAATCATTCATAAATGTTTCTGGCCAAGTCTTGCAGCATTTAACCCCGGGGGGAGATGTTACTTCTCAATTTCCACAGGGAACGATTTAATGCCCTAATGCCCTGCAGAGCTCCTGGGCTGCTCACTTAGAGGATGCAAACTTTTGTCTCTTCTTCACCTTCCCTAATCATTGAGCTTAAATAGTTGTCATGAGTTCAATCATGTCTGTGCCTTTAATAACCAAAGAGCATTTGTTCACATTTATTAAGAGCAGGGGCTGTTATCTTATTAAGGCTGATGTCGAAGAATGCTGCCATCGTTTCAATTACATTTACGCCAATGGGATGGCAGACCTGCTCAAGATGACAGGACGGTGCTTTATTACAGGCACGGCAGGAGCAAGTTTGCAAAACTCCCTCTGTCTTTATCCTCAGTAATGGCCTGTCAATGGGAAAAGGCGATGCAGGCACAGGGAGCCCTGCGCTTTGCTCCTATGACAAAGGGAGTTGTGTGGATGTCTTGTTGGTGTTTTGTGTCACTGGCAATAGTTGCAAAAGCAAGCCCAGTTCTGTGAATGTGCTTTAGTCACAACATGCATGCATCGACTTCTCATCACCCCAGATAAAATCCCTGCCATGGTTCCACTACTTTAAAACCTTCCCATCCTCTATGATCCTCGGCTGTAAAATGGGACTAAAATACATCAAATCTATGAAGGCCTGTGCTCTGCCTGAGAACATGGAAAGGTTGAAAACACAGAAGGGGGATTCAGAAGGGGGAAATCTGTTGCTCAGTGATAGAGCAGCTGTGTCGGGTGCACAATGCCCCAGGTTCAATCCCTGGGACCTCGAGGTAGGGCTGGAAAAGACTGAAACCCTTGAGCAGGCATAGGCAAACTCAGCCCTCCAGATGTTTTGGGACTGCAATTCCCACCATCCCTGACCACTGGTCTTGTTAGGTAGGGATGATGGGAGTTGTAGTCCCAAAACATCTGGAGGGCCGAGTTTGCCTATACCTGCCCTGGAGAGTCACTGCCAGTTTAGCATAGACAGTACTGAGCCAGATGGATCAATGGTCTGACTACATATAAGGCAGCTTCCTATATTCACATGGCTTTTTAAACATTGAAAATAGTCCGCTCTAGTCAGCACAGCACTAGTGCATCTGCTTTGCTCAGTCCAGAGCAGCCTCACTTGCCCACAACTGGGTCCCCATCCCCAGCCAGTTGGGGGAGAAAGCGTTGCCAGCTTTCATTTCCAGGCCTTTAAAGCTGCAGAAGAGAGCGGTTGTGTCTCTTTTTCCAGCCTGGGCAGGGACAGTGAACATGGGCTTATCAGTAGAGCACATTAAGCACTGCAGTGGTATGAACTGCAGGGGTGTATGAGGTGTTAGGAGAGGGGTAGTACCTCCGGCGGGGGCACATCATGCTCCTTCTGGGGTCCACCTTTGGTCCCCACCTTATACTCAGCTCTTACCTGTGGCTCCTGGAAGCTGTCAGCGTGTGACAGCAGCCACACCCCAGGAACGGCTTCAACTGGCCGGCTAAACCAGGTGAGGGTAGCTGAATGGTCTCAAGCGCTCAGTGAGTGAGCAACTTCCCCTTCATCTGAAGGCAGACTCTGACAGATTGAGCAGATGAGACCAAGAGTGGGTCTAATGGCCAACAAGGCATTTTCTGAACGTGCTGTAGAGGGAAGTGAGGAGCAAATGAGGCTCATCAATCTGGGAAGGTAGCCCACCTAGGAGAAGGAGAATTCTGTCCCTAAACCTCCACTGCATCATGGGATATCTTCGGGTGAAGAAAGTGCTACATGAATCTGGAGTGGAGTTCCTAAGACAGTTGGGCATCCTTGTACACCTCCTTCCAGCAACTCCTGCAGCCAAGCAGGTGCCAAACATATTGCTCTGTTTTCCTTTGGACCGCATCAGTGAGGCCAAGAGGGAGTCCTGTCATTTGGGCTGCCCAAGACTTCTGTACACACTGCCCAGGCTTGTGCCCCAGGGAGGTCCCTTTGGTGCTGCTAATGTAGTGGTTTGACTTCACCCCCTTCATTGTCTCTTGAGACAGATGGAGGCCAACAACAATGTATAGACAAGCAGCATATAATAGTAGCAGGAGCAGTAAGGGCAAGTAGCACGGCATCTTACTCTGTTTCATGGCAGAGAGTTGGAATGCAGCACCCCAGTGTTTTCAGCACAGTGAGAACCTGGGCAGAAATAATGGGAGGTCCTTTACGAAACTCACAAGCCTTCCAATTTTAGCTCGGCCATGACTCCCTGTATCCTTCTAAAAATATTAGCTCCAACAGCCCCCCCCCCGCCACCTAATTTGGGCTCTGCTGTTGGCCAATATTGCCTTCTGCCCTTCATCAGAACCTGTAGTGTCAAACCCTTGCTTCGCAAATCAAAATGTACAGTATTTCAAACATGCTCTTCCAGTTTGGGCATTCAGAAAACCACGATTTAACAATCTGCCAAGTCTCCAAAAGCTTGCCTGTTTTACCTGTATTGATAACCTTGGCACATGGATATTAGGAAGTGAGAAAGAAATAGCTATGGTTTTGAAACCTCTCAAACCTCTCTTGTACCTGCGATACATTGACGATATTTTTATCATCTGGACACATGGTCAACAGACCCTGGACACCTTCCACCAGAAATTCAATGATTTTCACCCCACAATCAACCTAACAATGAATCAATCTATGCAAGAAATACATTTTTTGGACACTACTATAAAAATACAGGATGGGCGCATAGACACCACCTTATACCGTAAACCAACTGACCAACAAACATATCTACATGCCTCTAGCTACCATCCCAAACATACCAAACAGTCCATTGTATATAGCCAGGCACTACGTTACAGCCGCATCTGTTCCAATTCTACAGACAGAGACTCTCACCTAAGAGATCTACAGCAAACCTTTTTAGAACTAAAATACCCAGCAGATGAAGTTAGACAACAGATCAACAGAGCCAGACTGATACCCAGAGAGTACTTGCTGCAAGACAGACCCCAAAAAGAAAATAACAGAACACCTCTAGTCATCACATACAGCTCCCAAGTTAAAACAGTACAACGCATCATCAGAGATCTACAACCTCTCCTGGACAATGACAGTTCTCTTTCTCAAGCTCTGGGAGGAAGACCGTTCATTGCCTACAGACAGCCACCCAATCTTAAACAACTCCTAACCCACAATAATACTACAACCAGACTTAACACGGACACTGGCACCAGAGCCTGCAATAAACCCAGATGCCAACTTTGCTGCCACATACACCCGGACAACACCATTACTGGCCCCAACAACATCACACATACCATCTCGGGACTATTTAATTGCTCATCATCTAACATTGTGTATGCCATCAAATGCCAACAGTGTCCTTCAGCTCTCTATATTGGACAAACAGGCCAAACCTTACGCCAAAGAATAAACGGACATAAATTGGACATCAGGAATCACAAGACAGAGAAACCAGTAGGAGAACACTTCAATCTCCCAGGACATTCTATACAAGATCTCAAAGTAGCTGTTCTATTACAAAGGAATTTCAGAAATAGACTGGAAAGAGAAGCTGCTGAATTGCAACTTATTACCAAACTTAAAACCATGGAGAGACCTGGTCTGAACAAAGACATTGGATTCTTATCTCATTATACATGACAAAGCCATTTTTCACCTTCTCACCCCTTGCTTTTTCCTGTAAGACCTATTGCAGTCGTTAAGAGTCGTCAGCAGGCTCATCACAGCTATCTGCCAATCACCCATTCCCACCACCCTTCTGAGTAATACCCCTCCCCACCTTCTCACTATATAGAAGGGTCTGGTGACTTCTGTTTCAGTGTATCTGAAGAAGTGTGCATGTACACGAAAGCTCATACCAAGAACTAACTTAGTTGGTCTTTAAGGTGCTACTGGAATGAATTTTTTTATTTTGTTTTGACTATGGTTTTGAAAACGCACTTGCTTTTTGCAATTTATTCTTGAGTATGGCCACAAGCAGGCCTTTAAACCTTGCTGAGAATTGGTTCCCTCTCTGCTGACATCTCTCTGCCTGTTCCCTCTTAAAATCTCTAGTGCTGCCTCCCTTTTCGCTAGGCCATAGTTTTGGGGCTCAGGTGAGAGGATCTGCACGTGTCAGAGAGAGGATTGGAATGGGCATTTCCTGCTTTATATACCGGGACATAAACCAACGACTGATGATGAAGATGAAATGTTCCCCCTAGACAGACTATTCTCCAAGTCCCCACCTCACGCCATTTTTCACAACTAGGGTACTTGTTTCCTACATGCCGGAGTTCAATCAATGGCCGAGACATGAAAGACCATGCAATTGCATGATCAATCCCTTGAACCATCCAGGAGATTCTCTGCCAGCCCATCTCTCAGTTGATTAAACTACATATGTAAAAGGTAAATGGGGAGAGAAGAGAAATCCCTTATCGCAACAGTGCCTTTTGTCTCTTGGCCTTTAATCTGCAACAAAAGAAACACATTTAAACACACTGGAAGCTCAATTTGCTCTTGCTCCTAATAGCTGATCTATTAAAAAAAAAAAAAGAGGGGGGAATAATCTTAATTTACTTACAATTTTAACTATAGTTATACGTGCTATTTTTAGCATCCCACATGGTTGCTGCTCTTTTATGGGGTTTTGTGTTGGGAGCAGAAATTGTAGCACAGGGGGGCCCACCCCCCTCAACAGAGCCCACCCCCTCATCTGCACATACATATCCTGCTGACTTGCTGCATGTTGTAGAAGGCTTCTCTGTACATCCACCAGACAGAAGAAATAATGAGCTTAAAGAACCTGAACCTCTGAAAAACAGCTGGCAGTTAGATAATGATGGATAGGTTGGAAAATCCCAGGAACGGGGCACTGGAGGAGGAGGAACGAGGCCTATAATGAAAAGAAGGCTGAAACTGGTCACCCCAGTTAGTATCAACATGCGATGTGCAATTCAGAGGGAGGCTGATGGCGGAGCACAGCCTAATAATAAGAGTCTCACCACAATCATAAAGGCAGGGCTGGTGGTTTGTCCCCCCCCCCTTCTCTTCTGAATGGTACAAGAATTAAGCTGGCAATGCATGTAAATACAGTGGTACCTCGGGTTAAGAACTTAATTCGTTCTGGAGGTCCATTCTTAACCTGAAACTGTTCTTAACCTGAGGCACCACTTTAACTAATGGGGCCTCCTGCTGCCGCCGTGCCACCAGAGCACGATTTCTGTTCTCATCCTGAAGCAAAGTTCTTAACCTGAGGTACTATTTCTGGGTTAGCAGAGTCTGTAACCTGAAGCGTCTGTAACCTGAAGCGTCTGTAACCCGAGGTACCACTATATTTCAAGCTTGCTTTAAAATACAGTGGTACCTCGGGTTACAAACGCTTCAGGTTACAGACTCCACTAACCCAGAAATAGTACCTCAGGTTAAAAACTTTACCTCAGGATGAGAACTTTACCTCAGGATGAGAACAGAAATCGCACGGCGGCAGTGGGAGGCCCCATTAGCTAAAGTGGTACCTCAGGTTAAGAACAGTTTCAGGTTAAGAACGGACCTCCGGAATGAATTAAGTTCTTAACCAGAGGTACCACTGTAACCCGTTACGTGGGTACCTAACTCAGGGTACCTAACTCTGGAGGCATGTGATGCAGCAGCCTTACTAAGCAAGTCTGGGGGCAATTGTTTGCATGGGAGAATGCCTGCAAACTCTATGCATGCCACACTGAGATCTGCAGAACAGAGGAGGGGGACAGGGTGTTTCTGGAGGGGAGCATCATTTGCAGAGGAGTTGCAGATGGGTCGCTGGCAAAAGAGGTCTGGTGTTTGTTTTTAGCTTATCTGGTTTTCTCTGAAAAGGGTGAATCTGGATTAAAGATAGGCAGAGAGCAAGGGCCAATGATGTTGTGTGAACGTTGCTTATGAAAGAACTATAGCAAACAAGCAGGGAAGCTTTTGTAAATGGAAAACAGCTGATTGTCTTTTGAATCCTCAGTAGGCAGGTGGGCTAGTCAGAATTAAGGTTGGCTGCCACAGATTTATGGCGCTTACACGTGGTTGCTTATTATGGGATCTGTCCCCCTCATGTAACGACTTATTTTATTTTATTTTATCTACTGTATCTGCACAATCTCACTGTCATCAAAATGCTAACCCATATCCCCCCCCCCCACTATTTAATCTAGATTTGTCCTTTCTGGTGGAAATTTGATGAGTTGAAAAACAGTTGCCAACAATCCGTTTTTGATATCTGAACAACCAGTTTACAATATTAAGTGCCACTCAGGAAGTGACCTGACTTTCAAGTCTGTGAGGCTTTTTGTTTTTTGGCAGGAGGGAAGTTTTCTTTTTTGCTAGAACCATGGCAGAGATTTTTTCCCCTTTTTGCAAATTAGAGGGAGAAGGGCCCTCCAAGAAGGGTAGGTTACCATGTGCAGATTGTTTGTGAGGTGAAAAGAAAAGACATGTTAAGTTGGGAATGTCAGCAGTTTTGACATATCCTCTCTTATATTGATCAGAAATGGGCAAGAAATGAATTGGATATAGTTTTTCCAGTTGACAGGTTCTGCAGTCTCATAACAAAGCTCTGAACTGTACTTGTGGGAACATTATTTGACTATATTAATTAATTAATTGGTGTTTACCTTATTTAAACACTTGACTGAAATATACAGTTCCATTTTATGTAGAAGCTTAACAAGTTTTCCATTGCTGGGCATTTCTGCTTTGAATTAATTCCCTAAAAGTGGCGGAAGCTTTCAAGAACTAGAGCCCAATTTGCCCACTAAAGCATTTGCCTGTAACAGGCAACAGCAGCCCCAACCTTTCTGGAATTTGCAAAGCAATGAGATCTCAGATCTGGGCTGCTGATAATTCCAGAGTGCTAGAATAAGACATTTCCATTCCCTTTCATTTCCTGAGCTTAATAACCATTCATACTGGGCACACAAGTCTGTGGTTCACCCTTAAAAAAAACGACAAAAGTAAAATAAAACACGATATTGCTTTTATCTCAGATTGGTGCTCTGTTTCCTGCTGTTAATTTCACAGAGGAACTCTTTCTGCTGAAAAATCCCATGTGAAGCTACTGGCCTTTTAACATAAACTGTGCACATTGTGAAATCAAGAACCAAAGGAGTAGCAGCTTAGGGTGTCCCCCCACCCTTTATTTTTATTTTATTTTTCCTTATAGTAGAAGCCCTGTGGCTTCAATAATTACATATCAGGCAGAAATTCAACAGGAGTAGCATTGAGATACAGTGAGGGAGAAGTCTGCAGCTTTTGAATTTCACACTGAAAAAAACAGGTCTGTTATGCTACTGTTCCTCCAAGTGTTCAATATGACTGCATATGGGAGGGGGGGGGGAGCGCAGAATCCTCATCTACATGCAGGGACCCTCTTCAAATGTTCATTGAAGACATGTAGAGTGGTGGAGGAGGAGGAGCAGCAAAAGGAGCAAGAATGTGAAAAGGGGAAACGAATATGGAAGGAGCCCGGAACATCTTCCTCATTGGTGTCATGAAGGCTGGGGAAGAAATTTGATTTGGGTCATATTTAAAGGAAAACTTACCTAATTTCCATTTTGCAAACGAAACGAAACTGAAACACAGCCATCCTTTGAAATGCACATGTCTTCAGATTTTGTAGTGCAGTTCTCCAGCCCGGCAATGCCTACAAAAATGTATCTACTAGGGCGAAATCCACATAGAAACACACATACTAGTGGAAAAAAGCATGCAAAATGCATATTAGTGGTAATTGCTAGCAAAAATGTATATATTGTATATGTATATATTAGCTAGAATTGCACACAAAAATGTGTAAATCAGTAAAATGATTCTTTTCATCAGGACCTTTCTTTCTTTCTTTCTTTCTTTCTTTCTTTCTTTCTTTCCAAAGCAACATGGAATTCTGAACCAAAGTATGGAAAATTGAGATAAACTAAAAATTGACACATTCACCCATCCTTAAACATCACAATAATTGTTTCTTTTATTGTTTTCCTCTGTCCTGCTGTATTCAAGGCAGCGTACAATAGAACTAAATCTCCATCTAAAACAATGGATGCTTTCAGACAGGATATTATTTCGGGATTGGGAATCCTCATGCATGTAAGCTTTTTTGCAATGTCCACATAGCACTGCTGGCATCTGAACACCATTTTCTTTTTCTTTTAACCAACCTGTTGCCAATGACTCATTTGTCATAGCTCAATAACCCATTTGCAAATTAAGTCCCTATCTGGAAGTACATACTCATCTTAAGTAATACAGAACAAAATAGCAGATCTAAAATGCAGCATGAACACTCGTCTCGCCATTAAAATGCCATCCTGTTAAAACCTGCCTAAATAAGATTATCTTCGCTGCTCATTGAAATGCTGGCAGTGATGGCCCAGTGACGTCTCTCTTAGGAGCCTTGCCTAGCCCACTGCAAATGCTCTTCCACAGCTATATCCACTGAAGCTCTTGCCCGTTGCTGATCAATAGGGAGAGGGTATGTCTAAACTGCTGACAACTCAACTCAACATGAATATGCCCTCTTCCAAAAATACACCTTAAAAAAGTGTCATCACAATAGACACAGAGGCTTACAAACACACCTGCCGTATAATTTCAGTCACCATGGAGAGTGACGGTTGGGTCTGGGGCTCCCTTTTGAGTGCACATTAATTAATTAATTTGCATGCAGCATTTCGACCCCATCTTTTAGCCAAAAAGGCTGGGGGGGGGGATCAGTACCAAAAAGTCAGGCTCACAATCTAATCAGACACAGCACACGAGGAAAGACGAACAGGAGGGAGGAGGGGAAAAACATGTTCAAGCACAAGCTCTTAAAGTTACAGTTTATGAATTACAGTGATTCCAGCATTCCCTTGAAGCTCTTGGCTCTTCAGATCAGATCCAGGAGCAGAGCTGGTGACAACCTCCAGGCCACGAGGGCAGCTCCTGCCACACAGTTCTTCCTTCAAACAGATGGCACTTGGTAGCAAACTCCACCTTGCTGTTTTGTAATGTGTGAAGCAGCCCCTAAGTGTACTCTAAACTGGAAGTTAATCTGAGATCCTCATTAATACAAATGTGTGCTGTGAAATCTAGCCATGGGTCCAAAGTTTCCCAGCTATATCTAGTCATTTGATTCCGATTTGCTTCTGTCACATCCAAACCATATTTAAAGCACACGGCCTCCTCCAAAGGATACTAAAAACCATAGTTTGTGAAGGGTGCTGGAAACTGTAGCTCTGTGAGGGGTAAACTGCATTTCCCAGGATCCTTTAGGCCAGGAAGCTGCCTGCTTTAAATGTATGGCGTGGGTGTGATCGCAATCTCCCTGGACACAACCAGGCAATGGCACCTCTCCTTCTTCTGATGTCTTACATGGGCGAGGCAAACAAAAACAGCTAACAGGTGAAATAAAACGAGAATACCCTTAGTGTCCCCCCCCTCTTTTTTCCCCTTTTAAAAGAACATGTCAGTTTGTCAGCGCACAGAGGAGACCCATCTGGGAGCCAAAATTCCTTTGACAGGCAGATACAAATAAATGCCGTTTCATAGCTTTATCTATGACAGTCCCCCTTGTCCCTCTGTTTGTCTATTGGCATTTTTGTCAGGGGTCCAAATACTACGGCTGTGGCAGCCTCAGATCAGAGAACAGCTAAGTGAGTCTACACGCCATGATTGCTGCTCTTGCATGTGTTCTGCTTAAACAGTTAACGGAAGAGGCCAAAAGAAAATTAGACCCTTTATTCAAGAGGGAGAGCATGCATTTATGCAAAGTTGGTGTTTAGCTGGGGGTGTCCAGATAAAGGCCTGGCTAGTTATAAATGTGCGGAATATAACTGTGGCACAGGGGGAGGAGGAGGGGGAAGAGAGAGAGAGAGGGAAAAATCATGAAGTGTTTGTCGCTGGCGTCAGCGATGTACATAAAACAAAATATGTTGTTTTGATTATCTCAAATTACCACATGAAAAACGGCAAGGGCTCCGAGTGGCGCGCATGGCTGAGCGCACGCATGCAGCTCCTTCTCCACGGTCCAGGTTGCAAGGGTTAAAAAACACAAGAGCCTCTCTCTCTCTCTTTTAAGAGAGAGAGAGAGAGAGAGAGAGAGAGAGAGAGAGAGGCAACTTCATGACTAGCAATCAGCGCTAATAAGATTCTTTTTCTCCTCTCGCAAGATTCACAGAAAGCCCTCAATCCATGCCGAGCACATTCAAAGGCAAGGGACTAAGCACTCCCCTTACAGGTTCATTATCATTCGCCGGTTCTCCCCAGCCAAGTGAATCAGGAAAGCAAATGAATTAGTGAGAATTAAGGAGCCTCTGTGGCCTGAACCCTCTCCAAATCTCAGCGAAGATGAAAGGTAGACAGCGGATGCCTCCCGTCCCAGGTTCCCCCGCACAGAAACCCCGCAGCCCCGCAGCTTCCTCCAGAGCCTGGCAGAAATGTGCAGACAGTTAATGTTGCCTAACGTCTCCTGACCATGGGTTCAGTCTTGTGGGAGAAGTTATACCAGGCAGCAACCCCTGCCCACCCCCCTCCTCCTCTCTTGCTCACAATTAATTACAGGAGTCCTGCTAAAACACCTCTCTGTCAGGCAGGCCACTGCAAGCACACTTGGGTTTCGTCTGAAAGTCACTCGCTAATAATCAAAGATACCCGGGCAAGGCAATAACTGTGCAACGTTATCAAATATGGGTAGTACTTACAGGGCAGATCTGGATTGCTTTGATTTGCAGTCTGCTAAGTTTCATTGGTAAGCTTTTTATTTTTATTTTTCAGATGATGCTATGAGAATTATAAACCACACTGTGAGTTATTTTTCATTTTTGTTAAAAAAGTCTGTTGCATTTCTTCCCCCTCTCTTATATAGACATATAACCAGGCAGTCTAAAAACATTTTTATAAATGTTTTTAACCGGGTTTTTTGGGTGGGGGTGGGGCAGGGGGACGTGTTTGCTCTCTGCTCAGGTCAAAAGGCAGTACCGTGCGAAGGCTTCAGAGAAACCCCATTTTCATTTTAAAAGTTACATTGCTAATCATACGTGATTGCCAATAATGCAGTTTAATCAAAGAAACAATGGGGAGAGGGGCCAAATGAATGCATTTCCAAGGAAATGACAGTTTATTATTTTTTTTGCCTTTGGCAGGAGAGAAGAGGAATTGTTGCCTTTGTTCTGGCTGTGCAATATTAGTGAATTTTGAAGGGGAAACATTCGTTCTAATTAGCCTTCATTATTGCAATTCTCATAATAAATTACGCTAATAATTTCCTATCATGTGCTACTCAGTGCTACTTATTTATGTTCTGATGCATTTAGCATACACAACACACCGAGGATAAATTAACACTTGGCAGAGGACATTAAAATATTCCTAGGCTCCGTCAATGTCTTCATCTCATCCATCTCTCTTACTGTAAGAAGACTGTCTTTACAGAACGTGAGAAGTTTGCCATGAAATTACTTTTCTCTCTCCCTCCCTCCTGCCACACCACAGCATAAGGCCACAAACTCCCCTCCACTTAAATTGAAATGGTTAGATGTCCAGCGAAACTGGTTCACTGGCCCCAGAGTCAAGCACAGAATATATGACAATAGCATATGAACAGTCAGGGCACAATCCAGTCAAAGTTAAGCATGTTTCAGTCCTGTTCATTTTTACAGGAGAAGCTGCGAGAAATGCTTCATACGCTTTCATTGAAATATATAGGAGAGAAAGGTGCTTAACTTTGGCTGGAGCACAGGTTCAGATTGTGATTTACACTATTATTCTAGGATTATTATTTTTTAAATTAAAAAACCACACACACACCCATCTTCATATAAATTTCCGCTTTTTGTACCATCTTGGCTTCATGTAGCAAACGCATACCTAACAATTAACACACGTTCTGCGGCTCCCCCCCCCTCCGTGTGAGTAGTTATCCATAAGAGGAATTAAATTGTAGATGTATGAAATATTTGCACCCCTCCCAATCCTGCTCTGTGTGAATAATATTTTTTAGCTTTCAAATAATGAAATGTTAAGGGGACCACTATGTCAGAGTGAACATAATAATTAAATGTACAACGGGAATTTCTGTAGATGCATACATTTTTTTAAAAGGGAGCATTACTCTGAAATGCTTACAAAGTCCAGCTTCTCGTATAGGGTATTAGGCCTTTTCTCTTAATTCTGGTTACACTCCTCCATTTTTGCTAACAAAGCACCGCATAAAATGATATTTCTCCCTGCTTTTGTCTCTGTCTTTAACAATCTGGGAAGTACATTAGTTTACAAAAAAACAAGGATTAATATTGTGTGTGTGTGTGTGTGTGTGTGTATGCCTTTTCTAGTTGATGCTTCTCTCCTTTTTAAAACAAATTAACTCAAATTAAGTGAAAATATTAATTTTCTTACTACAGATATGTCAGCCACTTCCTCCCATTGCAAAGGGAATATTGAGCGACAGAGAAGAGGCAGAAACATGCAACACGGGTGGAAAACAAACCTTAATGTTAATTTCTGGATATTTTCCCTGGTACGCCATTGGGGTGGAGAGGGGCAGGATGTTTAGGAATGCTTTTCTACAAGGAAATCATTTTAGCAGCTTCATGCTTTGCAATGAAAAATGGTCTGATGTCGTCCTCTCTGCTAGTGCCTCTAAAGCCAACCTGGATCCCTTTCACATCCTTGGGATCAATTGAATAGAAGCACTGAACATTTGCTATTGGATTAGGTAATTTCCCCTCACGTTCATACGGCACAAGGAAAGCAATTAGAACAGTTTAGCAGGCAGATAGTAGCGAACCCCCCTTGCAAATCAATCAGATGCACCACCGTCAAACTCCCCCCCAAGTTTGCAGTAATGAAATATATATAATATGATTGCTATTAAAGAGGAGTAGCAAGGCTGCAGCTGGATCCAGCGGCAGCAACAACAGCCAGTTCTGCATTCGCAAAGCAGTGTGCCCTGCCCTTGCGCTGGCCACAAATGACCAGTGAAATCCCAGAGGCACTCTTGAATGTCTGCATTCTTATTTCATCAGCTGCAAAATATCTGTCACTCACGTCCCACATGGAGCAAAGTGACACCTGCCAGTCTCGAGAACAAGGACAAATTAATGTTCTCTTCTCCCTCCACCAACTGTTATCTTAGGAACGAGTGGCTAGCCGGGGTGCGAACAATCAACAGCTCTAGTGCATTGTTAAAGTTTGCAATGGATTTCTATGGCTTTCTTTATGTCAGGCTAATTTGCAGCCGCTGCCATCATCGTTGAACGTACACACAGCGGCCTTTCCCATCCTTTTTAAGATTGCAAAATGTAGGGGTGGGTGGGTGGGGGAGAGGGAGGTGGGAAGGAAGAATGACAGAACTGCAAAAACAAGTCTTTTTTGAAAGCGAAATGAGGACGAGATTGGTTTGGGATGACTCTAAAGGCTTCTTGTAGCACAAGGCAATTCAGCTAGTCCTCTTGGCTCCTCGTTCACCCTAGAAATCATCAAGAGAGAGGCACCCCCAGTTCCTAGCTGTAAGATTTCTAATATATAGTTCTGATGTCTGTCATCATGTCACTTCATGTTATGCAATATTATATCAGTCGGTGACGAGATGCAACATGACAGGACGTAATGCAATGTAACGTATCAAAAAATGTAAATAATACACTTTTGGGGATTAGATATCCGCTGTCAGTTCCTATAGCATAAATCTGAACTGAATTTATTGAGGCAGATGAAAGCTCACTGAACGCCAAACTGTCCATGGTGTTTGCGAACCAGCGAGCATCACAGTTCACCGACTCCCCCAATTACTTTTGGGCAGTTTGGCACATCTCTTTGAACGCACTGCCATGCGAAACAAAATTTCTATATTGTTGTTCACTTTGGTAAGTGAATGGCAAAGGCTTAATTTACAGAGGCCTCCAAAGGAGTGTTTTAATGATTCTTCGTAGCATGTTCCAAAGAAGTAAACACATTCTCAGGTCTGCCTTTGTAACAACTGTATCTGATTACTGCCGATGATGATGTTGATCATTATTTGCATGCTATTCAGACACTTGAGGACAGCAAAAGTAATATAAGGGTGGTACATTAATGCACTAATGAGGAAATTGGATGAAATGGGTAGTAGGCAGAATTTTGGAGACCTGGGTGTCTCTCTCTCTTCCCCCAAGCCTCCCCCCCAACTTACTGTTTGGGTAAGTCACTGTCCCTCCCCCAAGCCAATCTCAGGCCACACCTATAAAGCACTGTTGTACCACCTCCTCCCCAAGAATCCTTGGAACAGTACTTTCTTAGGGAAGCTGGGAGTTGTTAGGAGACTCCTATTCTCCCAAAGACCTTCAGTTCCAAGAATAGTTTCACAATCTTAAGAACACAAGAAGAGTCCAAGGTCTCATCTAGTCCCAGCATCTGTTCTCCTAGTGGCCAACCAGATGCCGGTGTGAAACCCTCAAGCAGGGTCTGAGCACAAGAACGCTCTCTCTTCCTATGGGTTTCAGCAACTGGTGTTCAGAAGTATTACTGTCTTCGACCCTGGAGGGAGAGCCTAGCTAGTGGAGGAGCAGCATAGCTAGTGGGAAGTGTAACTCTGTGAGAATAAGGGCTCTCTTAACAACTCCCAGAACTTTCATTATAGGTTTTACATATCAGACTTAAATCTTTAAAGTTGACACTAATCCTGGGTACAAATGATACTGTATTCTGCCAACAAAAGGTAATGACTGAACACAACTGATGTCACAGCGGACCCATGGAAATACGTAGGTTTTTGTCTATCTATCTATCTATCTATCTATCTATCTATCTATCTATCTATCTATCATCTATCTATCTATCTATCTATCATCTATCATCTATCATCATCTATCATCTATCTTTATCTATCATCTATATAGCTTTGGTTTATCTGCTTTGATATCATATGCAGGAAAGGATTGTAACCTGCTTGGGGTCAGGAGGGGGAGATTCTGTCTTTAGAACTGTGTATGATAATTAGTTGGGGTTTTTTGCTATTTTGTTTTATTTTGTATATTTTAACCATGTTGCATTTTATACTGTAATTTACCCTGATACTATTTTAGTGGCAGCCACCACATAAACACAGTAAATAATAATGAGATTCTGTGTGGCCTGACTGAAAATGCAGATACCAGCCATAGAAAACATCACGAGCTGTGTTAAATATATAAAAAATGTGACGTGTGAATCCAGTGAATACTTGTTTGCAAACATGTGCATTATGCTAATATGTCCATCAGGGAACCAAAACTGACTGTAGATCCCCGTTATGTATGGAAAATGTCAAATCTAGATTTAAATCTGTGCAATGCTTGAAATGAGACGTACAATGCATTCTTAGATACATGCCTGCTCAGAGTTCAATGGTGAGTATAGGATTGCAACCCAGATGCTGTTAAAAAAAAATGGATTGCAATGGCAATGTTTTCTCTTCATTGCATCTTATGGCTACACCACTGATGTATTTGGCCTGCTTTGTTTGCTGACTTGGGGATAGTTGAAGCTGCCAATTCTGGTTTCTCCCAGTTTCTCATTTTTCCAATCCTAAATCCAGTTCTCCACATTTCCACATCAGTTTATAATTTTTTTAAAAAACACACACACATGAAAATTAATCTGCGAATTTCTCCTAATATGCATGTGTGTATGCAATGTTGCCTAATATACACAATTTTGAAAGCAATTTTGCTTGATATAGCACATTTCAAAATGTTTTCACTAAGTGTATATTTTATGCACACTTCAGCATAGTAGATGCAATTTTGTAAATATGACTTGGCCAGGAAACTGCGTTGCAAAATTCAGAGAAGTGAAAATTTCAAAGGACGACTGTGTTTTGGTTCATCTGTTTTTCTGGAAAGTGAAAAGGTGTAGGTTCACCTTTAAATGTGAACTGAATTGAATATCTACCCCCTTCCTATAATGCCTATAATTTTTCTGTGGCTTTTATGCAGATTGGATGCATATGGTGCCAGTGAATCTCATGTCTTTGAGAACCTTTTCTGCGCTGAAGATGTTTTGCCAACATTTCTCATCATCCTGGTCCATGTCCACTGCTGTTAGCAAGTTTGGGAGCCAGAAAGTCAATGTGTGAAGTGCTGTGTTCATTAGCCTGCACCGAGCGAGGTTAGATTGCCCTGCACTTAACATGTCAGTGGTCCGTCTCTCCTAGAATGGAGGAGATTTCTAATATTTAGAAGAGCAGGATTGATTAGCGATGGTGACAAGTGCCTGCCAATTTCCCCCTTGTGCAAGGGAAGCAAAAGAAGCAGGAAAACCTCCGCCTCCGCTGGTGGACTCCGAAGAAGTGAACCTTTTATTTGCTGTCATAATGATGACTTTTAAATGTCCCGCTTTGGATCTTGTTGCTGCTGCTGCCACTGTTGTTTTTTTGTTGCTGTTCAGGCTTCTAAAATGTTCTCTTAATAACACACTTTGGTCTTTAGCCGTGGAAATGCAGAAATAATTAGAAATGCCATTGTGTACACTGCCTTCTGGACTGGGCTGAAGGTGAAGGAGAAAGTATCATGCTATCCTTGTCAGCTGCAAGGGTAATTACTGCTGGCTGAAATTACTCAACATTTGTTTATAAGCTCCCCAGAGCATGCTGTAAATAGATTGTCTGTTATAGTCCAATCACATTAAAACGCTGCTCCTTGCAAACTGCTACCTCCTGTTTTCTGTAAGCTAGACACAGAGAGCCTGCTGCTCACTTATTGAGTGCCGAACACTGAAGAGCTATGTTTAATGTGATTGTTTTCATTAGCTCCTCTCTGTCCGATATCACATTTATGGTTTACGGGGCCTGAACGCTGGCGGGCTGCATCCCTTTTATTTGCCATAGTCGGATCCAAATGTCTTTATTACCGGAGGGCATCTGCAACAGTTTGAGGAGTGTCTCCAAGCTGTAAAAGCCGACGAGTGACTAAAACAACAGCAACCCCAAAACCTTTTCCATTTCTTTGGAGTGTTTTGGTAGCCTCTCCAACCCTGCTCCCAAAGTGTAATATTATGGGTTAAGCAACGCTTGGTCAATTGCTCTCTTCGGCTAGTTGATAACAGCTGCTGTCCTAAGCACACTTGCTCAGAGTATGGTGAGTCTTACATCTGAGTAAACAGGCAGAAGATTGCGCTGCACAGCTGAAAACCCACACAGAGTTATTTGGGTTTGGAAATAAGCCCTGTTAAACACCCTAGGACCTTTTGCTGATTAAATAGGCAAAGGATTGCATGACAAACCAGTGTGATCAATTTCAAGATGTGCTGATGATTAATCAGATAGCAACTTTACAGTGTTTTGGTGTTTTTGTTTTTTTTAAAAAAACCCCAAACACTTCTAAAAAAAAAAAAGTGAAAAAAGTTGTTGTGGGCAGATTCTTTCACCTTCTTTCTCCTACAACACTCAAATTGTCTTGTCACGCTTGCTGTAGCGCACACTTTCCAAAAAAGTGTTTTCTTCAGAACAATTGTCTTATTTTATATATAAATGCACACAGATTTAAGCAATGGAAACCTTATGCAGTGTATCTGCTAAGATTTCATTAATTAGGAAATAGCCCTAAATATATTATGGAACAGCTGGTCAACTAAATCCTGTTTTATGGCCAAGCAACCTGCATCTCTTTCTTTTTGTTAGGGACCATTTCTTTTCTCTCAACAGTGTGTTTCATATCAGATGCTCAGCTATAACCTTTCCAGTAGGAAACAGTGATTTGAGAGGAAGGGAAAGTGGCCAGGGATATAGCCCAAATATCAGGAAGTTTATCAGACCCAGCCCCTTTGAACTGAATGGGTGCCTTGCAAGAGCACAGTAGCCCCTTCATTTTAATGAGGCTGGCACATAAAGGCTTCTCAGTGACTTGTTTCATTTCACTTTTTTAAAGTGAGATTTCTGCATTTCTTATCAGTAGATCTAAAATTAACTCTCCCATTGGTGAAAATGTATGCATTTGGTTTATGTGAATTTGGAATAACCTATATATTAAATATATCCTGTAAAGGAGAAGGTAGACATCTAGGATGCCACAGCAAAGGGCACATACGAATTCTAATACAATGGTACCTCGGGTTAAGAACTTAATTCGTTCTGCAGGTCCACTCTTAACCTGAAACTGTTCTTAACCTGAAGCACCACTTTAGCTAATGGGGCCTCCCACTGTTGCTGCCACGCCACCACTGCACAATTTCTGTTCTCATCCTGAAGCAAAGTTCTTAACCCGAGGTACTATTTCTGGGTTAGCGGAGTCTGTAATCTGAAGCGTCTGTAACCTGAAGCATCTGTAACCTGAGGTACCACTGTAAATAAAATCAATGCAAAATAAAAGTGGTTTTTCTTTAGATAGAGCTGTATCTAATTTGGAGAGCAATCCTAACTATGGGAAGCTAGTATAATTTACACCACCTTAAATTCAACCAGTCTAAAGTACACCAGAGCCAGCCCAAGTTTTGCAGAGGGAAAGCAAGCCTTTAAAATAGAATTTGACTTATAACGCCCTTTTTGCTGGTGTAAATTTAGCCAGGTTTCCAGGTCACGTGACTGCGATGAACAGCGTTAGGAGCTAGCACAGGGAAGTGCAACACATGGCCCTCGGCACATTTGATGTCCCCTCCCCGCAGCCCTCAGGTGATCCGATCCACAACCAGTAGACCTGAAGATGCCCCTCTTTATTCAGGCCTTGGAAGGGATTGAATTAATCTGGCACTCATATACACTGTTGATAGCTTAGTACTTACGTGTATTTGGTTGGGTTTTAGTCATTAGATTTATTTCACAGTTCCATGTTTGTGTTCTTACACACACAGTGTAACTTGTTTTTTGTCATATGTTTCAGATTTTGTGTTTAATGTTTTTTATCCAGTTACTTACCACCCTGGGACATTTGGTGAGAGAAGATTAAAAATCAGATAAACAACAAGAAGAAGAACCTGTTCTCATTCTTTTCTTGGAAGTTAATAAGCTCGTTTGTTTTTTAAAATTAAAAAAATACACCTTTAAAAATGACTATGGATGAAGTCAAAATCTGAAGACCAATTTAAAAGGGCAGCAGATAGGATGTTTCCTATAGCCACAGATATCTAAACACAGATCTGGAAAGGGAGATGAGAAACACAGGGGGAATGTAGGCAAGATTGCCATTCTAATCAGTATCATCAATAAAAGTTAGGCAATGCTTCTAACCACAAAACAATTAACATGAAGAGAGAGAAGCTTAAACAACAACTAGAAGTCACCCTGACATGACTGTAACAGGAAATTCAAGGAGCCGGGCAAAGCTGTTTTGTGAAATGAGACATACGAGGCTATGAGAAACATCTCTTCATTCCTAATTGTCGATCAGTACAAGGCTTCAGTTAACGGCAAACCAGCGGGGAAGGATGATCTTTCGTTTTCTTCATAGATTGCAACATTTTCTCTTAACTAGAATCATTGCCTGTGGAAAACTGTACTTCTGGGAAAGATGCTGAAGAGCTAGAAATGATGATTCAATTGTGCATTAAGATAATTCCTGGAAGAAGGCTTTGCCTTCCTGGAACAGCAGTCACAGCCTTGCCAGTTGCATAGGTGTATATATCCACAAGTGGGCACAGACAATCCTTTTGTTCATTTCATCAGTTTCCCATTTTTTCGGGCATCGCCTTGGTGATAAGCTGTTCCCTTCCCAAATAAATGTACTGAACAGCTGAAAAATAGAAAAGCAAATCCTCAGCGTTTTACAGGAGTAATTTTGTGTGTGTGTGTGTGTGTGTGTGTGTGTGTGTGTGTGTTTAACAACAAACCACTTAAAAGCCATTGCTTTGTATATATCCAGGTAAAACATTTTACATGATTCAATTAACTAATTTTGCAGAGGCAATGGATCTTTGAAGAAAAACTTCCCACAGCTAAAAAAAAGACATTAAGGAGTAGGGAGAGAGGCTGGAAGCCACAGTGACAGGTACAACGAAGGCTGTATCTTTCAGTTCCCTGGAAACCAGTCAAACACTATCTCATCTTGCAATGGTTGTGTCTGATCCTCTGCTTCAGACATCTTCCTAATAATGGCAGCTACAGAGGTGACTCTCTGCAAATAAGGGCTTCCAGCCACTGGACATCCATCATGTATCTCCAGAGCAACATTAGGCTGCCCTAATGGGCACCCCCGTCTTCATTATGATATTAATTCTCTAAATTTCCAAAGTGATTTCATTTGTAAAATGACAATGGCTGGCTCCTCAGGAGACAAACTGTTTTCATCACACTCCCTCCTGCTTACAAAGGTTCCCTCTCTTTAGTCTTCTGGGGGTGCATGTGTATGTGGGGGGGGGGTGCGTGGAGGAAATGTGATAGCACCAGATCTCTTGTGACACGCAAGCCTGCTTAACAGCTATGCACACCACCTGACAACACTACAAGCCGGGCTGTTCAGCCTGAAGATTTGTAAAGCAGTGGCTGGTGAGCAGCATTGAACTGAGAAGAGGGGGGGAGTTGTGTAGAAGGAGAATGGAGGCCATGTGCCTAGTATGGAGGGGAGGGGAGGAGATAGGTTAAGGCAAAGCTTTCCAAACTGTGTGTTGCGACTCATTAGTGTGCTGGCTACAGTGTGTAGGAGTGTCACACAAATGCTCTCCGCTCTCCTCCCATGGCTGGAAAGGGGTTAGTTTAACTTCCGGTTTGCCAGCAAAACTGAATTACTGTGTTGTGAAATAATGCATGTCTAAAAAGTGTGTCACCAGCATGAAAAGTTTAGGAAGCTCTGGGTTAAGGGCTATACTGAAGCATACTGAAGCCATTTTGGAAAGAAGAAAAAAACCACATCTGTGTGCGCAATCAGATGTTGTGCAAAGAAGTGGTGAAGAACCTGTGGCCTTCCAGATGTTGTTGGACTCCAACTCTCATCAGCCCCAGATCCTCATGGTCCAAGATGGTTTTCACCCTACTTCACCAGCGATAAGAACATAAGAATAGTCCTGCTGGAAAAGACCAAAAGCCCATCTAGTCCATAATGCGATCCTCACAGTGGTCAGCCAGATGCCTAAGTGGAGCTCACAAGCAGGACCTGAGGGCAACAAGAGTCCCATTTGTGATTCTCAGCAGCTGGTATCCACACGCATGCTGTCTTGGACAGTGTAAGCAGAACATCATGGCTAGTGGCTCTTGATATCCTTCTCCTCCACCAATTTGCCTGATCATCTTTTAAAGCTATCCGAGTTGGTGGCCACTGCTATTTCTTGGGGAAGTGAGATGGCACGCTACCAGTCAGTGTAGACAATGTAGATGGACCAATGGGTCTGACTTGGTGTACGGCAGCTTTGTATGTCCCCAGCACTTCCAAAACATATTTTACCTTCCTCATTGTTGTTTTTATCTTAGTTTAAAAAAGTTCTGTGCTAAGAAAAGCTGGATTGCTGTGAGCAGAGTTTGCACACTGTGCTAGTTTTGGGAGAGGGCCAAAGAGTTACACAGGGCATGGGTGCCCCACATCATGGTATTCCAACATTTCATCTGGTATTGTCCAGGGAACTGCAAGTTTTGGACCCATTCAGACATGATCTGGGACATGCATTCTGGCATTGCTCTATGCAATGCAGTGTAATGTCCATGTGGCAATGTATTGGCCATGATGTCCTGGTTTAAACATGATGTTGACTAGATGGAATATCCCCTACTGGCCTAATCTTCACAGCTTTATTATCTGTGACAACTATCCTAAAAGACCTGTTGTCATGGTCAGATCACTTCCTGGTGAAGTTTGGATGTTTCTCCCCTTTCAGGGTGGTGAACCAGGGCCGGCCTGCTCATGAGGTGAGCTGAGGCAGTTACCTCAGGTGGCAGAACTTTAAGAGGCAGGGCCCCCACTGGCACCACACTGCATCACTGGTGAAGAAGCCATTCTCTGTGAGATCTCACGAGAGCTCTGCAAGGTCTTACGAGATCTCACTGGAACCCACCGCCGGGTGACCCAGGGAGGTGGTGAACAGATTAATATGGCCAACATCTTTTCTTTCTCTTTCCATTTCAGCACTTGGGCTGAGTAAGTGTGACCACAGAATGGTGGAGCATGTCTGCTTTAAAGCCCTCTTCTCCCATTAATCACAGAATAGATTCTCTCCCAATAATGCAAAAGGCACATGCTGCATAATCCTATGCACGTCTACTCAGAGGAAAGTTCCACTCCGTTCAAGAGGCCTTAAGTGCACTCCCAAGCAAGTGTGTAGAAGACTACAGCCCTCCGCTCACTGGGAAAGTGTTGGCTTCTCAGCCTCTCATCAGCTTGCCTTTCTGCAAACCAAAAATCAAAAAGATGTTGCAACTTCATCCTAATGAATCTCTCCAGTGTGGCCATCCGCCTGCCTGATGCATTGGGGCCAGCAAGCTGCCCTTTCTTAAGCACTTCCAATGTTCCACATTAATCAAACTCAGAACTGGAGTCACTGATGCTGTCTGCATAGACTGCCTGCCCTATTAATGCAGGAGGAAATTAGCCTCCCTGAGATTATTTTAGGGCCTTAGTTAATTCTTTGTCATTCCTGTACTTAAGAGAGTCTGGATACATGACCCGTCGGTGCTGCTTGACCATAAGAGGGTGGACAGAAGTGGTCAAGTTTCCTTCTGCAAAAGGGGAAAGCTGTTAACATAAAGCTGGAGTTGCTGGTTGTGTGACATTCACTGTTGGATGTCAATGGGATAAGAATGTGTTGCTGGAGCATCCTCCTTACTGAAGCGCTGAGAAAGTAGAGAGGCTTTATTGAATAGGCAAGTCGAGGCAGGCAGAGCTGTTCTAATCAGAGCTTCTGAGGATGCTACATTTGCATTACTCTATCCCAGGGGTTGTCAACCTGGTCCGTACCGCCCACTAGTGGGCGTTTCAGGATTCTAGGTGGGCAGTAGGGGGTTCTACGGCACAAGCTGAATCCTCCTTCCATCGAGCACTGGTGGGCGGTAAGGAAATTTTACCATCAAGAAAGATGCATTAGTGGGTGGTAGGTATAAAAAGGTTGACTACCCCTGCTCTATCCCAAGCTGACAGGTGAACCGAGAAGATTGGACTTCAACAGGCTGCAGGAAACTGTTTGTTTACTTCTCTTAGTATTTCCTTCTCTTCCGTCCACCTTTCCTATGCAGCATAGAAAGTTACCTTATGCACAGTCAGACCATTAGTCTACTGAGCACAATGTTGTCTACACTGACTGGCAGTGGCCAATGGCGAAGCTGCATTCTCCGGCACTGGGGGAGGAGAACAGGCAGGGGCATAGTTGGCGCATGTCCTGGGGGCGTGGCGTGCATCCCGGGGGTATGGTACGTCACCTGCGGGAGCGTAGTATGTGTCTCGCGGCATGGCATGCTTCCCGCAGGGGCATGGCACCCGGTGTGGTGGTGGTGGGGTGCGCGGCACGTGTCTGGGAGGGTTGACTGTGATGGTACCCCCTCCCCTATGGTGCCGGGGGCAGTGCGCTCCCCCCGTTCCTCTGCCAGTGGCAGTGGCTCTATAAGGTTTCAAGAAGTGGTATTTCTTAGCTCTACCTTGAGATGCCAGAGGCTGAACCTGGGATCTTCTGCATCCAATGAACTATGGTCCTTCCTAAACACCAAGGACCAAGGAGATGCAGTTTCCAAAAGAGTACCACCAGGTCTCCCTGGCACCTGGGGTGCTACTGTTTCAGGCCTCTCTTCTGATTCAGCTACCACTCATGAAGGAATCCCAAGGGGATGATGGAGGCCCCTTTCTGATTACAGGTTTTCTTCGTGGTCTTGATCTCACTTAGAAACATTGTTTTGCTCCTCTAGAAGTGCAGTGTGGTTTGTGGATTCAGAAATGGGTGCAGAAAAACAGCTCAGTTCACTTAGGGTTGCCATACATCCAGGGAAACCCAGATATGCCCTCTTTTGGGGGCCAACATGCCCACCCGGGCAAATTTTTTCATTGTAAGGGAAATGACTGGGTTTTTGCATTTGGGAGGGGGGCTTAGGCTTGGGCTGCTCTACATGCTGTAGCTGCTGCCAGCCTGAGCTGGGGAAAGAGGAATGTGGGCATGGCAGCCCCCCGTGCCCGCCCCCTCTTTTTTTGCTCTTCAAGATATGGCAACCCTAAATTCACTGATCCCACTCTTGAATCACACGCACTGCTATTTAGTGAGTTAGATTTACATAGTTGTAAAACTTCAGTTTATGCAATAAAAGTAACCCACTGACTTTTAAAAAAACCCTTTTTTGAAATAGATGTTATTTTTAAGAGAGACCCAGCTGGAAGAATGCAACAATGGCCTGGCCTGACTCAAAGTTCTGAAAACACTGTCTTGTGTTCTCAAACCTTGACATATGCTCATGCTGTTTCGGAATGTCTTTGTTGATGCGAGTTGCCTTGCAATCCCCAAGCTTTATGCTGGCGCTGGTATGTTTGAGTTCTTGTTCTGCAGGATGATGCATCTACTATCTTTATAGTGTACTCTGACAGATAACACTCTTAGTAAAGAGTGAAAACAGGAGGGCATTCAAAAGTCTGGTAAAAGTGGACTGGACACTGATTTGCTACGTTCTGAATAATTTGTTATCAGGGCAGAGACTGTGTGTTTCAGAGTCCATGCCTTCCACCAGAGAGCTATCAGGTTATGGAGGGCAGAGAAACAATGGATGGGGCAAGGCCAGGGAGAACTTCAAATGGAAAGACAAGTTAGGGATGGGAAAACCAGTTTACCATATTGGCCTGAATATAAGCCTCACTCTCCCCCTCAAATTCTGACCGTGAAAAGTTAAGAGGAGGCTTATATTCATGACCTTACGGTATGCAGCCAGGAGTGTGGGGCAAACAGCGCCAGGAGTGTGGCAAAGCGGTGCCCACCCCGTGCGTAGTCACCCATCCTCTCCCCCAAGGCCGGGAAGGGAAAGAGCAAGGAAAGGAAAAGGCTGCTGGCAATGTAGTGTGCCTCCCCCCCCACCCCCCAGTATGCAGCCAGGAGCAGCTTATATTCGGGTAATTTTTCTTTTTTTCTTTTCCCTCTTCCAACTTTAAAGGTGCAGCTTATATTCGGGTGTGGCTTATATTCGGGCCAATATGGTATATGCCAACTTCACACATGTTAATTCATAAGTCTGTTCTGGCCTGTGTCTGTTTTAATCTATTATTCTTATTCTTATTCTTATTCTTCTTATTCTTATTTTCACAATTTGCATTTAAATACATGTTTAATAGTGCTATAAAAGTGAACAACGCGGCTTTTTATTTTTTATTTATTAAATTTATATACCACCCTTCACCTGAAGTTCCCAGGGCAGATCACAACAGAAATTACAAAATGAAAATAAAACAAAACAAAAACAAAAAAACAAGCCGATAACTTCTCACCTACAAACACATCTAAAAGGACACAGATTGTTAATCATCCAAGCGCTTGGTGGAAGAGAAACGTTTTCGCCTGGCGCCTTCATTGCATACCCACAAACAGGGAGCCACTGCAGAAAAGGCCCACTCTTGTGTAGCCACCCGCTGGACCTCTTGTGGAGGAAGCACACAAAGAACAGCCTCAGATGGTGAGGAACTTTGCCTTAGATCACCTCTGAGTGCCAAGCTTGGAGTGGCTAAGGTATAAATGATAAAATTATTATTGAAGGTGATAGAGCTCCTGTTATGTTGGCTACCACGTAAAATAGGATGGCTATCGCTTTTTATTTCCACTGCTTGTGGGAAGTGTAAACCCTTTGTTGCCTTTATATCTAGTATTGGCAGCAGAGGAGAATGCTTTTTCTGTGGAAATCTCATTTGGTTCTTTATCTCAAGAACCAAAGGCATAAATATTTATTCTCAATAAATTTGAAAAAGGCTTGTTACTGGTTCTGTCCTGGTACTTACAGAAAGGTCCAGCAAACATTAAGTAAAAAAACAACAACAGTTAACTGAGCATCTCAACCATCTGTTTTTACAAGAAAGTTTAATTTTGGGATCTGCAAGATGCTTTGGTGAGTTTCAAGCAGGCTTCCCTAATTAGAACAACAGCAATTATTAGGGTGGGTGGATCTGTCAGTTTCAGTTCTCTCAATTCCTAATTTTTTCCCAGTCTTAAATCCTGTTCTCCACATCTCTGCAGCAATTTGTGAATAAAATTTAAATCCTCATGAAAATTTGTTGGAACTTCAGTGTGAATTTCTCCTAAAAACACATATCTGTATGCAATTTTGCCAAATATATCAATTTTTACAAATCAATTTCCCTTACCATAATGCATCTTTGGATGTTGTTTAAAGGAATATATGCATTATTATGCAAACTTGATCTTAGACGAAGCATGTTGTACAAATTAGCTGGCTGGAGAATTCTTTTGCAAAATTCAGAGATGTGCGGGGTTGAGTTTCAGTCCACATATTGTTTTGGAAAATGCAAATAAGGTACGTTTGCCTTTATATGCTAATTTCTCCCCCAACCCTAACTGATTGTTGTTGGTAGGGAAAGCTTGGAGGAAATGTATTTGAAAACTTTAATGAAATGTATCTCCTTTCGGTTTAACTTACCAGATGAGAGTTTGGGAAGAGGCTTAGGGGTCAAGTTCAGCCCTCTGGTTCTCTTTTTCCAGACTTTGGGACTCCCCTAAGCCACACCTCTTCCTCAGGCCACACCCTCATCCGCTTTACTAAGTGCCTTCTCTGAATGTTTTTGCCTGGCTGGAATATGTCCTTGAACTGTGCTTCTTGCTCACCTGGAAGAATGGAGGTGTGTGTGTTTGTGTAGAACTTTCTAGTTTTTGGTGCAGCGGGAATGTCACCTATTGAACGCTCTGTTTCTTCACCCACTGGCCTCACCCAACATAGGCATTCTGCTCATGGAAGGCTTTCCGTGAGGATAGGCAGCCTTCAGACTGAAAATGGTCCCCAAAGCCTACGCTAGATCGTATGTGTTCATGGCATGGTATGTGTTCAAGAATGTGGTGTGTGGTGGTTGTAAATGGACCATGCATGTATCTGGGACACAATATATCCAACATTGCAGTTGACTGTGAAATCACCATGAAAGACTTAAAAATGAGAGCCCTTAGGTTCACACAACATTATAAAATGAAGAGTTTTGTGGCACCTTAAAGATTAACAAACATATTATGGCATAAACTTCTGTGGACTCAAACCCTCACTTAGTCAGATATACATGAAGCGAAATCTTAGCTGACAGGTATATAAAGGAGAAAATGATTGTGTGGGAGTTGAGTGGCAATGAGATGCAAAAATTACCGTCAGTGATAATGAGAGCTCAATATGCACATCTTAACCTTTTACAGTGGAAGATTAGTGATAATTGCTGAGATGGCTGTATTGACACCAGTGCCATGGAGCCGTTTGCAAGAAACTGTCATAGATAGCACAGATATCCTAGCATTGGTCAGCTAATTGACACATGTTGTATGCTTAAAAAATAATTTGTCCCAATTTAACACACAAGTGATGGCATTTAATTTCTTGATACTTACAGCTACAATCACGATTAAAGTATTCAAATTCTGCAATAAAAATATGACGGAATCCAATAGCTCGATTTTGACACTTATCCATAGAGACGTACAACAGTTGATGGGTTTAATGGTTTTGAGTGATACTGACACCAGGTTACAGAGTGCCAGGGCCCCATCCCAGCCTCATCTTGCCCCACACTTTTCTGATTAAACTGACAACTGCCCCCATTACCTTGTTCAAGTAAAGCACTGTCACACATGGTCAGTGGCAAGCCAGGATGGAAAAGGGGAGTCATTAGCTTGGCACAAGCCTACTCTAGCCATACTTGGCAGAAGCACCTTGGGCCTGGGATGTCAATCAGAGGCCTTTGGCTGACGTAACACGGTTTGAGCTTTAACTAAAATGACACACAACATTGCTTGTTCAGCTGCAGGACTGAGGTGCCAGTAAATGTTTACAGATTTTCTTCACCTGCATTCTGATATCTGAATATTTTTTTCCACTTGTAAAAAAAGAGAAAAATATAATATTAATATTAATAATATCTGAGATTTCAAAGGTTTCACTTTGATATTTTTCTTGGATGACACAGAGATGTTCAATGTTGACACCCCCAAGCTTTAAAAAATGCTACATTACGTGTAACTACTGGCAGTGTGTGTGCATGTGTGTGTTATAGCTAATGTAAATGGTCCTTTAAAGGGAACTTGGTTGGCAGACCTTTTGCTTTTGTTAACAGATTCTAAAGCAGAAAGTTAGATTACAGGCCATGAATGCATGCAGTGGGCTGAATAGCTCTGGGGTGCCATTGAATGATGGATGTTCTTGCAGCGACCAGAGGGAAAAGGTAGCATAATGGAGAAAAACCTTCGAGTTCTGTTGCATATTTTTGTGCAGCATAATCCCGCCAATACGCCGTTGCTGGGCTGTATCTCCAAGCAACCTTCCAATGAGTGCCTGACAGAAATCTGAATTCCGGGCAGAGCTATGCAGACTTCCCCCTTTTCCTTTCCTGAACTCTATTATTTATAAGATTAAAACCCCTGAGGTTTAAAATGGCAGGTTTATTGTCAAGTACAATGTACTTCTCACTCTGAATGGACAAAAGCCTTTGAGCTTACCTAAGCCTGCAAGAAAACCTTCCTGCGTGCCCTCAGTACAAGCACATGTACTCAGGGAGGCCGCCATTTCCTCCAGGGGTGTCAGACAAGTATCCTGTAGGGCTCTCCACTGGCACTGCCAATAACAGTCCTCTTGGAGAAGTGTTTTCTCTTTACTCTGCCTGGATTGCTGACCTTCCTTGAGAAGCCGGTAAACAAGGGAGATGCTATTCTGAAGCAAAGGATTTAGCCAATTCATTCACCTTTTGGTTTACATTTCTGGGAGCAATTCACAAGGAAGTGGTGATTTAAAGAAACAAAATACCTTTAAAGTTTTGTCTTAAAAAATAAATAAATGCTACTGAGCATCTTGCTGGTAAGTTGCTCACAGGCAACTGTTGTGTGAACCTCTGTTTGTGCATCATTAACTAATGTATAGTGTTGATTCCCCACCACCATGGCCTTGTTTTTGCATTTCCCAGCTGGGTATTCCCATCAGTAATATTTGCACATGGGAAGGCGGTCATTTCTTCACAACAAAATACCTGACATACAAATGTAGATGCTGCTGCCATTTCTAGGCATTAAATATATACACGAACAATGGCCAGGCGTGGCCCCGCTATCTTTTGGAGCTGTATACAAAATAGCTCTCCACCATGTTTTGCTTCTGCTGCCATTGTAACCAACAGTAGCGCGTAGTGGGGAGGGCTGTCGCCACAGACCTGACCTCCCGTCAGAGCGGTGAGGTGGTGAAGAGGTTGGAGTTGTTCTAGCACACAGGTGGGAGTGCTGGATTGGCTCCCCCAACGCACGTTCACAGCACTGACCTCTTTGCCACCTTGGCTTTCTCCCTCTGTCCTGGCTTCTGCCCCAAACAGGCAGGTGCAGTTACTTACAAGTAAGGAAGTGATACTTTATTAAAGCAGAATAACAGTACATTGCATTAGCATCAAGGATTTCAAGGCTGCATGGGATCTGCAAAGCTATTCCAATGAGTTTCCCCACCTACCTGCCATGCTTTTTTAAAAGCAGAAATGGAGAATGTCTAGGTACTCACCAGAATTTGTCCCTGCAGGAGCTCATGGACTGAAGGTGGGTGCTACATCTAGAGGGAAGTGTCTCCTCATTTCTCTGCGCCTAGAGACAACATCGGACCCATCTTCAGCTCTGAATCTTCCTACTCCACCAAATCAATCGGTGCCCCGGAGCAACTTCCACAATCTCTTCTATGGGTGGGGACCAGGAACCACCTAGCGCTCTGGTCTCAGCTGCAGGTCCAAAATGGGTCTGAAGGAAGGAGTGAGACTCTACTCTTGTGTCTCATACCCCTCTCATTTATCATCTTCCTCCTCAAATGCCTACCACTCCTGGTCTGAATCAGAGTACTCAGAGGGAACAATGCTATGCTAATCTGCCAGTTGCTACTGGTAGCAAATGACCACAAGTCCAAATGTTCACTTTTTCTTGTGTCAAGGAGAACATGGGAGGGAATGAGCTCAAGACCAACTCCCTGTCCATTAGAGGACTGGTACTAAGGTAGGAACAGGCCCCAAGGAACATGTTTCAACACATTACAAAATTAGCCCCGGACTAGAATAGTGTAACGCTCTGGGGACCATTTCATCAGTTAAATATGTGGAAGGCTGTGAAATTGTAGGTGCTGGTTGCACAGAAATTCAAAACAAAGGCTACTGCCTGACCACTGCGTCATGGCCATTTGTTCCTATAGTAATATAATTCTCCCTGGACCAATCTATCTTCAGTTTCAATGAAAGAAAAAGCCTCACTTTCTCATCAATATATCTCACTGGAACTGGTATTTAAAAAATATTATTCATGAGCATTTGCATATTTGTGTGAAGTCTTCAGAGTAGGATTTATTGTACCTTTAAAAAAACTAAACTATTGCCAACACTGTGTGACCAGCTTTTAATGAATAGTTAAACACTGGTAAATTACACTTTATCACAGCTTAACATGGTGTAATCATAGTTTCTAATTATATTGCCTTCTGCTTGCTGCATGATCATTCCACAATAGCCCAGAGGTATTTGGTGTTGAATCTGCTAGCTGTTGTTATTGTTGAGACCCAGCGTAAGCCGGTGGAGGGAATGGTGTGCTTTTCTCTGAGTGAGTTAAGAAGAAAGCTTAGTTCAGATATAAATTCACAGGTGGCCATGGATAAGTCAGACATAAGTCAGACATGGTTTGCCCTAAGTTTAGAACCCAAACCATGGTTTGAGCTTCCAAATCATAAGCAGCTATGGTTTCCTAACTTCTGATCAGGTGGGTACAGTTTTTGTGAACACCCTTCTTAAAGCACATTCCTTCTCCAATCTGATGCCCTCCAGATCTTGTTGAACTCAAACTCCCATCAGCCCCAGTCATCAGCAAGCAACACCTGGAGGGCACAAGTTTGGGGAAGTCAATAATCTTGGGGGGGGGGGGTCAACATCACACTGTTAGAAACAACCAGCCTTCACAAGTATTTCAGCTGGCCAGACAGAATGATCCCTCCTCTGCTCTGCTGGCACCCTGTTCTGAGGGTTCTCTCGGAGCCCCCTTGAGCCAATTCAGGGCTACTTGGGGTGCAGAGCAGGAAAAGCTCCATCATGCAAGTAGAAGTCCTTGCTCAAAGCTTCTGCTGATGTGGCTCTTCTTCTTATTTCTCAGTCACTGTATTTCTCGTGATTTCTTTCTAAACATGCAATAAATAGAGGAGTTTCTATTTTTTAAGAACACACCAAACGTTTAGCTTTTGAATCCTTTTTTACACGGTTAGGCTTGTCCTTGGACCATTAATTGAGAACTTCTCCTTGTTTTGTTTTCATTCACATATCTTTGTTTTGTCCTGTTTTGTTGCAATTTTTATTATAATGCTATCAGTCCACTGAGAATACCATTGCCCATCTTGCTTATTGGGAGGGGTGAGGTGGAAGTGTGGTCAGTGCACTGCAATGGCACCAAATTGGCTATGACAGTGTGTTTGTACTGAACTGCACTCACAGCTGCCTCAGCTGCCTCCTCTTTACCCCCTGATAAGTAACAGAAATACAGGCAACCGGAGGTCAGGTGAGCACTGCTGTCCTGCCAGCTGCAACTGCTCAGCCTCATAGCATTTCATGGCTCTCTGTCACTTTCTGAAGATGTGGTAGAGCACATGCTCTTCATGCCAATGGACCTAAGTTCAATTCCTGGGACCTCTAGTGACAAGTGATCAGGTAGCTGGTAATAGGAAAGATCCAAGACCCTAACTAAGACCTCCAGAGTAGATAATATGTTGGTGCAATGGACCAATGGCTCAGTATAAGATAGATTCACATGCCTCCCATTCAGGGCCGGATTTAGGTTTGATGAGGCCCCAAGCTACTGAAGGTAATGGGGCCCTTTATATGTCCAGCTGTCCTTTGTCAAGAACAAATTGCCACTGTTTTTTGTGTTGAATATATGCTATATGGTAATTTATGGCACCTCTCTGGTAGACGTCATTGCCATTCTAAGAGATGAGGGAGGTGTTCATGGTGAGTTCCAGCACCTCTTTTTCTAGAAGAATAGCACTGGCTACGATCCACAGCTTTCCCCTGAATCTGGCCCAGGACGTTTGATGCGGAGCTGTGCTGTGCACCTTACATTTGTTGAGAAAAATTCAGCAGTCAGGAAACGAAACCAGGAATATCAAATAAACTTGCGGCTGTTAAACATAATTTACATTGTATGATATCAGATCCAATTTCTAGTTGTTCCTTCAATCAGCATTTATTGAATGGCCGCATTGTAATAAAGGTTTCATAAATAAGATGAAGCTTGGAATTTGCTGCAAATGAAGCGCCTGTGTTTATTATGAATCTGTGCACAGCACAATTTTGGCAGAGCTGCTTGTCAGTCAAGGATGTGCCCCTGTATTAATCCTCTTTTTCTTCTTCTAATTGGGGAATGGAAACAACTTGGCATTTACATCATGATGGCTTTTGTGACTGATGTACATCGATGCTGAAGGGGAGCGGAGCCTATGTTCATCCTATACCCAGAAAGAAAGTAAAACGGCACTTAAGAAAATACGGTTTGTTTTCTGCCTGGATCTATGTGATAAAAATAAATAAAGTAGAGGCTAACAGAGCCCTCCACAGAGCAAATGTGACCCATTTTACTGAAAAAAATATTTTTTAAAGCCTGAAACAACAAAAATTATCCTAAGGAATATCTTCCTGGCATTCTAGTCCCTTAATTTTGAAGTGCTCTTTAAAATGTATTTTTTGAATCTTGCTTGGGTTGACCCTTGTCTCATTTAATATTTTAAAGCTGACATTTCATGGTTTCATTTGAAAAACAAAAGCGGTCTTTGAAGGGAAGGTCTTTTCTCTCTCTCTCTCTCTCTCAATCTCTCTCTCTCCAGGCTTTTCTAATTCCTTGTTTTTGTTTGTTTGTTTGTTGCTAATGTTTTCCTGTGTCGCAATTATGCCTCTGCTCTAACATCATGACCAGCCGTCAGCTGCCTCCATGTGTGCCTCTTTCATAAGGCTCGGTTGCCCTGTTGTCAGGTCTTCACCATCCAATCTCTTGTTCTCAGCACAAACAAGCCGAGAGCTAGGATTTCTTGCAGGTTTCCATTTCCTACCTTGGAGAAGGGATATCCATATCATTATATGTATGTTGATATTTTTTTCCTCCCCCTTCTTACCAGGATACAGTCTCACTTTGCAAATTCCCCTCCCCTTTCCACTGTGCTGTGGATGTATAGTGAGGATATATTGCAGGGGAACCTCGAAGACATGTTGTTCTTTGAAGCTAATTAGAGCGAAAATGAAGCAGAAAAATATTCCCTATTTTTTCCCCTCCCACTGGTATGTTGCCCAGTACCATTTTCTCAAAGCTTTATACACCAAGAAAAAAAAATTAAATAAAAAAATTCATAGACTGGGGTGGGGTGGGAAGAATGAAAGCGAAACTGGCTGCATAAAACAGGATGGAAAGACATAGCCGTAGAAGCTGGCCACATAAATAGTCATGAAATGAAAAGTTTCAGAATTGTATTGAAGTAAAAAAAAAAAAAAAAACTACTTAGAGAAAGGCCAGCAGGCCAGACTAAATAATCCTCGACTTAACGTCCAATTCTGAATCACATATTAGCTGCAGAGATTTTAATGTAAATATGCCATTACACTGTCATTACAGTGATCAGGCTGCATGGCTCACAGGTCACATCTCAGCCACTGTTAATTTTGCAGGCAAAAGCTTTTTTTCTCTTGAAATGTTAATAACTTTCTATTAGTTAATGTAGCGTGACTAAAATTCAGATTAGATATAATTCATTTTAATATCTGTGACTGGCTATCCCGATCATTTAGCAATGGTTTCCAGCTGAATACAAGATGCTAAATTGGACTCATTTGCATAGCCCTGTTAAAGCAATGCCATTCTCTAAATATAGGCATCTTCAAATTAATTTAAAAGATTTTTTTCCCCTGGTTTTGCTACCAGGAGACAATCTTTTGCTAACAACTAATTGAAGTTATGAAGAGCGTAACACACATCTTTTCTGTCTTTTCTCTCTCTCCAGGGATTTTTTTGTGTGTGTGAGAGAAAAAAGGTTAGTTAATATCATTAACTGGTGGAGTAAAAATTAGTGGACCTTAACCAGTGGGACATGGATTCAAATCACTGCTCAACCATGACCCTGGGGGTCCATTTCCAAGTTGTAGGCTCACCTACTTCACAAGGTTGTTATGCAGGTGAAAACCACAAGCTTAGAGAGAAACCCTGTACACTGCCTGGAGCTCTTTGAAGAAAAGGCTGGTGATAATGTAACAAAGAACTCCAGAATGGGAGACTCCAACTCCCATCAGCCCCATACAGCCCCATGGTCAGGAAGATGCAAGCTGGAGTCCATCCACATCTGGGGAGCTGCAGGTTTCCCTATCCCTGAAATGTAGGCATACAATAAATAATAGCTCTGGTAACAAATGCAAAAATGGCTCAAATAAACAGCATGCAGTAGGATTATTTATTAAACCTATAAGCAAATGCTTAAGTATTTAGTAAAATGTCAACTATACTTAGACGTAATCAGTGAAGGCAAGGGGGACACAGCCCCACCAATCTCAGCCTGCCCTCTGCCAGCCCCCACCTGCTTATTTACAACCACTCCATGGAGATGGGGAGACAGTGGACTCTTGTGCAAGTGGACCTCGTTCCATGCACACAGCAACTTGGTTGAACCCCACCTTAGGTATATACTGCATTTCAGCATCCTTACCGCTGCAGAGCATTTTGGATATCCTTTCAGTAATGTAAATGAAAGCATCCATTTTCTTAGCATGTACCAACATTTCATGACTGTAGCCCAACAGGAAATGGCCTAATAATTTAGAACTAAGTAGAGCCAAAATGATTTTTTATATATTGTAGTCTCTCTCTCTCCCTCTCCCCACCCACTCATCTAATTACAGTGAATTCTGAATGTTGATAGTACCAAATGATTATTGCAAATTACAAGCAGGAAGAAATACTAGTGAATTTATCAGCATTAAATGGTCAGCATTCACTTGTACCATTTCCCCAAAGCAGGGAAACTTAGGTGCATTTACAATGGGGGCATTTACAAAATTCACCAGGGATTGTCCATGTTTCACATGTAAATGTCAACATTCCCCAAATGTTGGACATCAAGGGTAGCATCTAATCATTGTTTAAACTAGAACCAGGCTCCCAAAATAGTTCAATGGGGGAAAACCCCCACACTGTTTTCTTTAGTAACTCATTTGTAGACTGACTAAAGCCCTTTCCAGGATGTATGGAGGCTCCAATGGTAGGGGCAATGAACATGTACACCAGCCTTGCTCCCAGCTGCCTCCTTCGTGCTCCGGTCTGCAGACACACCCAAACTGCTTCCAGCTGAGAGCAGTGAGACTCTTCCCTCCCTTTATGAACCCTAATTACGCCACTGCTCTTCCACAGTGGGAGACCTCACATGTTCTTCTGAATGCCGGAACAGGACTTTGAGAGCAGTAAAAACACCGAGCTGCAACTAAAAGTCACACACACACATTATTTTATTCTATGTATTTTCAGAGGATAAAATCACCTAACCACCATCATTTTCTAAGTAATAAGACAAAAAAAAAGGGGGGGGGACCAATCTCCAGATGCTGAAGAAAGATTACTAAGGGAGGGTCCCCAAGGGAGGGCCTGTTCTAGCTGAAACATGTTGGGCATTAATAAAAAGTGCACTATTGTTACTTCAGCATCTTGAGATTGACCCTCCTTTTTTTGTCTTTTCCATTGGAAGCATCCCATTGTGTGTGTGTGTGCTTTTAGGCGATAACTAATTTGTTTACAGCAATATCTACCAACAAGCAAAGAATGGATTAAAGGAGGGAGAGAGATTATTCCCAGATGTTGAAACTGATCTGTTATTTATTTACTCCTTGACAGTAGACAAGAAGTGGTTAATTATCAGGGTATTTATTATTATTTATTACAACACCGCAAAATATTACAAAATAATATTTATTATTATCATCATTATTTCGGGGCGAATGGGTAGAAGATCCAGAACTAGCCATTGGCAGGACCAGTTATATTAACTAGAATTATATTAACTATAATTGGAGCGCTAGGCCTAGAGGCCAATCACAGCTTTGGGAAAGCTTGTTTCGCTTGATAGCAGCTTGATAAATGGAAGAATCTGGTCAGTAATTTCAACTGTATTCAGAGGGGGATTACTCTCATGCAAGTGTACATTGGATTGCAGCCTGCAGGAGCCGCCAGTGGGGTGAAGTGAAGTAATGTTACTTTCGTGATTCCCAAATGCAGAGGTCACTGCTGGTAACTCAGAGGGTGGGGGGCAGTGGATTGGCTTCACCACTGTGACCGACTTGTGCCTGCCTTCCACCTCTCCTCCTCCTGCTCGGCTACGGGCAGTGACCTCCACATTGGGAAGTCAGGTAAGGAAGGTTGCCCCACCTTGCTCTCCCCCACCCCTACCATTGGCAGCCTATGTTGTGTTTCCATTTCTGGAAGGTTTAAAAACACAATCTTCCCCCTTTTGTTTAATTAACAAAATGGATTGAGCTGCATTTCTAGAATGATTTTCGTGAGTATTTTCCTGACTCTCGGGGAATAGTGGATGCAGCAATATGCTTTCCTTAAAAATAGTCATTCTACTCATGAGTATCTGTTCTACTCAAGCATAAATAGCCATTTTTGAGAATTGTATCTGTTAGGGATATATGGACAGATTTACTGCGTTTTGTGAGCAGGAGGGTTTGAAAAACAACATTGAATAATGCCTTCTTTGTATTTGGAAACTACCTTTGGATTATAGCTTTGTACTTCTACATTATTCAAAAAAGAAAAATCTTTGATATGCTGCAAGGATTCATGATAAACAAACAATCCTTTTGCATCACAGTCTTTGGGAGCAAAATAATGCCTTATGATATAGCGCCATTGACTGTGGTACAGCGACACTGAGCTCTTATGGAAAAACTACACCAGCTATTCAATTTATAATGGCATTTTATTTTCTCTTAAATTGTGGATTCCATTCAAATGTGTGACATTATCTCATGTATATATGAGAAACAAGATTAATATAATTTTGAAACGTCAAATAAGAGGCTATAAGGGGGTCTACAGCTACCATCTGTGAGAAATTCTCAAGTTTCGTTCTGATGAAGTATGAAATGGGATGCAATCCAGGAGATCTCGTCTAACCATTGAGGTGTTTGGAGAAAATGCTACACAGCAGCGGCTATCACTCCTGTATGTGATTATAATATATATTCATTTTGTAGGCAGTCTTGTTTTTCCTACTCATAAATCACTTTTGATATCATTTACATTGTTCAGAGGGGATTCCTGTGACCTTGTCTGTTCTTTACACTACTGAGAACTTTCTTCTTTGTTTTGGTCATAACTGATTACCATCTAAAGGTAAACCCATGAGGCCATAAATCCCAGTTTCCCAAACTGCCTTGCTGCACCGCTTTAGAGAGACTGCAGGTGTTCTCAGTCATGTGGCAACCTTTACACACAAGCATAAGAGCCAGTGTGGTGCAGTGGTTAAGAGTGATAGACTCGTAATCTGGGGAACCGGGTTTGCTTCTCCGCTCCTCCACATGCAGCTGCTGGGTGACCTTGGGCCAGTCACACTTCTTTGAAGTCTCTCAGCCCCACTCACCTCACAGAGTGTTGGTTGTGAGAGAGGAAGGGAAAGGAGAATGCTAGCCACTTTGAGACTCCTTTGGGTAGTGATAAAGCGGGATATCAAATCCAAACTCTAAGCTTACCTGTTGGAGTTCCTTTACAGACATCCACGTGCAACACACAGTTGCCAAAGGAAGCTGGAGGGATATTGGGGGCAACCACACTCCCCACTAAAGATGGGGCAGAATTTAATGTTGCGTTGTGATGAATCTCCATCTGTGCAAATATTTCAGCTTGCCAGATGGAACAATCCCTGCTCTCCTCCCCACCATGTGGTTCTGGGTGTTCTCCCAACCCTCCCGAGCCAATTTTAGGGAGTGAGGGGAGGAGAGAAGGAAGACCACATTGCACAAGTGGAAGTCCTTGCACAGGGCTTCCCCTGAGAGGGCTCATTAGGCGAATTCTGCCCATAGCGCTGCCCTACACGTGAGTGATGTCTATGTAAAACTTTTGCCTCTTGAATGTCTCTCTTTCCTAATTTCATTCTGTAGTGGAATAGTCTTCGTTTTCTCAATGCATCCAGTAGTAGCTATGACCTGGTGTACATACCATTGATCTCCCAAGACACCAATGTATGGCAGCATCCTGATTATTATTATTTTTAAATCCAATCCTGGCACCCCATTTTTTTTTTAAGGAACAAATGAGCCCTGGCTAACCAGTTCAGCTGAAACAGAATCAAAACCCCACAGAGAGCAGTTAGCAATCAAGTTTAAAAATATGTCGAGTGATTTGGAATAATGAGTCAATGTGAGGAAATCACAGGCCCGCTTGCTGCAAGGAAGAAGTGATGCTAAATTCAGTGGATAAATTATGCATTACAAATTATTCCCTCTGGCTCCAGCTTGTAATGTTATATTGTGAGGCTCAGGATTTTATTTATGCCTCTTGACCAGCCTTGGAAAGGGAATATCACGGCTGCGGATAGGGCCATCTTTTAGGGACCTGCCAGAATAATTAAGCTGGTTAGAGCTGGCAATTTCACTTGGCAAACCTTGGCCAGTGACTGCCTGGGCGGCAGCGCCACTTAAGCTGCAATTCTGTGTGCATTTAGCTGGGAGAAAGGCCCATTGGTCTCAATAGGACTTGCTTCTGAATAGACATGTATAGGATTGTACTGTAAGCAGAAGAGACTTCAGTATTTTGTTGATCTTTGGGATTCCTGTGCTTGGGAATGACAGAGGGAAAAGGAAGAAGGAAAGGATCTGATGCTATAGAGAGGTGAGGCGAGGGTGAGCAGCAGAGAGGGGATATTAGGCGCAAGTTGGAAGAGAAGCAAGAGCAGTGGAAGCTCAGAACCAGGGGAGAAATGAAGAAGTCCTTGAAACACACATTGGTAAAGGCTACCAAAGACACTATATACTGGGAGATTAAATAATGAAGCAATAATAATGTTCAGCAGGTTTGTAACTTAAAAAATATATATCAAAAAGGTGTGTCTTTTAATGGTTTGTGTCTATAGGGTGGAAGAGCATCTGCTTTGCATGCAAAAGGCCCCAGGTTGAAACCCTGGCATCTCCGGGTAGGGCTTTGGGATGTTGCTTGCCTGAAACCCTGGAAAGCCCCTACTCATCCGTACGAGTGACACTGAGCAAGATGGACCAGTGGTCTGATTCAGTATAAACCAGCTCCTGATGTTCCTAAAAGAATCCCAAGGATGCTTCTATCCTTCCCAAATCTGTTGAGACGTGGAAACTTCTTTCACTTTGCTTGCCAAAAGAGATATCGAGGCAATTTTCCAAAATGCTGAAAAGTCTGTCCGTCCTTGCTGAAGGAAAAGCAAGCTTATAATATTGAACCCAAACAATTTTTGTGGCCAACTAATTTTACCACCATTCTCAGCCTTCGAACTCAGCAGGTAATGTTCAAAGCATTTCACATACCTTCTGCCAGGGTGCCTCACAGCTACCCTGTGAAGCAGGCTAGCCTTATCTGCATCTTTAATAGGTCTACTCTGAGTAAAACCCATAAAGACCACCCATGATGTCTCCTTGAGTTCCATGCAGTTTATACTTGGTCCGTTGGGTTTTGGACTGCAGCCTTGGCTACATGACAAAAAAATAGAGAAGGGAAGCATTTGGGATCTCTGTGCAAATATGCACCTAGCAACTTCCTAGTTCCTCTTGCCAGAGCACTGCCTGCCTCTTCAATATAAAACTGGGGCAGCCATTTATTAACAAGTGCACAGCGAGATTCTGAAATAGATGGATCCTTTCTAAAGACTGCTGCAGGCTGATTGGCCAGTCAGCTGGCCAGGCAATATAGGCAAGGAAAGCCTTTGAATCGGAACAGAGCCTGGACAAGCCTAGAGTCATCCTCATGGGGTGCTGAAATCTTGACTTGCTTATTCAGGGTCCGTGATTGGTTTTGCAAAGGCAAACTAGGAAAAGAGAATCTCTGTTCAAGTGCAAAATTTAGCAGATGATGTGTATTTACAGAGTTCAGAGCTTTCAATTGTCTCTGTGTAAAATCCTTACACAGTTGCAAAAGTCTGGGTTTCTGAGTGCTAACTTTCACAGATACAGGTTCCTACTTTAGGAATGGGCTGTCTCTACTTTGTGAGCTTGACATACCAAGAAATCTGCATGTGTGCTATAATATATTGAGCTAGGGGTGGGAAGGAGGGAACTACATCTATAGCCCACGTGCTAAACGGAAATAAGTGTTTATTATACTGGGGTGCTTTAATGACTTTTTTTTTTAACCTTTTAGCTCTTACTTCTTCAGGACTTGGACTGAAACTGCATGTGTCTCAGCTTAGATCAAAGTATATTTCCTTGAAAATTTAGGATGGGCATGAATGCTTAGACTTTTAAGTTGAAGGTTGATGGGTTAAACATTAGAGCACCCAACCCCAAATAATTTTTGCAATTAGTTATATTTATATCTGGTTTTTTTATGGTGTAAAAGAATAAAGGGAGGACAGTCAGCATTTTCAAGAAATACAAGTTAAAGGTGTCCTATCACTTAAAATGATATATCATGTTAGAAAGGAAACTTAAAAGCTGGCATATTCAATCTAAAATTAAATACAGATTTTGAATTTCAGGCTGTGGAGCTAAAAAGATCAAAGGAAACTCTTTACAGTTCTTTCGAATTTGGTATTATACTTCCCAGGAGGTCATTTACTCCCATAATTTAGTCTGACTTATTTTGGCTTCAGTTCCATTAAATGTATGTAGCAAAGAGAGATCCTTCCTTTGCTTAAATTTTTAACTTCAACCTGTCAGTAAAAAAAGAGAAAAGTGTCTGGAAGAGGATGATCTACAGAACTGCTAATAGCTTTCAAATCTTTTGACTTCTTGGGGAGAAATTTATCTGGAATGATTGTATTTTAACCCATTTGGCTGTTCTTGCCCATAATGGGAGCGCTTACTGAAACAGACCTTCCCCATTGCCCTTAAATAGATGCTATGATCCTATGGTTTCCACCGTAACTACTCCCTTGGCTGCCATAATTTTTGCTTAGACAGACATAATTACGAGGGGGAAGTGTTCCGTTTTTCTTTTAACGCCACTATAGGCAAATATGGAAAGGGTTGTGATTCAAGACAGGTACGTACCCAAAAGTTCACGCAGTGATCGGAATGGTCTGGGTCTCATGAGATGAGCGTAGCTAATGAGCTTGGTAAGAGAAATGACTCTCCCTGCTTGGGCACAGATAAGGCACTTGACAAAAGTGTACCACTGAATCTTTGAGCTAATCCTGAGTTGCCGCCAGAGATGCCTGGTGGATCATACCTTACTCTCACATGTGAGACGGATCCAGGCAACCACTTTTCCCACACATTTCCCCCACAGATCTTCACAGCAAATATCCCCTGAGGTAGTTTGATTGTCTGTATGGGCCCAGTGGTATAATAGTAAAAGCTAATCATGACAACCTTCAAAGGTTCACATTCACACCATACATTTAAAGAACTGTGATACCACTTTAAACAGGCACAGCTTCCCCCAAAGAATTCTGGGAGCTGTAGTTTGTTAAAAGTGTTGAGAGTTGTTAGGAGACCCCTATTCCACTCAAAGATCTACAATTCCCAGAGTTCCCTGTGAAGAGGAATTGGTGGTTAAGCCATTCTGAAAACAAACTATATTTCCCATAATCCTCCAAACTTCAAGAAAGAAAAAGAGAGGGAGGGAGGGAGGGAGGGAGGGAAAGAAAGAAAGAAAGAAAGAAAGAAAGAAAGAAAGAAAGAAAGTAAGTTGTAGTGGTTTCCAAATTTCTGAGGGCTACTAGGATAGAAATGTGCAGAGAATTTACATTCTCTAACAATAACCAACTTGCTAGGAAAGCATGATGCTGCGAGTGGTCAATAGATGATTGGGCCCCAATAGGCTTGCTTAAACATGGGCTAGCAAGTCTTAGCCTCGCTTCTGTTCTCCCCTGTTAAGCCCGCTGTTGTTATTTTGATGGCAGCAGCCATGCCCATGAAATCTCACCGCTAAATAATATCTTGGATATTCTCCTGAATAGCCTTAGCAGCCTATATATTTCCCTCAGTTCGCATTTGGCCTTTGGGAGCGGCTTTGACAGCTGTTATCTCTCTCCTTCTTAAAATGCTTCTTCTGCATTCTTGCATGTTCAGGGCTGTGTACAGAATTCAGAAGGATGTATCTGACCAAGGAATTGATGTTCCTTGCCTTCAGTAAAACTAGTTGCATTGGTTAAGCACCAACCTTAAAATATTTTTATTTTATTTTTTAAATCAAAGAAAAGATGTATTTGTAGGATGCAATTAAAACAGCGCTGGCACTCCAAGCTTAAATAACATGGAAGGCCCATTATTTTCATTAAAACTTGATTCTGTGTAAGTTCGCGTAGGGTCTCAACCGACGGGTAGGTTATCACACAGTGTTTTGTGCTCAGATACTCAACTACAGAATACATTTGTGTTGTATTAGCTGATGAAGATTGCATCTGAGCATTATTTCCCTGCTTGGTCCCTTGAGGTTAAAGCTGAACTGATTTGTGTGTGTATTTTGATTTTTGTGTCCAAATGTCTGATGAGGAAGAGCTTCACAAAGGTGAACAGCTACCAGACAAGGTGGGGTCCTTTAGTCAACCAGCCCACTCCTCTAAAGAGGCAGAGTCAGCCTCACTTCAGGTGGGCTCCTCTCTGAGCCTCAAGCACCCACAAGATGAGTATTTAAGGGCACTCTGTCTAAGCTTTAGCTCAGTCCAGCCTCGATCAGACAAAAGCCAGAAATTGCCCATGGGGATTTTGCACAGCTCTGTCTGCGTTGTGATTAATGTCCAGGACCTGGACCAAAACGGGGAGGGGGAGATGAAATTTTCAGGGGAACTTGAAAACACTCATAATAAAAGTGAAAACGAAACTAAAATTGGCTCAGGTCTAAAATACACGGAAGTGGAAGCCTGATCTTTTCCTAATTTCAGTATAATTTCATTTCAGTGTATTTTAAGTTGTGTGTGCATATATATATATATATATATATGCGCATTTCAGTATCTGTACATGAGTATGAAATGTTGCACAGTGGGGGAGCCTCTGCAAAAATTGTTGGCTGCATGTTGCTGGTGATTTCAGATGGATGTTTCCCCACTTGAGGTCTGTCTGTTTAGCTGCATATGCAGTTGAGGGGGTGGGGTGGGGTGTTGTGAATTGTACATGTGCAGAAAACAGATGGGCTTTTTGCACAGTCCCCCAGGACCAATTTATTTATTGCATCTGTATTCTGTTCTTGCTTCATACAGGATCAGAGTAGCACTTTAGCCTCACAAACGACAACCCTATGAAATAGGTTGTTGCACTGAAGGCCAAGCTAGACATGTATTCACAAGTCATACAGCAACATGACAGTATTTTCAGAATTGGATGGCTATGTATTTGTTACTGTGTGGTTGACTAGCAAAACCTTGTGTAAATATCACTCTCGGGCTATTTGTCCAGTGCAATTTTGTCATACCCACCAACATTTCTCCGATGAAAATAGGGACACCCTGTTCCATAATGATAATTTTACTATTTATACCCTACACATCTTCTTGGGTTGCCCCAGCACTCTGGGTAGTGTCCAACATATATAAAAACATAATAAAATATTAAACATTTTAAAAACTTCCCTATACAGGATTGCCTTCAGACGGCTTGGGGGGTCAGAAAACCCTCTACCCTCCACCATTTCTCCAATGAAAATAGGGACATTGTAAGGAAAAGTGGGACATTCCAGGATCAAATCAGAAACTGGGACGGCTTCTCTAAATCAGGGACGTCCCTGGAAAACAGGGACACTTGGAAGGTCTGTTATGTATGCATTGGATAATCACATTATGCCATTCACAAGTCTGCCCTGTTCACTTATAATGGGTTGTTGGTGGGAAGAGAATGAAATACCTGTGAAAGCGAAATTTTTGGTAGAGCATGATATCATCTCTGTCATTGTGAAATATTTCAGATCCAAATGGTCTGATTATGCCACACCCTTCCATCACCACACTTCCATTGAATTTGGCAGCGTATGAGCCGCTGGATGTCATGAAGGAAAAATCTCTAATCACATGGTTTTTGCTTCTTCCTTGTATCCCAGTTTATCATGAAATACAGGAAATGCAAGGGGGAAATACACACTGATTACAATTGGACTTGGAAGTGTTCAATTTCTGGATTAGACTAGTTTGGCCCCATTACCTTGACGGGTGCAATAGAAGTCTGTGTGGGAAAACTGTGTCTAAATACTGAGTGCATCATCATGAAGAACAAACGGTGATCATCAGTATAGTTGCAAATTGGGACTTGAACACAGTGCAAGTTAGTGACTTTAGTGAAAAGACGGATGTTGAGAAAAACCCAATCCATGAGATGTGATTATCATGGTTGTCTGCAGGGTCATTCTGGAATTGTGCGGCAGGAAATGTGTGTATTCTAGACGGCTGTTAAGAGGGCCAAATAATAAGAGAATATGGATTGGCCTGAGGGCATTAGAGGGGCTGGCTGAAGATTTAATGCAAAATTAAACAAGAATAGGGGGGAGTTAGACTGTTGGGTTTGAGAAAACACAATGGAATCATAGAATCATAGAATCATAGAATCATAGAATTGGAAGAGACCACAAGGGCCATCGAGTCCAACCCCCTGCCAAGCAGGAAACACCATCAGAGCACTCCTGACATATGGTTGTCAAGCCTCTGCTTAAAGACCTCCAAAGAAGGAGACTCCACCACACTCCTTGGCAGCAAATTCCACTGTCGAACAGCTCTTACTGTCAGGAAGTGGCACTATTATTTCCCTTGATCTAGATGCAATACTCCTATTGATGCAGCCCAGAATTGCATTGGCTTTTTTAGCTGCCGCGTCACACTGTTGGCTCATGTCAAGTTTGTGGTCAACCAAGACTCCTAGATCCTTTTCACATGTACTGCTCTCAAGCCAGGTGTCACCCATCTTGTATTTGTGCCTCTCATTTTTTTTGCCCAAGTGCAATACTTTACATTTCTCCCTATTAAAATTCATCTTGTTTGTTTTGGCCCAGTTCTCTAATCTGTCAAGGTCATTTTGAAGTGTGATCCTGTCCTCTGGGGTGTTAGCCACCCCTCCCAGTTTGGTGTCATCTGCAAATTTGATCAGGATGCCCTTGAGTCCATCATCCAAGTCGTTGATAAAGATGTTGAATAAGACCGGACCCAAGACAGAACCCTGTGGCACCCCACTAGTCACTCTTCTCCAGGATGAAGAGGAACCATTGATGAGCACCCTTTGGGTTCGGTCAGTCAGCCAGTTACAAATCCACTGAGTGGTAGCATAGTCAAGACCGCATTTTACCAGCTTCTTTACAAGAATATCATGGGGCACCTTGTCAAATGCCTTGCTGAAATCAAGGTAGGCTACATCCACTGCGTTCCCTTCATCTACCAGGGTTGTAATTCTGTCAAAAAACGAGATCAGGTTAGTCTGACATGACTTATTTTTCAGAAATCCATGCTGACTATTGGTGATCACAGCATTCCTTTCTAGGTGCTCACAGACTGTTTGCTTAATGATCTGCTCCAGAATCTTCCCTGGTATTGATGTCAGACTGACTGGGCGGTAATTATTTGGGTCCTCTCTTTTCCCCTTTTTGAAAATAGGACAACATTTGCCCTCCTCCAGTCTGCCGGGACTTCGCCTGTTCTCCAGGAATTCTCAAAGATGACTGCCAGTGGTTCTGAGATCACATCTGCCAGTTCTTTTAATACTCTTGGATGCAGTACATCTGGCCCTGGAGACTTGAATACATCTAAACTAGCCAAGTATTCTTGTACTATCTCCTTAGTTATTCTGGGCTGTGTTTCCTCTGCTGAATCATTTGCTCCAAATTCTTCAGGTCGGGCATTGTTTTCTTTATCGGAGAAGACTGAGGCAAAGAAGGCATTGAGGAGTTCAGCCCTTTCTGTGTCCCCTGTTTGCATTTCACCATCTTCTCCTCTGAGTGACCCCACTGTTTCTTTGTTCTTCCTTTTGCTACGAACATACCCATAAAAGCCTTTTTTGTTGCTTTTAACCTCTCTAGCAAGCCTGAGTTCATTCTGTGCTTTAGCTTTTCTGACTTTGTGTCTACACGTGCTGGCTATTTGTTTGAATTCCTCTTTGGTGGTTTTCCCCCTTTTCCATTTTTTGTACACATCCTTTTTTAATCTTAACTCAGTTAAAAGTTCTTTAGATAGCCACCCTGGCTTCTTTAGGCACCTTCCATGTTTCCGTCTCATTGGTATTGCCTGAAGTTGTGCTTTTACCATCTCCCTCTTAACAAACTCCCAGCCATCATGAACTCCCTTTCCTTTTAGTATTACTGTCCATGGGATCTCACCCAGCACTTCCCTAAGTTTTATAAAGTCGGCTTTCCTAAAGTCAAGAAATTGAGTCCTAGTATGCTTGGCTGCTCCTTTCCACTGTATAGTAAACTTCAGAAGAGCATGATCACTCGCGCCTAATGATCCTTCCACTTCTACCCTACTAACCAGGTCATCAACATTGGTTAGGACCAGATCTAAAATGGCTGTTCCTCTTGTTGCTTCTCCCACTTTCTGGACAATGAAGTTGTCTGCAAGGCCAGTGAGGAATCTGTTTGACCTTATGCTCTTGGCTGAGTTTGACATCCAGCAAATATCCGGGTAATTGAAGTCCCCCATTACTACTATCTCCCTTCCTTTTGCATGCTTGGCCATCTGTTCCAGGAAGGCATCATCTATGTCCTCCGTTTGGCTTGGGGATCTATAGTAAACTCCCACAATGAGGTCCCTGTTATTCTTTTCTCCCTTAATTTTGACCCAAATGCTCTCACTTTGGCTTTGAGGTTCTAAATCTTGGATCTCTTCACAGGTATACACATCCCTGACATATAACGCCACTCCTCCTCCTTTCTTGTCTGGTCTGTTTCTCTGAAATAGATTGTAACCCTCCATTATTACATTCCAGTCGTGGGACTTATCCCACCAGGTTTCAGTGATGCCTATTATGTCATATTTAGTTTGCTGTACCAAGAGCTCAAGCTCATCTTGTTTATTACCCATGCTTTGCGCATTAGTGTACAGACATTGAAGTCCATTAATCATTCCCCCATGTCTCTTATTTAAGGATTTTTTCCTCCCACCACTAGGTCTGCATGCTGTTTGCTCCATTTGGTCTATGACATTTGGATGACCATCTTCATCAATTGATAGACTCCTACCTTCAGGAGCACTGTCTTCCTCCCCCACATTAGTCAGTTTAAAGCCCTCCTGATGAGGTTTCTGAGATTTTTGGCAAAAACATTCCTCCCAACCGTTGTGAGGTGCAGCCCATCTCTTGCCAGAAGTCCATCTTCAAGAAACTGCAGTCCGTGATCTAAGAATCCAAACCGTTCCTGTTTACACCATTTGCGAAGCCAGCTGTTCACTTCCACTATTTTTCTCTCTCTCCCTGGGCCACGTCGTTCAACTGGGAGGACAGATGAGATGACAATTTGTGCATTTAATTGCTTCAATTTCCTGCCCAGAGCCTCATAGTCTCTTTTGATCTTCTGGAGGCTATTGCTTGCAGTGTCATTGGTTCCCACATGAACCAAGAGGAAGGGGTATTTGTCAGTGGGTTTTATGATTCCTTGCAGTCGTTCAGTTACATCTTGGATCTTAGCCCCGGGGAGACAGCACACTTCCCGAGACATCTTGTCAGGCCCACAGATCACTGCTTCTGTTCCCCTTAGTAGGGAATCCCCTATCACCACTACACGCCTCCTCTTAGGTTTGGTCGGGGTTCTTCCGTGATCTGTCCGTTCCAAGGTCGCCTGCACATTCCCTGAGGACTGACTTTGCTGCTCGTCTTCATATACCTGATCGACTGTAACGAGGGAGAGATCCTCAAATGGAGTCTGCTCTTCGTCTTCCATTCTAGGGGAGAGGACCTCAAAGCGATTGTGTATTTCTAAACAATCAGAGCGAACCCTGGGCCTCCTACTTCTTTGAGTCACGTTTCTCCATATATCTGGCTCCTGTGTTGGTGAACTAGCCTCCTTCTCATGGGAGTCCCCTGTCTCCTCCTTGGTGGAGACGGTGTGCTCTGTTGCTTCCAAGAAGAGCTCCAGCTCTCTAATTCTTTGGAGCGTAGCTACACGTTCCTCCAGTTGCTGGACTTTGTCTTTTAAGAGGGCAATCAACATGCAATTGCTGCAGGTAAAGCAGGTAAAGGAATGAGCACGTTGTGACTGCATTGAGCTATCAAATGCTCCATGGCCAGAGAGGAAATCTGTTTTGTTGTTGTTGTTATCGTTGTTGTTTTCAGCTTGGGTTTGTGCCTCCATAGAGCACCCATTTTCTGCTCTCTGATGGAATTTTACTGAGGCCCTGTTGCAGGCTTGACAGCCTTCCTCACAGACAGGATCCTGATAAATAAGAGGTTTCTATACACAGATTGTGCACCACTTCAAACACATGCCGCCCAAAGGTTAAAGCAAACACACAGGTGATGGGGATTCCCCTGGATGTCTGTGTATTTGTTGCCGTGTGGTTGACTTAGCAAAACCTCATGCAAATATCACCCTCGGTCTATTTGTACAATGCAATTATGCATGCATTAGGCGCTAAACGATAACAAAAGGCCTTTTAATATTAATCACGTTGGAAGGTAACCATATTGCAATCGTACACAGCGCCCGTATGTCTTCCCAGCTAGATTTTTCACTTAACATGGGTGGAAAAAGAAGCCCTGTACTAAATTGAATTACATAAAAGGAAGCTACGTACTGATTCCCAGCAGCGTGTTTCGTCAAAACACTTTGTCTCCTCTATGATTTCTGATGCTGTAGTCAAAAGCCTTGACTGCAAGTAATGGGTTCATAAAACCTATCTTTAAAATTTTACCTGACAGTAATGCTGTGCAAATATCTGCACTTCTAGTTCACCTTCTCCACTTGTTTACATCAGGATTTTAATAGAGTGGCTGTCACAGAACAACAGCTAAAGGCCACTGTTTGATAAGTTGCTGTAAAAATAGACTGTTCAGAATGAGAATTCTCTTCTTCAATCCAGCCTTCATAAAAGGTGAGGGTGAAGTTTCTGGTTTGGAGAAACAGTAGCTGGGAGGACTTCAGTGAAATCCATTGAAATTCTGTTGATATTACACGTCAGTCCGAAAGAACTGCATTTCCTGTATGTCTTTAGGCTGGCAGTGGAACATATACAAATAAAAATAGAATAAAGAATTTAGGAAGAGGAGAAACCCAGGGTTACCCAATTGATTTTATTATTTCTAGAGTCATAGAAGGATGCAATCAGGAGCACATAAGAAAGACAAAAGCCCCTGCCAAGCTCAGTCCAGCACACATACTCCAGGCTACAGTGTGTCACAAAGAGCAGGTCCTTGAAAAATGCTGCCTGCAGATCAAATATCTTGCTGCAATCCAAGGAAATGGTTCATTTCTAAACAGTAGGTCAGGAACAGTGAACTTGAAGTTCTATTCAAGTGTTTGCCAAGGACAGGGGTGTGCATGCAAGCCCCTCCCACAATATCCCCAGGCGTTCTTTAGGCCAGTGTTTCCCAACCTTGTGCCTCCAGCTGTTTTTGGACTACAGTTCCCATCATCCCTTGCCACTGGTCTTGCTAGTCAGGGATGATGGGAGTTGTAGTTCAAAAACAGCTGGAGGCACAAGGTTGGGAAACACTGCTTTAGGCCTCTGTGTATTTAGCGTGAAGGTCCGCAGATAGTCTTTAAACGCCTTCTGTTGAAGGTGCTTAGAAACCTCCCTGTGACAGGGGAGCCTGATAAGATGCAAGTACACCTGGCTTGGGCTTGAGTCACAGAGATGCCAGTTCAAGGTCAACACGGCACAGGTGTTTAAAAAGGACGTCAGGTGTCTTACTTCAACATACCCAGTTTCTGTGCTTTGCAAGAAGTGAGGTCTAAATGCTGCCTCCAGAGCACTGAATTGTTCTGGATTATTTCCTTTTTCTCTTTCTGTTAAAACACAGCAGTGGAAGGTTTTTATATTTTTTTTTAAGTAGCTTTTGAAATAAATAAAATAAAATAATATGCAGCTCTGCTTGGGAAAAAAATTATGTGGCATTCTTCAGCACTTCCCAGACAGCATTAGGGACAGCCTCACCTTGTGATGTCCACTAAAGGATGTCCCCTCTGAACACAAATACACCCCAGGAATGCTAACATGGCAGTGTGAAGCTGATGATGGTTTGTTTTTAAAGTGCATGCAAGTATACACACCATACTGCCTTATAATTATTTGATGGTAAGGAAGATCAAGAGACAAAACTCCCCACTCTACCACTATCCCAGAAATATGTACCTAAAACAGATTATGGAATTTTAGTTGGTCTAATAGTAGTATTGGTTGGAATTGTCCATAATGTGGATTATGGAGGAAAGTGACTTCTCTCATAAAATCTGCCGAACCTACAATCTGGCATGCTTAATCCACCCTGGAGAGTCGCCTGGTCGTGCAAATTGCATCTTCCTCTGCTAAACAGAAAACAGTTATAGCTGATTTTAGATTCCCCAAAAGAGTGAATGGGCCAGCACAGAGCTTTGCTTTATACAGAGTGACTTGGAACCTGAATTACATATTGAAGCAGAGAGAGGACAGAGTGACTCAGAAACAGGTTGGATCATTAAGAAATGCACAAATACCGATATATGAGGATTCCTGGGACCCATGAACAGAAGGGCACCTTTGAATCCAACCGTGTGTGTGTGTGTGTGTGTGTGTGTGTGTGTGTGTGTTTAAAGAAGAGTGGCTAACATTCTCCTTTCCCTTCCTGCCCCACAACAAGCACTCTGTGAGGTGAGTGGGGCTGAGAAACTTCAGAGAAGTGTGACTGGCCCAAGGTCACCCAGCAGCTGCATGTGGAGGAGCGGAGACACGAACCCAGTTCACCAGATTACGAGACTACCGCTCTTAACCACTACACCACACTGGCTCTCAAGAAAAGGGCAGGATTGGTTTTCCTTTTCACTGTTGTCCCAGTTTTATTTCCTGCTCCCTTCCAGATTTCCTAGTTTTCTCTGAAATTCTCTCAGGTGTTCTCTCTCCCCCCCCTCCCGCAAGCAACACAATTGTATTCTCTAGCAAACCTTTCCCTCATGGTCTTTGGCATGTGCCAAAGAAGGACAAAGAATCACTGTTTGTAACATTACTATTATAAGGACATTTCATATTGATGGAAAAATGTAAAGTATTCTGAAACATAGGTATTAGGGTGATAGAGGTTGACCCTCATCACCTAATATTTGTATAATTTTAATTAGTCTTCCCTTAATTTAAGCAGCTGACACACACTTGCTATGGTGTTCAGAAAGTTAATAGGGTGACTAAGTAAGGACTTTCAGGTCATATGTGGGTCCCTTTGAGCTTATTTCATTTAAGGCTACAGCATTATTATTATTATTATTGTGTGCCTATAAATGATCCTTTGAGTAGTCGGTATATCTTAAAATAGCCTTATATATAGAAAACAAGAATATAAAATTGGAGTTTGTTAAAATAGCCTCCCACAAAATAATTCATATTGAAAAATGTTCTTCTACCAAATATATTCTGCTTTATACCAAGCTGCATAAATTTGTCCTCTCCTTCTTAATTATGGTATGTAGTCATCAGTTTGCTGACAACCATCTCTGACTAGATGTCACACCTTAATTTCTCCTGGCTCAAGTAAAATTGAAGTATTGACAGATGTAATTTTTTTGCACAGAGAGTGGGAAAAGTTCTTAGGAGTCTTCAACTAAGATGGACCTTGTAGATTGATGTCTCCTTCTGTAATGATTCACAGCTTCCATACACACCGAAGCTGTAATTTGCAAACTGATCAGGTAATAATAGTAGCATGAATACTGGTCGTAAGTTATAGGGCCTAAAATAACGTTTACTCTAAATGCAGAGAACTTCCATGATGTTTGTATGCAGGCGTTGCTTCTGTCTGCTTTTCATATCGTCGCAGATACTCCAGTCCAGAGTTCCATATGTACTTGGAGCCCTTTTTAGGTGTTATACCTCTTGTGTGATAAGGAGGGTGAGTATGTGTGTGTGTGTGTGTGTGTGTGTGTACTAATCTCATTCCTTTTGCTGCATCACAATTGCCTAGGCACACCACAATCCACACATTGGGAGCTGAACTGCAGTGGAGGGATCTTTCTCTACTGGTTGAGGCTCACTGTGTGATCTAGAGTCTGATCTTCCTCTAAGTATCACTGGACTAAAACTCCCATCACCCCTGACCATTGGCTTTGCTAGCTGGGGCTGATGGGAGTTGGAGTCCAGCAACATCTGGAGGACCGCAAGTTCCTGACCCCTGCTGTATCCATAAGTGCAGCCCAAGGCTAGCACTGAATCTAACCCCAAGGCATTCTTTTAAATCTTCATTAACTAACATAGGAAGCTGCTTTAGCAAGTCAGATTATTGGTTCTGTCCAGCACTGTATTCTCTACACAGACTGGCAGCAGAGTTTTAAACAAGAGTCCTTTCCAGCCTTATCTGGAGATGCTGAAAATTAAGCTAGTTTTATTAACGCTGTATTGTTTTTAACACTTGACTGGGAGCCGCCCAGAGTGGCTGGGGAAACTCAGCCAGATGGGCGAGTATAAATAATAAATTATTATTATTATTATTGTTGTTGCTGTTGTTGTTGTTGTTGTTGTTGTTGTTGTTGTTGTTGTTGTTGTTGTTAACTAAGTTTTACTCAGAGTAGACACATCGAAATTAACAAATGTGATTGAGTCAGGTCCATTAATTTCAACGAGTATGCTGAGTAAAACTTAGTTGAATGCCATCCTAAATCCGGGATCCTTTTACTGTGACTAGATTCGTACAGCTGGAAGGGACCACAAGGGTCTTCTAGTCCAACCCCCTGCAATGCGGGGATCTTTTTGCTCAATGGGGGGCTCGAACCTACAACTTTGAGATTAAGAGTCTTATGCTCTACTGATGGAGCTAATCCGCACCGCATCTTTGAGCTGCCGGTCTTCCCATGAATGAACAGGAGTGAAAGTTTGGGGTAGCTAAACTGTGTGGAAGCCACCTTCCGGTTGCAAAAATCGTGGATGAGTACCCCAGGGCACATACAGAGTTCTTTTCCCACAAGAGGAAAAATCTTTTTTCTTTTTTCAAAGGATGCAAGGACAAATCTTCCCAGATCATGAGCAGGCTCTCCTTTTTGCATGAAGAGTTTGCTCCTTCATCTACCTAGAGAACGTCCTCCCTAACGAAGCGGGGCCTTCAACAAATCAATCTATAATTAACAGAAAATGAGATGCTTTATATTAATTGATAATTATACCTATCCACAGAGTAGATATTGGCACGCCGGGGTGAAAATCATTTGAGAACCTTTTCCCTAGCTCGATGTGTTTATATGATGGGCTCAAGATTGAATTTTCCAGCCAACCTGCCACTAAAATAGAGAACAATGATGACATACTGTATTTCATATTATCTTTGACCACAAATTCACATGCTATGAAGCATTAAGCAATTCAGTCTCCTGGTAGCAACTCTTCTTCCTGGCTCCGGAATTTTTATGCTGCTACTTGGACTCCTGCATGACAGTCCTCAGTATGATTGCTTGGGTGGTGAGGGTGGCGGCATGATTTACAGCATTGGTTAAGTCTTACCTTTATAGGTTTCCCGCCTCTAATCCCTATCACGGTCCTGCTATATATCTACATCACGCAGGGCCTAAACTTCATTGCTGGGCAGAGCAGTCCGAGCTCCCCTTTAGGGCTGGGCGATATATCGATATATAATCCTAAACCAGTTTGAAGTCCATATTGTGATATGGGTCTCATCTTTTTTGACCTGGTAATATATTGCGAACTATGGCGTGTGCGTATGGGCATGCACGATGCAGGAAAAACCGTGAAGCCAGCTAGCTCCTCCATTGTGATATATAATAATAATAATAATAATAATAATAATAATAATAATAATAATAGTAAGTTATTATTTATACCCCACCCAGCTGGCTGGGTTTCCGGTTTCCCCAGCCACTCTGGGCGGCTTCCAACAGAATATTAAAATACAATAACCTATTAAACATTAAAAGCTTCCCTAAACAGGGCTGCCTTCAGATGTCTTCTAAAAGTCTGGTAGTTGTTGTTCTCTTTGACATCTGGTGGGAGGGTGTTTCACAGGGCGGGTGCCACTACCGAGAAGGCCCTCTGCCTGGTTCCCTGTAACTTGGCTTCTTGCAGCGAGGGAACCGCCAGAAGGCCCTCGGCGCTGGACCTCAGTATATTGTGACATTTACCTGGTGATATACTACGCTGTTGAAAACCAGATATCGCCCAGCCCTACTCCCCTTAAGCCAGGCTGTGGTGGGAGGGTTTGAATTGGGTGGAGGTGCCCCTTCCTATATCTCTGCAGGCTGAATCAGGATCCTGCTGGCTGGGGGTGGGCAGGTGGGCAGGAAATCCACTGGTGGTACTTCTGTTAGGCGGGGTGGAAGAAGAAAGCCCCCACATAGGACATTCCAAAGGAGGTGAGGAAGTGAGGCTCAGCTGGTCTGGGTTCTCCTGGATCTGATCACTGTGCCAGCTTGGAACTGGCATAGGTATTGAGCTCTATCACACGCACTCTTTCTGCACACATAAACACAAAACAGGAAGCACCCAAGGGGGAAAAGACGACCAAGGAAAATGCTGAGGAGCAATGTACTTTTTATTATCTTAAAATATAATTTGCTAATTTGAGGTTGTATTTTAAGGTTTTGGTTTTATTGTTGTTGTTTTTTTAAAAATATGTTTTAAGCATGGTTTATTAACTGGGCTTGTTGTTGCTGACATTGTTCCCTAAGTCAGGAACAAGGAATCTGTGGCTCTTCAGTGTGCATTTTTTGTACACATTGCTTGACTGGCAAACTGTACTGATAAAATAAGAGAAATTCAAATTTCAAAGGATGGTCATGTTTCAGTTCAAGTACTGCTTTGGAAACTGCCAATTTTGTAGGTTTGCCTTTATTTGTAAAATGAATCAAATCTTACCTCCATCTCTACCTGTGATGAATTATTTGCAGTAATCTCTCTGCTGGTTTTTTAAAATTTTACAACACTTGTAAAACATTAACAATATCTATGTAAAATACCAGCATTGTTTAAATGCCAGTTTTTCACAGCTGCAGTGGCTGAATAGCTATAGCCTGATCATGTTTGTTGATGTGTCTCCACTTAGCACACCACACAGCCAGGTATTGCAACCCTTCCTTTGTCTGTGTCTTTTATGCGGTACCAAAACATGTGTGAATGTAATTAATTTCCTCTAAATTGGCTTACATTCTTTCTTTCCTTTCTTTATTTTCTTTCTTTCTAAGGCCATAAATATTATCATCCCACTGAGATTTGTTTCTGCTTTCTCTGGTTAATTAAAGACACTGTAGGATTTATCTTATGGTACCACCAGGAGGGTACAACTAGTGAAAAATTATATTAGCAGATGGTTCATCTATTAGCATAAAAAGAAACTGTGCTTTTTTTAATATTAGTGTTTCCATCGCGTCAATCCTTTCTGGAGGTGTTTCCTTCTAGGAAACAAAGTTAGGAGAAGCAGCAGCGGTAGACGATCAAACCTGAAAATGGACAGACTTATTTAAATAGAAGAGATTGGGAATTTGATTAAAGGGGAAATGTACAAAGTAATAAACATGACTAGGGGCATAAATAGACATCCATTAAAACCTACACCTTGAATTAATCTATCCTTGTTATTTATAACATACTTTTAGTGTATTCAAAGTGGTTTACATCTTCTCTCATTTATCCTTCCTGTCATTCTTTGAAGGAGGTGGTTAAATCATTCCAGTTTCACAGATAGGACTGGAAGCAAAGACTGATAGATAATGGGTCGAATCTAGTCAGCAGACACAATTTTGCATCCCACCCTTCAAATTTGCTCCATGGAGTTTGGGAACCCTCCAAAGCAGACTGAGGAAAGGAAGCCTAAGTCCTGTTTGTGCAAGCAGGAAGCCACATGTGGATGTCACCCTTTTAAACCACCCTTAATGAGAAGTGAATCCCAGGAGAGTGTACAAAATATAGGATTAAACAAAACTCAGGGCCACAGCAATATTAGACACTCTAAGATTATAAAACCCATGGCAGGTAGGTCTATGCACTTACCAGGGAGTAATTCCAGTCAATGGGACTTTATTTTATGTAGACATGCATAGGATTGTGCATTTTGATTTTCTTTTTTGAGGAATAGTAATGATAAAAAAGAAGACAGCAGGTCCATTGATTATTAATCATTAAATTGGAGTGCCTACTCTTTCTTGGGCAGTGACATATTCTTCTGCAGACAATATATATACTGAAATTGACATCTGCTTCTAAACAAAATCAGGTTACATGGTGTATATCTGTACTAATAAAAATAACCATCTTTCAAACCCTTCCCTCTTAATGTCTTACTAAATTTGCCGACACCAATGTTTAAAAGAAAAGAAAACCCTTCAACTCCACACCACCCGAAATGCAGCCATTTGGGAGAACGCTTTAATTCTGTATGTGAGGAAATTCTGGGCTTAATTATAATTAGCCAAATCCTGGAGACCTTTTCCTGATCAAATCTCTAATCTAAATTAGGTTTCCATGCAAAAAAGATTTAGGGGAGGGTGGGAAGGCTTCTGGATTCAAGAATTTATAAAGAATATTTTAACATTAAAACTGTTATGCCAGGTTAACCCTCAATATCTAGTCTCAAGGACTGGATGTGTCAGAGGGAGTCGGAGTTATATGCAAACATAGAATTCTCCACCCTATTTTTGGCAGTGAACTTGGTGTGTGTGTGTGTGTGTGTGTGTGTGTGAGAGAGAGAGAGAGAGAGAGAGAGAGAATTTCACACAATTTCGCCCAAAGGCAAAATTAGCAGTGGCAATAGCGCAGCTCTGTTCATTTCTATGAAGGTTTTCCCACAACCATTGCACATAGTCAGTGCCGGATTTACGTATAAGCTAAACAAGCTATATCTTAGAGCCCCACTCTCTTGTCTCCCCCCCCCCATATACTTCTTCTTAATTGTGTTTCACTATTAATACACTTCTTCTTAATTGTATTTCAGTTTAACAATTACTTTGATAAAATATATATTTTGTTAAGTACAAATGGATTTAGATACCTATTAGGTCCATAAATTACCATATACAGTCATACCTTGGGTTACAGATGCTTCAGGTTGTGTGTTTTCAGGTTGTGCACCATGTTGAACCCGGAAATACTGGAACGGGTTACTTCTGGGTTTCGGCACTCGCGCATGTGCAGAAGCACTAAATCATACTTTGCGCATGCACAGAAGGGCTGAATCGCAGACGTGGCACTACAGGTTGTGAACGCTGCAGGTTGCGAACGTGCCTCCCGCATGGATCACGTTCGCAACTCGAGAGTCCACTGTAGCATATCTTCAACACAAAAAAACAGTGACAATTGGTTGTTGACAAAGGACAGCTGGACATATAAAGGGCCCCATTACCTTCAGTAGCTTGGGGCCTCATCAAACCTAAATCCAGCCCTGCACATAATGGTAGCAACTGTGTTGGCCATCATTTAGCTTCCTCCACAGTGGCTCAGACACTTGCATCATTCTGAGGTATTGTGGCAGGGTGGTTGTGGAAATGGCCACCTGCCTCAGAAAAAAAATGCTGGAGAACATTTGGGGTCAATTCTGCAAAGTGGCTATCTTTGTCTAATGGAGTGAGAAAAAGAAAAGACTTAGCAATTTTTCCAGGGGGGAAATCTCTTCCGATAAAATTTGGTTCTGTGAGGTAGATGGATAGCAATGGTAATAATTTCCATGTATAGTGCATTCAAATCACAGAGAAGAAAATATGATGTACTGCGAGGGGTCGTCCATTACAATGCATCATCTCCCCCCATCCCTCTGCCCCCCCATCCCTTGTGCCCCCCGCAAGCTGTGCTCTGGAGAGTTAGGAGATGCCCTGGAGCATAATTTGGGGTGGGCATGGAGGGCTGGAGGGAATAAACTGGAAGTCCCAGGTACTTTTCTGCAAGTGGGTGGGTGTAACTGTATCTCACCCATGGTACACTACCATTATTTTGTTAAATATCTCTACATTATGTCATAGAAATATAACACATTGCATCTTTATAACATTTATTCTTATATCTTTTATAAACACACAAGGCACAAGAAGAAAACAATATATTTCATTCCTTTCATTAATCTTATAAATCTAAAAAAACCCTCATTCCAACTAGTAATATTGATCTGATTATCATAGCAATACCTGAGGAAGACAACATATTAATGCTTTTCATGGTATCAATATCTTCCTTTTTCGCTGAAATAATAAGTAAGTCTGCGACTCCTTAAACATAGCGCAAGCATGTAGGTTCCCAAGATGCAGTGTAATTTCAATACAGCTTCACACAAGTTTTTTTTTAAAAAAAAACAACCACCACCAAACCCAACATTGATAATATTTTCATGAAGAGAAAAGGGAGAATATATGTATACAGTGGTACCTCGGGTTACATACGCTTTAGGTTACATACGCTTCAGGTTACAGACTCCACTAACCCAGAAATAGTACCTCGGGTTAAGAACTTTGCTTCAGGATGAGAACAGAAATCGTGCTTGGCAGCGCAGTGGCAGCAGGAGGCACCATTAGCTAAAGTGGTGCTTCAGGTTAAGAACAGTTTCAGGTTAAGAACAGACCTCCGAAACGAATTAAGTACTTAACCCGAGGTACCACTGTACTGTAAACACTCATTATGCACCTGCTGTTAAGAAGTGCAGTACTGACCTTATATACCAAGAAAGCAGGTAGGAAAGTGGTGACAAAGGTGGGATTCTATATTGTCATCTAGGAATTTAGGGAGCTGCTTTGCACTGCATCATATCATTTAGCTCTGCACTGTCTACTCTGACTGACAGCAACTATTCAGGGTTCAATCCTGCAAGGGATTGAATCTGGGAGTTTCTACACTCACATACCCTCAAACATTTATCCCGAGGAAAATAAGGACATCCTATTCCATAATAATAATAATAATAATAATAATAATAATAATAATAATGGTTTTATTATTTATACCCTGCCCATCTGACTGGGTTGCCCCAGCCACTCTGAGTGGCTTCCAACATGTATGAAAGCATAATAAAACACCATACATTAAGAAACTTCGCTATACAGGGCTACCTTCAGATGTCTTCTAAAGGTTGTATAGTTACTTATCTCCTTGGCTCGGGGGTGGGGGTGTTACATAAATCCTTACCCTCCAACATTTGTCTAATGAAAACAGGGACATCCTACCATACCCTCCAGCATTTCTGCTTTGAAAATAGGGGCGTCGTAAGGGAAAGTGGGACATTCCAGGATCAAATCAGAAACCAGGACAGCTTCTGTAAACCTGGGACTGTCCCTGGAAAATAGGGACACTTGGAAGGTCTGCGTTCAAGGTAGATGCTGAGCTACAGTGTACAAAATATGACAATGTGGGGGGTTGGGGTTGAATTGGTGTTGAAAATGGAACATAGTTATGAGCAGCCCCTTGGCAGGATGATACCAACAGCTTTTAGTGATGCATACATTGTGATATCACTTGCTAAGGGTCCCCTGTATTCCCTCAGGGCTTTTCCTTCTTCTGGAAATTGGCTGGATCCTCCAAATTATGATTAACATCGGAATCTCATGACAAATGTTGAAATGTAGGTGAAATTTGAGATTCCCTTTTGGGGTGTGTGTGTGAAATTCTGAACAATATCATTTCTTCAATGGCTGCGCTCGTTTCTCTCTGGTCGGGGACAGAGGGTGGCGCTCGGGGGGGGGGGAGAATTGTCATCGCGCCACTCCTTGGTGTGTAGAGTGCCTCAGGGTGCGATTCTCTCCCCGATGCTTTTTAACATCTTTATGCGCCCCCTCGCCCAGCTTGTCCGGAGTTTTGGGCTGGGTTGCCATCAGTATGCTGATGACACCCAACTCTATCTGTTGATGGATGGCCATCCTGACTCGGCCCCAGACACACTGGCGAGATGTCTGGAAGCTGTGGCTGGATGGTTACGTGGGAGCCGGTTGAAGTTAAATCCTTCGAAGACAGAGGTCCTCTGGCTGGGGCGGGACGATATGAGATTGAGGGGGCAACTCCCATCTCTTGCGGGGGTGCAATTAGGGCCAGCACCGTCCGTTAAGAGTTTGGGTGTAATCTTCGATACCTCCCTCTCTATGGAGGCGCAGATTACAGCTATAACAAAGGCGGCATTTTTTCATCTCCGCCAAGCTAAGCAGTTGGCCCCTTATCTCTCTCGCCCTGACCTAGCCACTGTGATCCATGCGACAGTCACCTCCAGACTAGATTATTGTAACTCGCTCTACGTAGGGCTGCCCTTGAGACTGACCCAGAAACTCCAGCGGGTGCAGAATGCCGCGGCGAGACTCCTTATGGGGTCGTCGCTGCGAGATCACATTAATCCAGTACTATACCAGCTGCACTGGCTCCCGGTGGAGTACAGGATCAGGTTTAAGGTGCTGGTTTTAACCTTTAAAGCCCTACACGGCCTAGGACCCTCGTACCTACGGGACCGCCTCTCCTGGTATGCCCCACAGAGGAACCTACGGTCTGCAAATAATAACATCCTCAAGGTCCCAGGCCTCAGAGAGGTTAGGCTGGCCTCAACTAGAGCCAGGGCCTTCTCGGCTGCGGCTCCAATCTGGTGGAACGCTCTGTCACAAGAGACTAGGGCCCTGCGGGACCTGACATCCTTCCGCAGGGCCTGCAAGACAGAGTTGTTCCACCAGGCCTTTGGTCAGGGCGCAGCCTGACTCCCTCCTCTGGCAACCTGCACAGAATCTTGCTTAATCGGTTGCCATTAATTTGATTTTAATTAATTTTTATAATGAAATATTTTTAGAATGTGTGATTATTTGATTGTTTGTTTATTTGATTATTGTTAGCCGCCCTGAGCCCGGCTTCGGCTGGGGAGGGCGGGATATAAATAAAATTTATTATTATTATTATTATTATTATTATTATTATTATTATTATTATTATTTACCCCACACTGTTGAGCTTGTCATTTAGAATCCACTGTCCTAATACCAATTGTTGAATTAGCTCCACTGTAATTGACCCGTTGTTTTTAATGAACTACATCTGGTTCCCTGCAGCAAGAAACTGCGTGTTTTCTTTTCAACATGGCAAATGAACGTTAGCAAATATGTTGCATGATAACATTTTTAATTGCAACAGCACCTGTGTAAATTCTCCACTGGTGTTGTTAAAACACATCCAGGTGTGAGTGATAATCCTAATAGCATTATTATTCATCTTCATTATGGCAAGAAGCTGCCATGCTAAAATCGTATGCAATGGTCCTAAACTCTACAGCCTTCTATTAAACTGCGAGATCTCTAGAATCTGCAGTGTAGTTCACCAGAAGACCATCTTTGGGGACAATTCCGATGAAAAGAGTAATCTACCATATATTTCCCAAGGTGGTGGGCAGTGCTTTTCATTGATGTTAGGAAGCTGGCTGCCATTTTGAATCAATGTCATTTAAATTCAATTTGAAAAAATAACTATGTTCTGGTACTTGCTTTGCTTTGAGAAGGGTGACTTAGGTGGCTTCTCACTAAAATGCAGACAAAACCAATGTTCTCCCCAGGACTGCTTCAACGAATGGCATCTTTTATTTGCATTCTCATTGTTTGGCAGCACCAGCCAGCAACCACTCCTATCTATGGTAGTGGTGCCCCAGGCTAGAGAGGTCATGGAATCTACTGGATCTGCAAGCTTGCTGGTGGGCTATAACTGCTAGCCTCCCTCCCTGTTCTGTGCTAGGCCTGACCTCCCTATGCAACAGCAGCTTGATGTTAGAATTCCTGTTCCATGACTGCAGTCATGGGATTGTTGTCTTTCACATGACAGTATATGTTTTGACTCCACAGTGTGGGAAGTGACGGAGACAGGATGTTTGTGTTATGGTGTTCCGTGAAGTGGGACTATTGTCCTTTGTTCTTTTTCTCTTTGCTGTCTGGTGCTAGAGAGAGAGGGAGCCATGTTGCAGTGCTCCGTGTGTGTTTATATGTAAATAAAGTAGATTAGCCAAAATGCTGAGTTGCTGAGGTCTGTCACGCAAGTTGCAAAGACTCTGCAGATCCCTAAGTGTGCCGATGTCTGTTGGCATCGGTCGCTGTGATGTTTGGGCTGAAGAAAGCTTATGAAGCTCCCGAACGATCAACCAGGAGGGAGGGAACATGCCAGTCTGGCATGTGTCTCTGCCAGGGTCCTACTCGAGTGTAGGCTGAACTCCTGACACTTGATTCTTGCCACCACCACCATTGTTGCACACAGGCCCCTTTCCCTGTATTTTGTCAGCATGGGTGACACAGGTGTCTTGGGGCAACAGAAGCAGAGGGAGAATAGCCTGAAATGCAGGTGATACCTGACACAGGCCAAAGCTGGTCAGTTGCACCAAAAATTTTCTTTTTTTAAAAAAAACACTTGCTGGAGAAAAGCAGGGTGGGGATACTTTATACACCCACCCCTACCCACCCCTACTAACCTTGCTGAGCTTCTGAAATATAGCAAGTTTGAAATACAAATAAATAAATGTATGTGATGTGGTTGAATGGAAAATAGCACAAGGTGAATTTTCAAGGAGAACAAATATTTTGCTTTCCATGTCTTTGAATGCCTTGAGAATTTTGTAAGTGAATGGTTTACTGTCAGCAATCAACATGTCAGCTCGGCTGTCGGAGTCAAGACTTCATTTCTAAACATTATGCTGGAGAAAAGTACTTTGCTCCCGAATGCTTGTGGCTTGCATCAGATAACACAACGAAATGGAGAGTTCCATCTGATGCACCCGTCTTTAAGCTATTCAGTGTTGGCTTTACACTTTTCAGAAGACTTGTCTGGGAAGAACCTGTCCCTTATGTGAAGAACACGCTTTGTTGGCAGTGCCCATTAATCGCCAAGAAGCCTAAGCAGTTGTAAATGAAATTCAGGCATCTCCTTCCTCTGTTTAACCTCTGCATCCTTTCCCTTCCCTCTGCTCTGCAGCCTTTCCTGTGTGGAATTCTAGATTGTAAGCCTCTTGGGGGCAGGGACCTGTCATCTGTTCCAGCATCACACACATTGACGGTGCTGTATCCATAACAATTCTCTTTACAGGGAAATTAAATAAAGTTGCACAGTTTCCTGTAATCTAGGGTCCCCTCTTTAAAAACGGAAATCTCTAGAATTTCTTTTTTCTTTTTAACATTTAAAAGTGCCACACATTCTTCATACAAACCAATGGAGCACAAGGCTTCATGAAAACTGAATTCTAGATTTTGGCTGGAAGAGTGTCTGAAAGGGGCAATAGATTGACTTTTACTTCTGCCTTTTTCATTTGGGGGGTTTTGGGCTTTAAATCTAATCCAACTCAACTCTGCCTTTTACCTGCATTATAAACACTGGACCGGAATACACTACAGGGGTGTTGCTATCATCTCCTCTGAGTCACAGCCTCCGCCAAGCGCAATATGGGGGCAATTTATTGGCACTGACCCTGACATTTTATCTTTATCTACATGCAAAATATGTACTTACAAACTTCATTTGTCTCCTCTAGAAGATTATGCTGCTTTTTCACTAATGAGAGCAGAAAACAGTCTTTCTCCCTTTTTGGCTACTTGTTTAAAGATATGTCTTCTATTTTAAACATTAATTAAACACTGTAGCGTCAACAACGCATCACATTTCCCCACAACTCTGGGAAAAGACATGTCAATATATGTATACATATTTTATCAATAGAGTTTTTGGTCGGTCACACTGTTTCCTCCATATAATCGAAGCAGAAGAAAAGGGAATTTGAAATGATCAAGCAGGACTGGGGAGGGACTCAAATCCACAATTCACCAAGGGGCCACCAACTAAATGAAAAAGTGTACGCCAAGGTCTTAGCACTCAAATAAAAGACCTCCTGAATGGCCACCTGAGTTCATATTCCTTGAATCAATTATCATAGCAAGAAAAAGGCAGCCTCTAGTAGGAAACAGCAGGAAAACTCATTATTGAAAGAAGCTAGTGCAGAAAGAGGCCCAGACAGTCCTTATGTTTCTGAAGCTTTTCCTACATAGATTATGTCACACAACTGCCCTGTGGTGTACTGTGTGGAGGGATCAGCAACTACACATAGATCATTAGGCAAATCTCATTTAGGGAAGGTGAGCTGGTCATAGGTATGCCTCTTTGCATGGAAAGAAAATTACAAGAAACCTCCTTTTGGGGGATCTCCCTGTCTTTGTGAACTAAAATGATTGGGCTGCCTCAAGCAGATGGCTTCAACCTTGGATCTCCAGATGTTGTTAGACTACAACTCCCCTGGTTACAGGCGATGGGATTTGTAGTCTAACAACATTCAGGGAGTCACAGTTGAAGAAACCTGGGTGGAGGAGCTCAGCCAAAATGGTTTAGAGGCTCAACAGCTTGTGGGGAGGATGACTATCATATCACGTGTCACTCATCTCTCCCCATCCTGCCCAAAATGCCTATTTTAGTACCCACAAGGTGGGATCTATTGTTTTCTTAGGTTGTGTTCTAGGCCCAATTTCACTATACTGTAGGTCTCAAAAACCAAAAGGCACGATCCTCTCTTTTCTTCTCCAGCCCTGCCCCCCTAGTGTCCCTAGGGTTAGGGGTGGATTCAGAGCAGGAGTCGGAGGCATCAGAAGATGAGAACGAGGCCTCTGAAAGATGGCAGAACCATCTTCTGTCTGCTCAGATGCAGAGTCTGGAGGGTGGCAACAGGAGAATGGGCCTTCTCTGTGGTGGCTCCCCGGCTGGCTCCTTCATTATTCACCTTTAGGCGCCAGGCAAAAACATTCCTTTTTAACCAGGCCTTTGGTTGATTTGATTGACATGCTATGCCCTTTTAAAATGTGGGGGTTTTTTGGAGGGGTGTTATTGGGTTAGTTTTTTATTTTTATTATGTCAGTTCATTTTTTCTGGGGCTAAACATTTTGTGAATCTAAGTTTGGCCTCATCAAGTGGCAGTATTTCAATATGAGTGGAAAATTAGAGTACCTCTAGGCGGGGGTCGCTGTGGGTTAAACCACAGAGCCTAGGACTTGCAGATCAGAAGGTCAGTGGTTCCAATCCCCGCGACAGGGTGAGCTCCTGTTGCTCAGTCCCTGCTCCTGCCAACGGCCTTCTGGCAGTTCCCTCGCTGCAAGAAGCCAAGTTACAGGGAGCCAGGCACAGGGTCTTCTTGGTAGTGGCACCTGCCCTGTGGAACGCCCTCCCACCAGACGTCAAAGAGAAAAACAACTACCAGACTTTTAGAAGACATCTGAAGGCAGCCCTGTTTAGGGAAGCTTTTAATAATGTATAATAATAATAATATTAATAATAGTTACAGATAGGTAGCCGTGTTGGTCTGCCATGGTCAAAACAAAATAAAAAAATTCCTTCCAGTAGCACCTTAAAGACCAACTGAGTTAGTTCTAGGTATGAGCTTTCGTGTGCATGCACACTTCTTCAGATACAAATAATAATATATTTACACCCCGTTATAGGTTATTTTATTTTAACATTCTGTTGGAGGCCACCCAAAGTGGCTGGGGACACCCAGCCGGATGGGCAGGGTATAAATTATTATTATTATTATTATTATTATTATTATTATTATTATTATTATGCTGGCCCAGGCAACACCCCCACCTGCCTGTGATAGGTTGCCTTATTCTGCAACCAGCAAATCACAACACTGCCCCTATCGCAGCAGGGATTGGCTGCCTGCCAGCTACCTGCAAATACCTTTGGAGTGCTTTAGAATCCTTCCTGTCTTTTGTTATGCAGCTGAAGCTGCTGAGCTCTAGGAGGCGTCAAGGTCTAGGCCTGCAAACCAGCCTCTGCAGCTAGTGATGCCATCCCTCTCACATTCTGCAATCTGGGTGGGCATCCCAGTCTGAGAAAATGGCTTCTACAGGGCAGCAGAGGTGCATCTTGAAGTGGGGTCCAGGAGGTTCCTCAAGCCTACGTTTCTGCTTCAGAAAGGTAATCGCTCAACAGTAAAAGCACTGCCAATAATTCTTTCGCCAGTTATAAAGCAACAAAGCTGCGCTCCAAGTACAGAGTGGTGAATTCTGACAATGAACAATGGCGGGGTGTTTTTTTTGACATAGCCAGTCATAGCTGACACTTCTGTTCTTGATCCCCTGAATCATCTGAATCCTGCAGGAACATTCATCATGGAAATAGACTCAGTCAAACAAGAAAAGAAAAAAGAAAGAAAGAAAAGAGGCAGAGAGAATCAGTTCCTGACCTAATATGCGATGTTAAGAAAGGGGTTGTGATAGGCATATATAAAATACTCTTCCCTCATAAATAACACGGGTGCAACTTTGAGGAGCCCGAGTCCTTCTGCAAATGCTGGGGCTGTCACCGTTTTATTAGTTACATTTTCACTTTCTGATGCTCCTTGAAAAAGAGATTCTCTTTCAGGAGAGATGCCTGTCAGGGAAACAACTTGAGAGAAAGCGAGATGGAATGATGGGTTGTTTCCAACATTTTGTTTATGCCTCCATGGGGTGGAAGCGTTTTGTTAGCTCTGCTCTCGAAACGTGGACCAGGCAGTGCTGCCAACACAAATGTTTTCAAGTATTTTATCTTGAATGGTTGAAAAACCTCCACATGTTTTCCTGCTGGTGTAACTGAACTGGCATCTCCTTTGATTTCAGACATCCTTAATTTTTTAGCAAGAAGGGCAGGTGCTGGATAAGTGATAGTACAAGCTTCCTATTTGTATTATTAATATGTGCTTCCCAAGTTGAGAGCGCTAGGCAAACCATAAAATATAGCTTTGGCAGTTACAAAGAGAAGCTCTCTGCCCTTTATATCCCATGATAGCCGGCAAATCATGGTTCTGTTGTTCCGGAGAGAAAATGGATTTCTTAAAGACAAATCTATTGCTTTAGATGAGTGAACCCTGAATTGCAGAGACAGAAGTTATTTCTGGGTGGTTCCCTTCAACTTCTTGGAGGTGTTTGACACCCCGGTCAAAGTCCTGCACTTACTATCATGCATGAAAACTTTGACATTTTGTAGCTAGCTTCATTTCTCCCCCTGATTTTCTTTATAATGAGAATGAACACCTGGACATGCTGGGAGGGTGGGGAGGGGGTAGAAGGGAGAAAGGATCTCAACTGCCGAAGCCTTTTATCCTTTCATGCCAAAAGGAAGCTTCAAAAGTCTGATCTGGCTTCACATATGAAACTTCATCACCCCTATCTGTCCGCATAAGGGCAGCTCATAAACCAAAATGGCGTGGTCATTTCTGGATAAGAATCTGCATCTTGGCTGTGAATCCTGGAAGACCTGCTCCCTGCTTTGCAGGCCTTTCCCCAGCTGGCTGAGAGGGCAGGGCCTTGACTGACTCCAGCTACAGAAGTTGAGGCTGCTGAACAGAATCTTGGGCTGGGATATTGTTTTTTGGTTTTTTGGGGGGATGTGTGTTTGTTGATGTTAATTTTTCGAATCTTTATTTTGCATCTTATGATTTATGTGGAAAGCATTCAATTTGGTTGTGTATTTTTGAACATTTTGTTTATTTTTTATGACTACTTTTGTTATATTTTAAAAAAATATGTTGTAAGCAGGGCCAGAACTCAGTTCCAACACCTCTCAGATGGGCACCATTGCCATTATCAGAGAACAAGGAAGGTGTTCATGGTGAGTCCCAGCACCTCTTTTTCTAGAATAATAGCACTGGCTGTAAGTTGCCTTGAGCATGGTTTCAACTCTGGCATACAAATAAAATGATTGATCGATTGATAAATTGGAGGGGGGGGATAGTGAGGCATTGGAATGTTCTGGAACAGGTTTACTAGAGCTCCAAGAGGCATCCAGAAAGTGTGATAGGCCATTCTATCAGTCTGTGAATTAGATGTGCCATATAGTCCAGTAACTTTGAATATAGCAATGGCAGGCTACAGAACTTTAGTTCCACGAGACTTTGAGCAAACTGAGCTTGATCGAAGATATCCAAGGTATGTCCAAAGTCAAAGTTAGGAGTGAACAACAAAATCTGTCCATGCGAATGTGAGATGCAACTGAGCATGTGCAAAGACATTTGGGACATCTAATCTTGAAGACAAAGAACATTGTGCAGACAAGCTGGAGTAAGGCAATAGGAATTCCTTGGGGGAATGGGTGCAGATCCCTGTTCCTCTAGTAAGCAGGAAAGGAATGCCTTTCTCTTCCAGGATGAAGAGGGGATCCAGTCACTGCATGAAGTTTGTCTTACTGAGTTTTACCTTTCTCTCTCTCTCTTTTTTCATTCTTCATGACATTTTTGAGGCTGAGCTGTATTACAGATTAGTAGCCCTTAGCAATGGGCTTGCAAAGATGAGATTTTAGTGTGATATGGTACTAAAGCTCGTGCGGAAAAAGAGAAAAAGAAAACGTGTGAAAATTGAAATGACAAGGTCAAGTTGATAGCTTGGTTGTAGAGGTTGCCAAGGTAGTTGCACTATGATTAGAAATGGACCAAATGGCAGGAGAAGAATAAGAACTGGTGCTAACCTTCAACAGGTTAAAAATAAAATAAAAAACTAACTTCAACCAGACTTAAGATTTTTTTTTTTTTTTAAAGGCCACTACTTTACTGATACATTCCACTTTAACAGTTTGTTTTAATTATGTGACCCTTTTGGCTTCTTCCAGCTTTGTTTGCAACAGGAAGCAATTTCTTCATATGTTCTAATGACAGCCAACCAGTTCTGTTCATCTTGTGTGATAGCTATTTGCTTCCATTATTATGATGATTTCAATCTCCTTTCACGTATCTCAAGACAATTTACGACGCAACACAAATTTAAAAAATAGTTTTGAAAATGGTACAAAACCCAACACAGCTAAATGCAGGCCTTTCCACCTGACTGAGAAAGTTTGTCAAACCAAAAATGCTTCCAATTCTTATCAAAAATTATGGATAGTGCGTTTCTGTCGTGTTTTGCTGGGCATGCTGTTGCAGCAAACACTGAAAGGCCTGCTCTGAGCTTATGTGGAGATGGCTTCTGATGTTTTAGGATGTTCAAGGAGAGACTGTTATGCAGCATGCAGGGATCTACTGGGTATATAGGATGAGAGGTGCCTTCAAGCAACTTTGATATTGAGAGTGACAAATGTAACTATGATATGGTGGTGGTGGGAAATCAAACAGACCTACCCAAAATTTGCAGGATCAGCCTGTTCATATTGTTAAATCCCACCCCAATCTCGACGAGCGATGCAAAATTCCAGACATGCTTCCCAGGGCCTGTGTTCCCTTTTCGGACAATGAGGCATGACCAGGACTGTGGTTTCTTTCCTTATGATATATGGTTTCTGGAAATGTCCTTTTCTAGCAAGGCGTTCAGTTTGTGCAATGGAACTCCCTCTGCCTCTCCTTCACCTATGCACACCTCACTGTGCTCTGTGGGTTTTCCCAACCCTAAAGAGCAGATTTGGAGGGACATGTTAACACACAATTGGGGGGGGGGAGGTTTCCATTGCACTAGTGGAAATCCTTTGTTGGATAAAAAGGTAAAGGTACCCCTGCCTGTACGGGCCAGTCTTGCCAGACTCTAGGGTTGTGCACCCATCTCACTTAAGAGGCCGAGGGCCAGCGCTGTCCGCAGACACTTCTGGGTCACATGGCCAGTGTGACAAGCTGCATCTGGTGAGCCACCGCAGCACACGGAACGCCGTTTACCTTCCCGCTGGTAAGTGGTCCCTATTTATCTATTTGCACCTGGGGGTGCTTTCGAACTGCTAGGTTGGCAGGCGCTGGGACTGAGCAACGGGAGCGCACCCCGCCGTGGAGATTCGAACTGCCGACCATGCGATCAGCAAGTCCTAGGCGCTGAGGTTTTACCCACAGCGCCATCCGCGTCCCGTGGATACAACCCTATTATTATTATTAATAATAATGATGTTTTCTTAATGTAATTGTCTTCTAAAATCAGACTTCAATATTGCAATGTTCACCTGCTCATCTAGAAGGAATGGGTGGTTTTCAACAAAGCTTTATGCAGAGTAGACTCACTGAGATTAATGCACATGGCCATGTTAGAGTCTGCTCTGGGTGAAACTTGTTAAATACCACCCAGTGTGTATGCCACAACCTTTGTATGTTGGGGTGCTCAGGAGGAAAAGAGGCATGCCCATTCTCTGTTGCACTGTCTACTGTAAACCTCCCCTAGAAGAAAAGTTTTTTGGATGGCCTAAGAAACCTAAGAACAGCTGTGGAATTCATAGAAATAAATGTGCTGCACAAATTGTGGCTAGCTCTAATGGGAACCAGCGTCTGTGATGGTTTACGGGCCAGTATGAAATCTAGTGCTTTTACTGTTAGCTTGTTCTATTGCAAATGCAGAAGATGGTTTCATGCGCAATGCATTTGAATCTGTGCATTGCGTGTACTGTTTGCTGCACTGCAAACCTAAAATCTGCTGGCTTGTTTGGCAATGACAGATAGTTTCTAGCAAATAAATGCTACCAACTGGCTGACAACTCTACCACACTGAAATATTGATTTGCTAGTGGCAAGTTCTTTCTGAGACACACAGCTTTAATAGTAATGCACACTGCTGGTATGTCTGAACACAATCACTCTGCCTTGATTCTCCATCCCCTATATGGAAGACGCCCGTGTTTCACCATAGTGCAATTATGCAAAGTGTATCGTCCAAGCAACATTTGATGTTTTTATGACACTAATGTGCATTTAAAAATAGTATTAGTTATTCAAAAATGTACAGTGATGACATAAATTATTTACAGAGCTGCAGCAAAATGCTGTGTACTGTGACATGATAATTGTATTGTTCTGTCACTTCGTTGGCAATAAAAGCCTTTACTTATTTGCAAATTATTTTTTATTGAACATGAGGTGTAACAACATATCACAAAGACAAAAGCGTTCGCAACAACAGCACACTTTGCGCCGAGGAAATAAAGCACACTTTCCCCCTATCTTTTATGAGTGGTTTGTGACCCTAAAAACAGTCTCTGGTTAGGGAGGTAACAGTCTCTTTAAACACCTCCAGTATTTCTAAATGGCTTCTTCTTAGACCATCCAGCTACTCTCTCATCTTGTCCATAGTATGAAGACCAGATTCATTCTGACTCTTGATAAAGAGTGGGCCTCCTTGCCTCTGTATCTGACTCTGACCAGGCTGCATGCCCTCTTTCCAAGCCATTCCCCTCACCAGCCCTGCTGTGCACCCTCCTGAACTACTTCTGCCTGTCCAGATTGTGACCTTGAACTCTGACAATGTCTCTTGCTTGTCTGGGTGGAGAGATTTCTAGGTTGTCCATCAGTGTAGAAACCACTGGTTCTTGCTTGACCAGAATGTTGCCTTCTGTAGAAAGGTAAGAGTCTCACGCATTCCTCAGCCTGCCCTCATGGGGAAATTTTGCCCATAGGTAGAAAAGGTTCCCCTCTAGATTGTATATTTCTTCTGTATTTTACAGTAGTACCTCAGGTTACAGGCACTTCAGGTTACAGACGCTTCAGGTTACAGACTCCACTAACCCGGAAATATTACCTCGGGTTAAGAACTTTGCTTCAGGATGAGAACAGAAATTATGCGGTGGTGACGTGGCAGCAGCGGGAGGCCCCATTAGTTAAAGTGGTACCTCAGGTTAAGAACAGTTTCAGGTTAAGAACGGACCTCCAGAACAAATTAAGTTCTTAACCCAAGGCACTGCTGTATTTGTTAATGCTTTATTGTTGTGAGCTGCCCTGAGCTCACTTTGATTGTTGGGAAAGAGGCATACAAATATCAAATGAAATGAAATGAAATGAAATCTGCTCTAGATGAGATAGATAGAAAGATAATTATGAAGCACAGAGATGTCTGGGGACTGGCTGATCATGGAAGAAAATGAAAAATGCAACTCTTGTAATCGTTGTTTTTTATTTTTCCTTTTTGTTATGATTTAATGTTTGCTTATGCAAAACGAAAGCTTCTGGAGTCTGTAAAGTTACTGTTTGCTCTGGACTTCAAAGAGACCAGGTGGTATTAAAAAACACATATGCTTAAAATGAGCAAAACAAAGATTTCAGACTAAACCTAACAGCTCTACAGCTCTTGGGGACATTCTTGGTTAACATTAACGTCCTTTGTGAAGCATTGGCCTCTACTGAGATCCAAGTCCAATCTGAAAATGCACCAAATTTCAATATTTGCATTCAGTGTTTCCTGTGAAACGCACCACATGAACATAAAAGATAAAACATAGTTGGCTACCTAGATGGATAGATCATTTTAATCTGATACAGTTATATTCTTCTGCCTTCCTTGGCATTTCACCTTGACTTTCAAACTAATTTGGTGAGATGGAAATCATTGACGAACAATCCAGCCTGATGCTGACCCTTCTTTTGGTACGCTGTCTCATGTTTGTCTGAAGGACATTGTCTGCACATCATTTAGGAAAGATGCTCATTCAACGTGGTTATGCATAAAGAGGGCTGCTTGAAAGCACCTTCTGAATCCCAGTAGTCATAGCACACAATTGCTCACCTTCATTGCAACTTGGATATCACCAGTGCTATTTTTCTAGCACCATAAATACCCCCCTTGTTTTCTGATATTGGCAATGGAGCCCACCTGAGAGGTGCTGGAACTCAGTTCCCGTGAGTTCCAGCTGTCAGGTTCACCAGTAATGGATGAGTTCTGGTTGTTGAAAATAGTTTTTTTTTGGGGGGGGGGTTATGTCTCATTTTCTGTTTTAATGGTTTTTACTGCTGCCCAAATAATATTATTTTATAAGGTGGTACATGAACAACAACAACAATTTTATTTTTTGTACCCCGCCCATCTGGCTGGGTTGCCCCAGCCACTCTGGGTAGCTTCCAACAAATATAAAAGCATAATAAACTATCAAACATTAGAAAACTTCCCTATACAGGGAATCAAGGATGAGGAACCTCAGGCCTGAGGGAGGATGTTTTCTAATGTGACCCTCCAGGCCTTTCTATCTGGCCCTTGAAACTCAGGAGGCCACACCCAATATCTCTCCAGGCCACCCCGCCCACTGGCTCCCCAAGGGCTTTTGCCTGACTGCAATACATCCTTGAACTCTAATAATGCAACATGCTTGTCTGGATGGAGGATAGAGGGGTGTGTGTGTGTGTGTGTAGAAACATCACTACTAAACAAAGGTAAAGATGACATGTTTTGCTCCACCCACTTTCACCTCTGGCCACACCTACCACTGCCATGTGGCCCTTGGAAGGTTTCCCAGAAGAGAAAATGGCCCTCAGGTTGAATTTTTCTCCCCACCATTACCATGAAGAAATGCTACACACAATGTGTCATATATATTGGAGAGCACAGAAGTCTGCGTGTCAAAACTATGAGCAGATCCATGCACTGCTTGGTATCAATCAAATGCCAACATGTACACTTACGAAATGTAAGATATGCGTCCCCCTCCCTATTTTATTCCTATCCCTTACAGCTACACAACAGAAGGAAATAACCTCCTCTTGAAAGCATAAGCATCTCTACATAATCTCATGTAATATCTCATTGGCGTTTGTGTCATTTCTCTCACTGTGATTCGGTTCTGCGCACGTGCCCACACACCACGAGTGCGCGCTCACACAGAATCATCATAGTGGGAGAAAGTCAAACCTAGAGATTATATGAGGCTGAGGCAAATGGCATTCACCTTTTATAGTCTCTATGTTTCATAATGAAGATACTTCATTGAAACAATGATGCATACTTCAACAGTTCCCCGGAGAGCCGTGAATCCTGTTTGGAGAGATTCATGCATAAGTGCATTAGCACAATCCAACTGGAACTTGCCCTTAAAAATGAACCACAAGAGAAGCCGATCAGTTTTCACTTAGGTATATAATCAGAAGGTTATCATATTATCTCCTCTCTCTTCCCAAAGGGAAAAGCAGGTGTGCAGAAGTCTATCAGCAGAATAGAAAGACTGCCAAAGAAAACAGCGTGTTCCCCCCCACCTGCCCTTCACCCCCCCTCAACTCATGCTTAATATCTGAAATCCACATCTTTCTGTTTTATTTTAAAGGACAGCAAGTAGGTAGGGTTTGTTTCTTTCCTTTTTTAATTTGGAGAAAACTCCAACATAGCACAAAATATTGAGATATACGAGAAATGCATTTAAGGCACAACAAACTATCACCATGTTTATTCACTAAATAAAAGTGCTGAAGTATCATATAATCAATTGAAAGTACTTCAGTTCCTAACTCTCCCTTAATACACTGTACAACAGGGTTCCAACTCTTTAAAATATCTCTTTATTTCCTTTGATTGCTTAACGTAGCAGTTAACTGAAATATTCCGGTCCCCATCGCTTCCTGACTTGTTCTTTTAAAAACTAGGACTCTGCTTATTTTTCTGTTCCCTTAGTAGTAGTTTGATTACAAGTTAAGCATATATATATATATATGTATATATATAAAACCTTTTCTTTTTCTTTTTTTACATCTGCGTTAATTTAGCCAGGGCCATTAATAAATTTGAAGTGAAGTCTCGATTGGAGATGGCAAAGATGAGACGAGACAAAATGTTTTGCAGTGACAAGGCTTGCAAAGATATCCAAGAGGCTCGGGGTTCTGAAGATGAATGAGGATTCCTTGGCAGTTCTTGAAGCAATAGTTTATTTAAAGTACCAAGGATGCTGTGAAAGAAAATATTTCTGGCCAGGAATTGGTACCCAGTTTTTTTTTCTCTCTCTCTTTCTGGCAGACCACCACTAAGCTCATGACAATGATAAAGGAATATCCAAAGATATGATGTATCAACTTTGGCTGCGTGGAAAAGGACAATTGGAAGAACCAACTTAATTTTTTTTTTTGGAAATGTTTCCCTGTATCTCAGTTGAAGATTTGTTTTGTTTTATTTATTTACAAAAACCTATATCTGATGCTTCATCAAAACGTCCCAGCACAGGTTACAACAGTAAAACAATAAAACACGCAACAAGAGAACACAATGCAGCACTGTTAATTGAAACATCACCCATTTGTCCATACATTACTACACATGCCAAACTTTAACATTCAAAGGCCCGCTGAAAGAGACAGATTTTAAGCTGGAGCCTAAAAAAATATACTACATTGGTGCTCTACTCTAGGGCACTCTAGGGCTACTCTAGGGCAAGAGTAATGCGTAACCAGGATGCAATTGCTGGGTACTGATACCATTGCAGTTATATAGGAGGATGGGGGCAGAAATTTGATTCAGTCTGCATTTAAAGGTGAACTAACCTATTTCACACTTTTCGGAACAAATATGTGAACTGAAACACAGCGATCCTTTGAAATTTTCGCTTCTCTGAATTTTGCAGTGCTCTCCAAATAATGCAGTCCAAATAATGAGTACAAAAATACACATTAGACGGCCACAGAATCCTCATTCTTGACTCTATGTCCTATTATTTTCCCCAAGCGGAAACCAACAATGTAATTAAACTGGGGGGAAACTCCAATAGGAGGATTTTTTTTGTTTTGTAGCCTATTTTTTCCTGTCTTTTCCCTGCACAATGTCATGATGTCATCACATAGTCAATCAGAATTGCCTACATGAAGAAATCACAAAGCCAACATAAAGCATTTTCCTCACTCTGAATAGGCTACATGATATCATTTATCTTACATTTCTCAGTTATGTGGTATCACAAAGCCAAACCAGAGTGAGGGCACGAAATTCTGCCCCTTCTTTGAATGGGTGGACATTTCCCTTTCATTTAATATCTTTTCCTGAAAACATTTCTGAAGTGGGGAAATTCACATTGTCGAAGTTGTTCAGCATGATACCCCATATCGTTCCAACCCAGCTCTATAGTTTACTTGGCTTTCTTATTTCCCTGTCGTATTGACATGGCCACATATGTGCTCCCTCTCGTATCTCTGCACACATTGCTTCTGCTGCTGTTTCAAGATCTGTGTTTTCTGTCAGAAAACGAAAATACTTTAAAAATCTAAAAGCAGGAATAAGATCAACTACTTTGTTTCTCTTAACTGCACAATGGAGTGTCACATCCCACTCAAACACAGCAGTTATTGCCACATGTCATAAAATAACTGGCATAAGTGGACATGCTGTCCCTCAGACATGCCCCCCTACGCATGAAACTGCTGAATGCATCTAACGTGTTGCTGCCTCTTCTCTCTCTCTCTCTCTCTCTCTCTCTCTCTCTCTCTCTCTCTCTTCCTGAGCATAGGCTTAGTAGAATGCTACCACTAATCAGCATCATGCTAGCATGTTTCAATCTTGAAATATTTTTAGATCATCTATTCCAGATGTTCTGGGGCTTGCATAAATACCCTAAACATAGCACAACAACAAAATGATTCTGGACTGTCCAGCCACCAACCCAACCAACCACACACATTAGGTAAAGCACACGGGCATAAGAGAACAGTTGTGGTTGCTACATTACCATGATGTTGTGTGCTTTGCATCATTTCATAAATCCCCCCCCCAACAGCTCCTTTTGGTGAAAACAAAACATCTGCATTCCCTGCAGGAGGGGCGGGGGGGGGGTGCAGGAAGAACTGAAGGTCAAAGGGGTAAATTCCAATGGCTGAGGCATGTTTTTTTATGAGATGAATCTTAACCATGTGATAAACAGCACTTGGACTCCAAAGAGGGTGAGAGAAAATGAGAGTGACTGGAATGGAGAGTTGGAATAGACACTGAAGAACAAACCTTTGGTAGCAGAGAATTCGCTGTGGTCATAGAGAAGGCTTTTCTTTGCTTGCATCTTAATGGTTTATACTGCTGTTCCCGAAATTAATTAGAAACTTCCCTTACATTGGATAAAACCCATGGCGCACCTCCATTAAAACTAAATAAAAGCAGGGGGAAGGGCTATTTACCACATGAATGTGGCAGGCAATTATAGACACACTTTTAGGGATGTTCAGCAAAGGGCAAGCCAAATGATTAGGAGATTGGAGCAACTCCCCTTTAAAGGAAGGTAGCAATAATTGGGACTTCTTTGCTTAGTGAAGAAGCTCGTGAAGAGGAGCACATAACAGAGGTGTATGAGAGTGGGCATGTTGTGGAGAAGATAGATATAAAAAAGTTTCCTCCCCTCTCTCATGACAGGCCTCTGAGCCACCCAGAGGAACTGAATGTTTTGGGAAAATTCAGGACAGACAAAAGAAAGTACTTCTTCCTAGGCAGAGCACAGTTTTAGTGTGAAGGTTGCTCTCACAAGATGTAGTGGTGGCCACCAACGGGTGTGGATTTAAAAGAGGATTAGACAAATTGATGGAGGATGGGACTATCAAGGGCTACTAGCCACAATGGCTGTTTTCTACCTCCACTGTCAAGAGGCAGTAATACTCTGAATTCCAGTTACTGGGAATCACAAGAGAGGGGAATGTTTTTGTGCACAGGTCCTGTTTCCCAGCAGGCTTCTGATTGGCCACTGCAAGAACAGGATGCTGAAGTCACATGGCTCTTCTTATGATAGATGCTTCTGTTGACTTTGGTTTCTCTCAGCTTCTCATTTTTCCCATCTGCAGTTCAGCTCGCTCCATTTCTGCATGGGTTTTCAAACTTTTTTCAAGAAAAAGAGAAGAGGTTCACAATAAAACCCATACCCATTTCCCCTGCATTTTCCCTTATGTATGCATTTTTGCAAAATAAATAAATATATCCACTAATACAATGCATTTTTATATGTCATTTTAACAAATGCACAGATTTTTTTTTTTTACACATACTTTGTCCTAATATATCCTGTTTCGGTTGCAGAGCAGCAGCACGAAATTTGGGGAAGTGTGTAGCTTGAAGGGTGGCTGTCATGGGTTGCAACAAACACACAGAAGCCGGTATCTTTGACCACACAAAGGTTTCCTGGGGAAAAGAGGAAGAAAAGTATTTGTTGGTGTTGCGGGGAGAGTTGTAAGGGTGATTTTGAGCAGAATAAATCTTCTATAAAATTAAATTACAGTGAATGCATGAGAAGAGCAGGCTGAAGAAATCACGACAGGATGTCCAAGCCTTCTATTGCAAACTCACTGTCTTCTCCTTCCCTCCCACTAATAAACGCCAGAATAGGAAGGGACCGGTTGTTCATTCTTTGTGACAGTCTTTCCTCCTTGCCACAGTAATCTGCCACTCCCAGCATTGGCTGAGAATTATCCACCTCTGCTAGTACAGCAAGCTGAGCTGCATAGAGACGAGTGCTCGTATTACAATATTGATAAGTTTTACTTCTTCAGTGGAGGTTTCAATGATTCGCTTCAGCGGGAGTCTCTGCTTTAGATTTGACAGATATATTATTGGTATTGCAGACAAAGAATACGTACAGCAGGAGTTTGGAAATATTAATTTCCAGGACTTCTTGCAAAGAAGTGGGAGAAGAACGGGGGGGAAGGTAAATTAAGCAGTGCACACTGATGCCTGTTGCAATCTCATTACAGAAATTTTTCTGCCGGTGATTTCAGAATCGGTAAAGATCTACTTGCAGAGCAGAGAAATTTTCTGATGCACATCAGTGAAGACTAATATGGTCCATTGTTTTTCTGTTATTCATTTAATGTGCAATGTACAGTTCAAAATACATTTACTTATATGTAAGGATGGGGGAGAAATTCCATTCAGCTCAGATTTAAAAGTGCACTTAGTGAATTTGCCTTCTCTGAAACACTGTATGAACTGTTTCACAGTCATTCTGTGGAAACCACTCTTCTCTGAATTTTGTCTTGCCTTTCTCCAGCCAAGGCAATGTGCACCAAAATGCACAGACTAGTGGAAAGTGGGCATATGAATGCATATATTAGAGAAAATACCATACCAAAATGCATTATGGTATGGGAAACTGCTTTGCAAATACATGTACAAAAGTAAAAAATTTCACATAGCAATGTGTGTATTGGGAGAAATTCATACTAAAATGCGGATGAATTTTCATGAGGACTTAAATAATAATAATTCCATGGAAATGTGGAAAACTGAAAATAAGCATGGAAAAATGATAAACCAGAATTGACAGATTTGCCCATCCCTCGTAATAATTTCCAAATGTTTCAATGACTCTTCTGAGTATGTTTCTGAATTGCAGCCTGAACTGTAGAACCGGAATGCAAAAGCCATAGCCCTCTATAAAATTGTGACAGTGCTGTCGTTGATTGCATTTACACCCTTCTCACTCCAGTTGGTTGGCTAAAGAATGAAACCGAGGGGGGCGGGAAACAAAGAATCAGATTGAGGGGGGGAAAGGTCAGGTTTGACAAACTCTGGGAATCTAGTAGTTGGCAGGAAAACTATGGACATTTGAAGAAGCCTGGAATGTGAGACATTGTTCCTAAAAATGTACCCCACCTTTGAAACAAGACCTTTCAATTCAGTGCTTGAGCTTTCCTGGCAAATAGCCATACTATCCCCTATTTCTGACTACAGTGAGTGCCTTGATTTTTGGCAGTAGAAAATGGTATTAAATGCAGCCACGGCTAAACAGGCGCTGCCTGAGAGATCTCTTCTGAGGACCTCTCTTCCCGCTATTGAGGAGAAGGGCCCAATAGTGCCAGAGGCACTAACAGTAATGATGGAGAACGAGTCAAGGCCCTTGGGAACTCCAGGTTTCTTAATGGGCTCCATTGTCCTTTTCTGCTTCCCAAACGGAACAGCTTGAGGAAACCCAGCAATGAGATTCCCATCGTGAATTCCATTTTAACTTTCTTTCTCAGAAGGAGATGGAGATCACTTGCGGTTTAGAAGAACTGGTCAAAAGGTACCCCAATATATGAGAAGAATTCACGGAAGCACTAGGATATTCCTATGATTTACAACGGAGTGTGAATTTATTACACACACACAAACACTGTAGTATAGAATTTGGTTTTGAGCCTGGGTTTTTCTTGTTATTTTGAAGTCAGATTATAAAAAGAGGAAGTTCAGCAGAAAAGTGAAATGTAAAAGCAGGTAATTGTTTCTTTTTAAAGTACATAACTAATGTCTTTGTGCAATTAATTTATAATAGTCCTGATGTTTTATGTTGTTTAGCGAAATGTATGCCTTCTATCAAATGAATGAGGAATCCTACACAGGATGAATAAATTATGTTTTTGTTATCTTATCTATAGCTATTCAACAGGATCAAAACCATGCAAGTGGTTCTGTTGACTCCTAAGGAGAAGCCATTATTAATAAAGAATATCATATTTTAAATATAACACTCTTATGTGAACTTAGAGGAAAATGGGTTAACCCAGCACATGTCATTCAATGCTTTTTAGAGGAATTATGGGAACTCAGTGTCAATAGTAAAAATGAATACATCTGCATGTTACAAAGTATTTCAGCTAGAGCAATCCCTATTTTTATTTTTTCTTGAGCCAGAATTTGAAAGTCAACTGTTGCCTAAAATCTGAAGGCAACATTTCAATTCACAATTTGTGCCCACTTGGTTTCTAGTAAAAGAAAACAGAGCACAAGAAGTTCAGTGCCAGCATTTCCTCCCCTCTGACTATGCAGTGGACCTCATTGAAAATGGCATGTGCGCATCCTCTGTGAAGAATCAGGCTTCCTCATGTGGTCGTGTACCACTTGTACAGCAGAGGTCATCGTAGTTAAGTTGTAAGATACAATGTGTTTATCTGCTAGCTTTTAAATCAATTGCCTTTAGGATGCTACAGAAAGGCTGTATGCACAGCATCCATTAAAAAACAAACAAACATTTAAAGCTCTAAGCTAATTTCTGTGCCCTACCCAAAGAATCATGGGAACTGCAATTGACCCCTCACAGAGCTACAAATCCCAGCACCCTTAACAAACTACAGATCCCAGGATTTTGGGGAAGACGTTCTTTAAATGTGCTTTAAATGGATGGTGTGCATGTAGCCTAAGTTTATATTGGAGGGCCTCTTCTGAGGTGTCCCTCCTGAGATTCGTCAGGTAGCAACTCATGGGGAAGAGCCTTTTCAGTTGTGGCACCACAGAATGCTGAATGCCCTTCCCAGGGATATTTGCCTAGAACCAAAGCTAGGTTTCCATCCAACTTAAATCACAGTGGGCCCACTGAAACCAACAGACTTAGTCATGCCTTCTGATTTCTGTGGCTCTATTCAGATGTATTAATTGGCTACAGCCCCTAATATCTTACCAGCATCATGTAAAAGACTTAACATTTGCCCAAGACTTCCAGTAGGTTTTGAAAATAATTTCAGCCGACAGTTTTATACTGGTTCTGCTGAATTTCATTACTGTTGATTTTATTTTGAATTTTGTTGTTGTTGTTGCTGCTGCTGCTGTTGTTAAAAAAAAAAAAAAAAGCTTAAGGCAGCCATCTAACCCCTGGTCTACACTGCTGGGAAGGTCTGTGTGTAGTATATTTGTGATTGAAGGATCTGACAGAAAAGCTCCTTGACTTGACTTTGCCATTGCTGAAGGTGCAGGACATTTTGGAGCTATTGCTGATGGTGTCCCCACTGGCCCAAGGCATGTTTTTTGGAGTTGGGTTGGAGCAAGGTCAAGGATCGGTGGTATCCTAAGCTGACCCATTTGCTGGAGAGCCTGGGGCTGGTGCATAGGAAAACCCACCCCACCTCCTGTGTTCTAACTAGTTGCAGGGCTTTGGATGCAGCACTAACTTTTCGTTTCTTTTTTTAAAAAATGATGCTGATGATGGTGCTATTGCTGGGAGAGAGAATGTTACCCCATCCCCCTTTACCAGAATGAAGCTGCCCAAGGATGTGGCTGGCCAGTCAGATGGAGGGGTGGCTCACCATTATCAGGAATGCGTCCTCCTCCTCCTTCATCAGAGACTTCTTTAGAGCTGGCACAGCACTCCTGTCCACCCACCCCCAAAGACAGCCATGTGGGATTAGCCCGGTACCCAATCAGAGAACAAGCACATTTGCCCTCCCCTCAGCTCCATACTAGAGAAGAGAAGCAGGGATGTTGCAATTTGGTTTAAGGGGGTACTTGAACTCCTGCCCTGGTCACAACTGGCAGGTTCATGTGGGCAGGGAGGGAGCAGGAGGGAGGTTGTCATAGTGAACATCTTAATGGTGAATTCAGACCCTCCAAGTGTCCCTATTTTCCAGGGATGAAAGAGAAGCCGTCCTGGTTTCTGATTTGATCCCAGAATGTCCTGTTTTCCCTTAGGGCGTCCCTATTTTCACTGGAGAAATGTTGGAGGGTGTGGAGTTACCTGACCCCAGAGCCATCTGAAGGCAATCCTGTATAGAGAAGGGCCCCCCCCCCATGTTTAAAGTTTCTAATGTTTTTATATATGCTGGCCAGAGCATCTGGGCAACCCAGTAGGATGTGTGGGGTATACATAGTAAAATTATCATTGTGGAATGGGACGTTCCTTATTTCTTCAGAGAAATGTTGGAGGGTATGTGAGTTGAACTGCAACCAGGTTCAAAGAGAAATAGGAAGGGAGGTGTACCTGGGCCCTGGTGGCCTAACTGCCCAGACAGAGAGGAATTAAGCAGTCCAGTACTCCCTTGGCTCACTTTTATGGCGTGCAAGTGAAGAAAGGAACAGTTCTGCACCAGAAGATAAGAAGTAGTCCAACTTTCCCCTTGAATTCATAGGAGACCCACATGGGTGGATAAAGCTGATCCATTCCTGCTGCTCATTGCAAAGCCGTATTTTAAAAAGTTGTGGCCCTTTAACGCCATTTTCTGCCTTGTGTCGTCTTCATTCTGGGATGTCTGTGGGATCGGGGCAATGGTTGAAAGTAGGGGAAGGGTTACTTGAGGGTGACTGCAGCACTCTAGGTCCTTAACAATCCAATGAAAGGAGTTGAGGGAGGCTGAAGAGAGGTGATGATCCAATGTATAAGGGAGATGGAAGGGGGGGGGGAGGAAATAGTGTCAGTTGAAAAAGAAGTGATTAAAAAGTAAAAAAAAAAGTTATTTTGTTTCAAATAAAGACTCATATGTTTTCATATGGCTCACCTCCGGCACTTTCCCTGGGTTAGGATTTTACATTATCATAGCAATTTTAATATTGCTAAAAGAAAACAGTTATTCTGCATATGCTCCATGTAGAGAAATAGCAAGACAGTGTTGTTGTGGGGGTTTTTTTGGGGGGGGGGGGAGAAATCAAGCAATACTGAAACCCTGTAAATATGAAAGCTAAAATTCTCCCAAGAAAATAGAGATGGGGGTTGGCACATTTTCTATATAGCTGAACAGATGTGTGAAGGAAGTCAAGTTTCCAATGAAATTTCTTGTGCTTTTCACTATATTCTAAGTGCCCTCTACTGCTGAAAAGCAGCATGACATACTAATATATATATAATGGGGATACTAAAGGCTCCCATCAGCACTGCACATTTACATTCACATTTTGAAAATGTGTGTACAGTAGTAGCAGGGAAATTCCCACAGATGTCTGTTTTCTACATTTGCCATATGTTACATTTCTACATATGTTAAACATATATTCCACCAATATCCTGTCTTTCCTCCAAGGTGCTATAGGGAGTGTTTGCAGTCCTGCTTACCTATCCTGCTTGGCTCTCACAACAACCCTGTGAGGTAGATGAAGTTGAAAGACTGTGACAGGCCCCAAGCCACCCTCAGTTTCATTGCTGTGTGGAGGTCCCAGTTTCCCAAATCATTTTCAAACACTCTCACCTGCTAAACCACAACACACTGGCCCTAAACCTATACAGTGGTGCCTCGCAAGACGAAATTAATTCGTTCCGCAAGTTTTTTCGTCTTGCGAGTTTTTCGTCTTGCGAAGCACGGTTTCCCATAGGAATGCATTGAAAATCAATTAATGCGTTCCTATGGAAACCGCCTTCAGACCAGGTCCGGGGACAGTCTGTCCCCCGACCTCTTCTGAAGGCTGGGGGGGGGGGACAAGGGCTTTTCTTCCCACCCCCAGCATTTTAAAAAACCCCGGGACAGCAGAGGACTTCTCCGCTGTCCCGGGGTTTTTTAAAATGCTGGCGGGCGGCAGCGCTGCTGCCCACCAGCATTTTAAGATCGCCCCGGACAGCGGACTTCTCCGCTGTCCCGGGGCGATTTTAAAGCCCCCGGGAAGGCAGGCGGGGGGAGCAAAGACTTTCGGCCCCCCGCCAGCCTTCAGAAGAGGTCTAGGACCTCTTCTGAAGGCCGGCGGGGGGCGAAAGTCTTTGCTCCCCCCCGCCTGCCTTCAAAAGCCGTCCGGGATAGCGGAGAAAGCGCTGCGTTTCTCCGCTCTCCCGGGAAGGCAGGCAGGGGGGAGCAAAGACTTTAGTCCCCCGCCGGCCTTCAGAAGAGGTCCAGGACCTCTTCTGAAGGCCGGCGGGGGGCGAAAGTCTTTGCTCCCCCCTGCCTGCCTTCAAAAGCCGTCCGGGATAGCGGGAAGCGCTTCCCTGCTATCCCGGACCGCTTTTAAAATGCTGGCGGTGGGGAGCAAAGCCTTTAGGCCCCCGCTGGCCTTCCTGGACCTCTTCTGAAGGCCAGGGGGGGGGGAAAGGCTTTGCTCCCCACCGCCAGCATTTAAAAGAGGTCCCCGGAGATTTCCCTATGGGCTTCCTTCTTGCGAAGCAAGCCCATAGGGAAATTCGTCTTGCGAAGCGCCTCGAAAAACGGAAAACCCTTTCGTCTTGCGGGTTTTTCGTCTTGCGAGGCATTTGTCTTGCGGGGCACCACCACTATTCCTGAATTTCAGGACTGTGGGTCTGCAGGCATTTTATAACTTCCCTAATAGACTTGTGTGCAGATGGCCTCTCAAAATTGACTTGTGTGCAGATGGCCATATTGGTCAGCAGAAAAATGGGAAGATACATTCTAGCAAGAAGAGAATTTCTCCAACCATTTCTTACAGGTGGTGTCCACAATTAGCAAGGGAAATAGTACAAATTCTTTCTCCCCTACCCCAAGAATTTCTGTTGGAGAGAGGTGCTGGAGTTCCAAGTGTTTCTAGCAGATACTGTGCTGGCCATCTGGCCACCATTTGTGTCACCCACTGGACTGAGCATCCTTCCAGGGCAGTGGAGATGAGGAGGGATGACAGTCCCCTTCAAGTGGGCAGGATTTGGAGATTGTTTGTCTTATTTTTAAATTGGCTTCTCATTTATTGTAAGTTGTGCAGGTGATTTTTACGTAACAGAGCATGACTGGAAATGATATAAAGCAATACAATTTGGCAAAGCAGTCTTCTTTTTCTTAGGTGGGGTTGGGGAAAAGAATGAAAATCTCATAAATAAGAATTTTAACTGAGAAATTCTGGCTCAGTACAATCTCAAAAGGTAGACAGGGGAATGTAATATTGGTAGCAGATGTCAAGTGAATAAAGATTGCAAATATATGGCATCTTAAGATTCAGCTATCACTTTAAAAACACATATGGCAGGTTTTATTCCCATGTAGCTGCTTGCAAGAACAGGGACTGGCCCTGGACTCCTGGCATAGCTGTTTGAGTCCCTGTTCATGCCTTACAGCCAGTGCTATTTTTCTAGGAAAAAAGGTGCCGGAACTCACCATGAACATCTCGCTTGCTCTCTTATAATAGCAATGGTGCCCACCTGAGAGGTGCCGGGACTCAGTTCCTGCACTTGCACACTGAAAAAGAGCCCTATTACCAGCTCCTATTACCAAAAGCTTCCTTGTCCCCTCCACTTTCCTGCTGTATGTCAAGATTACCTGGAACAGGGACTGCCAACACAGCACCCTCCAGACATTGGACTACAACTCCCATCATTCCAGCAATGTGGGCTATGGCTGATGGGAGTTGGAGTCCATGTCAGCTGCCCCTGGTCCAGGGCAACCAGGAAAGATAGCCATGGATCTGTCACCCTTGCAGCCTGTGCTCCCCCCTTTGTCAATCTTCATAGGGACATCTATCGTTCCCAAGAGTTGCAGCAGTGTGTTGCCCTCAGCAGCACAACATCATTCCTACACTAGGGTGCCACATGCAGCTGGGTTGGTCATGCCATGGAAGACCGGAAGGTCAAGAGTGGAATCCCTATCTTAATTCACCCATCCCCATTGAGTCGCATAAACGTCTCCTTGTAGATGAGTGGGATGCAACAGAGCCCAGAGTAGAAACTCTGATTCTCTTGTAGGACCTCAGTAATCTAAACCCTGCCTCCAACAGCACTAAGTCTGCAGTCCTAAACATAACTTACCAGCTGAGTATGCAAGCACAGGATTGTGCTTTCAAAGTCATTGGCCTCACTCCAAGTGTTAAGCACCAATCAGTTAGCCTCCCTCTGAAACAGCTTGTAGTCATCATCACAACATTTTAAAGAGGGCTGCAAGTTAATGGCCTAATCACCATGATCGGAGTGGGGAACTGTTTGTACATTTGGTGTTTAGTGCAGATATGAGTATCTTGGAATTGCTGAAGGGAGAGAGGTGAAGAGCCTTGTTTTGAGGTATGTCTCCCACTCACAGGTAAAAATACCCCCTTGTTTACCTGTGAGCGATGTATTTTCCTTGAAGTCCCGGTTATAGCAGTGGAACTGGAATTTCCTGCTTTGTATAGTGTCTTGATCCCTGAAGCAGGACACCTATAAAGACTGTGGGGAAAACAAGTTATAGCCACTGTTTTGCCTAAAATTCACATCTTGATCCACAGTAGTCCCAGAATCACACCCTTCCCATTCTTGTTTATTGGAAAGCCATGGCAGTCTGTTGCTTGTGCACAGTGTTCCCTCTACCCCCTTTCACAGAATTCCCTTACTTTTCTGTACACTCAGATCAATCTCCATGGAAGAATCATAGAATCATAGAATCATAGAGTTGGAAGAGACCACAAGGGTCATCGAGTCCAACCACCTGCCAAGCAGGAAACACCATCAGAGCACTCCTGACATATGGTTGTCAATCCTCTGCTTAAAGACCTCCAAAGAAGGAGACTCCACCACACTCCTTGGCAGCAAATTCCACTGTCGAACAGCTCTTACTGTCAGGAAGTTCTTCCTAATGTTTAGGTGGAATCTTCTTTCTTGTAGTTTGGAACCATTGCTCCGTGTCCGCTTCTCTGGAGCAGCAGAAAACAACCTTTCTCCCTCCTCTATGTGACATCCTTTTATATATTTGAACATGGCTATCATATCACCCCTTAACCTCCTCTTCTCCAGGCTAAACATGCCCAGCTCCCTTAGCTGTTCCTCATAAGGCATTGTTTCCAGGCCTTTGACCATTTTGGTTGCCCTCCTCTGGACACGTTCCAGTTTGTCAGTGTCCTTCTTGAACTGTGGTGCCCAGAACTGGACACAGTACTCCAGGTGAGGTCTGACCAGAGCAGAATACAGTGGCACTATTACTTCCCTTGATCTAGATGCTATACTCCTATTGATGCAGCCCAGAATTGCATTGGCTTTTTTAGCTGCCGCGTCACACTGTTGGCTCATGTCAAGTTTGTGGTCAACCAAGACTCCTAGATCCTTTTCACATGTACTGCTCTCAAGCCAGGTGTCACCCATCTTGTATTTTTGCCTCTCATTTTTTTTGCCCAAGTGCAATACTTTACATTTCTCCCTGTTAAAATTGATCTTGTTTGTTTTGGCCCAGTTCTCTAATCTGTCAAGGTCGTTTTGAAGTGTGATCCTGTCCTCTGGGCTGTTAGCCACCCCTCCCAGTTTGGTATCATCTGCAAATTTGATCAGGATGCCCTTGAGTCCATCATCCAAGTCGTTGATAAAGATGTTGAATAAGACCGGGCCCAAGACAGAACCCTGTGGCACTCCACTAGTCACTCTTCTCCAGGATGAAGAGGAACCATTGATGAGCACCCTTTGGGTTCGGTCAGTCAGCCAGTTACAAATCCACTGAGTGGTAGCATAGTCAAGACCGCATTTTACCAGCTTCTTTACAAGAATATCATGGGGCACCTTGTCAAATGCCTTGCTGAAATCAAGGTAGGCTACATCCACTGCGTTCCCTTCATCTACCAGGGTTGTAATTCTGTCAAAAAACGAGATCAGGTTAGTCTGACATGACTTATTTTTCAGAAATCCATGCTGACTATTGGTGATCACAGCATTCCTTTCTAGGTGCTCACAGACTGTTTGCTTAATGATCTGCTCCAGAATCTTCCCTGGTATTGATGTCAGACTGACTGGGCGGTAATTATTTGGGTCCTCTCTTTTCCCCTTTTTGAAAATAGGACAACATTTGCCCTCCTCCAGTCTACCGGGACTTCGCCTGTTCTCCAGGAATTCTCAAAGATGACTGCCAGTGGTTCTGAGATCACATCTGCCAGTTCTTTTAATACTCTTGGATGCAGTTCATCTGGCCCTGGAGACTTGAATACATCTAAACTAGCCAAGTATTCTTGTACTATCTCCTTAGTTATTCTGGGCTGTGTTTCCTCTGCTGAATCATTTGCTCCAAATTCTTCAGGTCGGGCATTGTTTTCTTTATCGGAGAAGACTGAGGCAAAGAAGGCATTGAGGAGTTCAGCCCTTTCTGTGTCCCCTGTTTGCATTTCACCATCTTCTCCTCTGAGTGACCCCACTGTTTCTTTGTTCTTCCTTTTGCTACGAACATACCCATAAAAGCCTTTTTTGTTGCTTTTAACCTCTCTAGCAAGCCTGAGTTCATTCTGTGCTTTAGCTTTTCTGACTTTGTGTCTACACGTGCTGGCTATTTGTTTGAATTCCTCTTTGGTGGTTTCCCCCCTTTTCCATTTTTTGTACACATCCTTTTTTAATCTTAACTCAGTTAAAAGTTCTTTAGATAGCCACCCTGGCTTCTTTAGGCACCTTCCATGTTTCCGTCTCATTGGTATTGCCTGAAGTTGTGCTTTTACTATCTCCCTCTTAACAAACTCCCAGCCATCATGAACTCCCTTTCCTTTTAGTATTACTGTCCATCGGATCTCACCCAGCACTTCCCTAATTTTTATGAAGTCGGCTTTCTTAAAGTCAAGAAATTGAGTCCTAGTATGCTTGGCTGCTCCTTTCCGCTGTATAGTAAACTTCAGAAGAGCATGATCACTCGCGCCTAATGGTCCTTCCACTTCTACCCCACTAACCAGGTCATCAACATTGGTTAGGACCAGATCTAAAATGGCTGTTCCTCTTGTTGCTTCTCCCACTTTCTGGACAATGAAGTTGTCTGCAAGGCCAGTGAGGAATCTGTTTGACCTTATGCTCTTGGCTGAGTTTGACACCCAACAAATATCCGGGTAATTGAAGTCCCCCATTACTACTATCTCCCTTCCTTTTGCATGCTTGGCCATCTGTTCCAGGAAGGCATCATCTATGTCCTCCGTTTGGCTTGGGGATCTATAGTAAACTCCCACAATGAGGTCACTGTTATTCTTTTCTCCCTTAATTTTGACCCAAATGCTCTCACTTTGGCTTTGAGGTTCTAAATCTTGGATCTCTTCACAGGTATACACATCCCTGACATATAACGCCACTCCTCCTCCTTTCTTGTCTGGTCTGTTTCTCTGAAATAGATTGTATCCCTCCATTACTACATTCCAATCGTGGGACTTATCCCACCAGGTTTCAGTGATGCCTATTATGTCATATTTAGTTTGCTGTACCAAGAGCTCAAGCTCATCTTGTTTATTTCCCATCCTTTGCGCATTAGTGTACAGACATTGAAGTCCATTAATCATTCCCCCGTGTCTCTTATTTAAGGATTTTTTCCTCCCACCACTAGGTCTGCATGCTGTTTGCTCCATTTGGTCTATGACATTTGGATGACCATCTTCATCAATTGATAGACTCCTACCTTCAGGAGCACTGTCTCCCTCCCCCACATTAGTCAGTTTAAAGCCCTCCTGATGAGGTTTCTGAGATTTTTTGGCAAAAACATTCCTCCCAACCGTTGTGAGGTGCAGCCCATAGTAATGTCATTCTAAGGTGCACACATCTGGAGCTTTGTTCCATTCCTGGAGTTTGTTGTTCCTGGTGTGATTGGCTGTTGGGTTAGTTGAGACCCTCTCCTATTGGCTCAGTTCTAGACAGTGGTCCTAGACAGATATAGTGGTTCCAGCTCAAGTCTAGGTAACAGTTCAGGTTAGGCAGAACCATGGACAGCTCCCAAAGGCACTCAAGCCAGAGGGACCCAGAGGGCTCAAATGTTATTTCAGTAGCAAGAAACTCTAGGCTGAGGCTCCAATAAGGCTGCTGCTTAATCTGAGTGGCTCACTCCACCTTTGCCTGGAGAAATATCTAGTAGTTTAAGAAGCGTAGCCTTGATTAGGAACTGTTGTCTGCAGCGTCATTGGTGTGGACTGTGACTCCACTGTGTGGACTGTGACTCCACTTTTCAGGATGGAGTCCTTGGGTGGTAGTACAACTTTTTCAAGCTGGGGAGCTGGTGGCAAGATGGGACCCTATGACTCCTTGGGTGCTGGGGCTTCTGGGGGCAATGGGTTCAGCAGTGTGGAGAGCAATTCACTCACACCCATCTCATCTTCTGAGTTAGTGGCCTCACCCACCCACTCTGCTTATGGAGACTCTTCTAAGTGTGTTTAATCAAACATGCTTTAAAATTCTCTCCAGACTTTTCTGCCAATCACACAGTGATCTAAAGAGCAGCTGGGGGATATTGGGGATGGAGCTGGCATGCCCACCTCTGCCCTGTTTACAACTCAAAACTTCATGTGTTCTGAAAAATGCAACAGTGGAAGGAGGTTCTCCTGTGGGGACATTGGATTCTCACTATGGTGGTCACTCCTCCAATCCTTTATCACCATGCCCACAAATTTCACCATTTATTCCTTCTTGCACTGGTGTTGCCCTGATGGTATAAGGTTTCCACCAGCCCAAGCATCTGCCGGTGCAGTGGTCCCACCACACTAGCAGAACTTAGTGTTTCACCAGCACATGGGATTTGCAAACAGTTTGCCAGCCAGCACAATTCACGGATAGAATTACACTAGTCCTGTTTGGTTGTTCTGCTCATGGTTAAGGAAATCCTGTTACCCTGAAGCCTATTCATGCAATGAAAACATCAGGAGGGAACCTTCACCCATGCAGACTTCCACATGATCTGGAACCCCAATGGATCAAGGTTCCAGATTGCATGGAAACCTGTACATGGAAAGGCCCCTTCCCTTCAAACATTTGTGCAGCTTGTGTGGGTGCCAAGGGGAGGCTACAACATCACTTCCTCTTCTAATGTTCTCCTTGACTGTGAGTGGAATACTTGAACAGAGCTCCTGCCAGGCAGGCCTAATTTTAAATGTATCAGGACCATAGACTTTCAGAATGTTTGCAAGGCCTCAGAAACATCTTCCAGCCTGAGGGCTGACTTGTCATCTATGTAACCTTCTGAGGGCCATATGCCAGTGGTAGACAAGGCTAGAGTCAAAAGTGAAGGGAGCCACAACGGAAAAAAATTACCTTTGCACAGCAGGCTAGTACAGTGGGCATACAGACACTCTACCCTACCGTATCTCCGTCGAGACAAGCAAGAGGCAGCAACAGAGTTTATGTCAGGCAACAACATATGGGTTACGAAGCAGGACCAGTTTGGGCTATGGCCTGAGGAGTGTTCTGAGGGCCAGACAGACATGCCTGGAGGGCCACATTTGTGCTCTTGGGCTTCGAGTTCCCCACTTCTGATTTACGGTCGGACTGTTACAGTTTAGTTCCATTCTTCCTTATGCACCGTAGATGTGCTTTGAAAATCCTATGTGGAATATCAAAAGATCTAGAGAGGTGCTACTGTGGTTACCAGTCGGTATTATGACTGGGTTATTTGGCTTGTAATTATATATGTTGCTTGATGATCTGCATTCCTGCAGAATTTGTGGCACTGGCATTATTTTTAGACTACTTGACCCATAACAAATGAAAGGAAAATAAATTGCAAGAGGAGGCATACGCTGTCAGTTTGGGGAATCATTTCTCTTGCAAAATTATCTTCTAGATTACACACACACACACACACACACACACACACACACACACGTCTAGAATTTATTGTTACTAGACTTAAAATGCAATCACCAAAGGGGAGGGAGAAAAAGTGGAAGAGGTTGCCACTTTCTGCCTTTCCACTCTTTCAAAGTCCATTTCTGTGGCTCTGTGCTGTTACCTAGGAAACCACTGTAGAATGGAAGTGGAACTGGATTGGTTATTTTCACAGTGATTGTTAGAGAGATGTCAGCAGTTTTAAAGTGGTGGACCTTTTCGTGTGTGTGTGTGTGTGTGTGTGTGTGTACATATTTGGCAAATCAAAAGATTCCCCCCTCTCTTTGCAGACAGTACGAAAGAATAACAATAATAAACCCCACACAAATCCTTACTGTCATAAGGCGATAACAAGGTTTATAAAAGAGGAGGAACTGGCTTCTTGTGTCAGGCCTATGCTGTCCCTCGCTAGTGTAGGAATGTTGCCAGTGGTATGTTTGTCAAACATGGTTTAAATGATTTGAACAATAGGGATTCCCTCTGCTCTCTTGGGAAGGTTTCTCAAATTAGTTTCCCCTGAGAAAGTCATTTAACAGTAGGATTGTTCTTTGATGTGCTTGTTCGGAAATGACATTTGTTTGCTTTAAAAATTTAATGAACATGTTTTGTTTGTTTTTTAAAGTAGGGGATGAACCCCACAGCTTCATTATGCTGCAGAATTAATTATGAGGCTTGTGATCATTTTAATTAATTAATCTCAAAGTATTCTCTCCTCTCTCTCTCTCTCTCTCCTTTTTAGCAGTCCCAACAAGGTATAATATAAGGAAATGTTAAGGCCAATACTTCTGCTTTACAAATTTGTAATGTTCTGATAGCAGAGTAAACTATACTGAGAAATTTCAGATCTTCAGCAAATTAATGAAGACGTTTATGCTACCTTTCCTAGGCTTGCAAGAATAAAATTCGTAAAGAATGTAACACAGTAACAATAAATCACACTAAAACACTGTAAAAACACTGAAATAATAATTCAGCAGCCATTGCCTTCTGAGAGGATTGGAACACTGTGGCCCTCTGGACACTGAATTCCATGTCACATCACCTCAGTCAGCATGACCAATAATCAAAGATGATTTTATTTTTTATTAAATTTGTCAGTCGCTTTATTTTCCCCAGGGCAACCCAAAGTGACTTACAACCAGCCAAACAGACAACAAACCCCACATAGATGCATAAAAACCAAGATGAAAGAGAAATACATTTTTTAAAATCCCACCCACTTTAAAAGACCACAGATAGTTAAACGGTGAAGGCCTTGGTAATAGAGGATATATAAACATGGTGCCAGGGGGCTTCCCTCTAGAGAGCATTCTACTAATGAGAAGCCACTGCAAAAAAAGACTCATTCTTGTGCTGCCACCCTCTGAACCTCTGAAGGAAGGGGCACACAAAGAAGGGCCTCAGATGATGATCGCAGGGTCTAGGCTTGTTTATTTGGGGAGAGGTGGTCCTTGAAGTATTGAGACGTTTAAGGCTTTATAGGTCAAAACCAGCACTTTGAATGGGCCCAGAATTGGCAGCCAGTGCAGTTGGGCCAGGATAGGTGTTACATGTCCAAACCATCTTGCCACAGTGAGAAACCTGGCTGCTGAATTGCCCCCAGCCTCACATATAATGTATTGCAATAACATAGAGGTTACCAGAGCATAGACAACAGAAGTTAGACTATCGCAGTGTAGATAAGTGTGCAACCAGGCCAACAGCTGAAGCTGATGGAAGGCAGTCTGCGTCACCGAGACCACCTGATGAGGGTTTTCCAGCAACATCTGGAGGGCCATAGGTTCTCCACTCCTGCCTTACAAATAAGATTCTTTTGATCCTTCTTTGAAAGAGAGGTGCGGGGAGCAACTTCACACATCTTATGTAGGACATTCCAGAGTGTCAGGACTACTGTGTTAAAAGGTCCTGCTCCTCATGCTGAAGTTCTTTATACCTTTCTCACATGGTGCCTGACCCAACCTGCTTGCCCATAACTACCGCATTATCTGCTGAGGCCTTACCACTGAAGTAAGCTAATTTGCACCGATACATCCATCCATATGCACGCATTACCCTAGTGTATGCATTTTTGTGCACATATATGGCTTGGGTGGAGAACTCCATTGAAAAATTTGGACAAGAGCAATTTTCAAAGGAATGGCTGTGTTTCAGTTTGCATATTCTTTCAGAAAGGGAGAATCATGTCGATCCACCTTCAAATGCAAACCCAGTGCCAGTATATACTAGAGAGAAGTATTTATTTATTTCGTGACTGTAAAACAAACAAAAAACAACAACCCTCAAAGTGGATTCAGATCTCAAAGTATGCAAGGTAATTGGTTTGTTTTTTTTAATATGAAAAAATATATCAAGTAGTGTTTACATTTTTTGGTGTTTTCCCAAATTTTAAGTTGACAAGCAGCCCTTATGGAATCTTTGTCTCATCATTTGCTTGCACAGTTTTGGTTCATGAAAACATAGCCCTTGTGAGCAATATACTGGAACAAAATGGTTTGCATGATAGAAGATAGCATATTGTTTTCACTCTCACTTCTATTCTCTCCTTGTCCCCAGGGCAATTCTGTTGCAAAACTGAACATGAAGTGCACCCTCCAGATCTATCTGTTGTGCATTTCTCCCTACTTAGCCCAGCTCCGCAGTGAGTATCTATGCACGAGTTAAAGATGTGTCTAGTAAGTCATATCCATTCCAGTAATGTGCATTAATGTAAGTACTATTCCAATACATAAATATTCTGTACGTGCAAATACATAGCTATCATTAATATTCTCCCACACCTTCCACTATCCTGCTTTTCATTAACTTAGCACCACCCAATTACCAGAGGGAAAATAGACCACAGCTTGATTTGCTTAGCACAGAATTACACAAATGAACATAAAGTAATGAATGTTCCCCACTGGTTCAAAGTTAATACTGTTGACTTCGCCAGTGGGCAGGCCTCCTCCATTCATTATAAACTTCTCACCTAAAAGATGGGTCTAAAAGAAATTACCTGCATGCAACCAAAAAGCTATTCTTCCAAGTCATGTTTCTCAGTTATTAAAATTAATCATCTCTTAGTTACTATTTTTTAAACTTTAGACCATCTGGGAACCATTTCTACATCCATGTCTGCTAAAGAAACACTGCACATCTGCCATCAAACTCAGGAAATGTATTCTGGTATATATTCTAGAATGCAAGATACATCTAAGTCAAGGGCGTGATAGCTCATGGCTGAGGGTCCAAATATGTTCTCTCTGGTCCTCCTTGCTTTTGGCCACCTGCTTCTCCCAGGCAGCCTCCCTCACTGAACCTGCTTCACTAACCTGAATGTTTTTGCATGAATGGAATGTGTCCTTGAACTCTGATAATGCCTCTTGTTTGAGGATGGAGTATAGAGTGTGTGTGTGTGTGTAAGCAAGCCTACTGTACAAAGATAACATTTCTATTCATTTCTCTGTCTACTTTTGCCTCTGGCCCCTCCCATCATGTTGCCTAGAAGGGAAGGCAGTCTTTGGACTGCAGAAGATGCCCCACTCCTGATTTAAGCACTGGGGTGGCCTCCTCTCTAAAACATTATACCATGTAGGCAATGTGGCATACAGTCAACACTTCCCTGTGGCTGAAGATTTCAAGGCAAGGTCAGCAATGGAGGACAAGCTGTCTTTCAGGGAAGGTCAGTCCACCATTGCAATCTTCTCATTGAGGGGCTCCTGGTAACTTTTCAAAAATCCTCAGGGTTGAAAACCAGTGTCCCAGAAAGCAAGGACCAAGCCAATCCCAGTTTGCAAAACCAGGAGCATAAGGTGTTGAGTGGGAAATGTTTGTGAGTTCTTGGGCCATGTCTGAATTTCAAGGTCCATAATTATCCCTTCGTGCCTTTTCCCCAGGTCATTTATTTTTTCCAGTCAGCGTCAGTTATCAGTCCAGGAAAGGCTCAAAAATAAGGACATTGTGGCCATCTGTCTTCTTCCTGTCCTTGTTATAACAGTAGCCGTATCATTGTCCTTAGGACCATTTTTAAAAAGTTGCTTTTCTTTAGAGGAGAAAGGCATTTTGAATAGGCTCTCCTACAGCCTTGGAGCCAAGCAGTTCTGAAATGAAGGATAGCAATTCTTTTTATAGTCCTGATTTTAGTCCTGTCCAACAGCGGCAAATAAAGATATGTTGCTCTTGCAGAGTCAGGAAGTAAGGACAGAAGAAAAGAGTGCTAGATCAGGCCAGTAGCACATCTAGTTCAGCATCCTTTTCTCACAGTGGCCAACCAGTTGCCTATGGGAAGCCTGTGAACAGGTTATGAGTAAAGGTAAAGGTGAAAGGTAAAGGACAGTTAAATCCAATCAAAGGTGATTATGAGGTGCGGCGCTCATCTCACTTTCCAGGCTGAGAGAGCCTGCATTTGTCCACAGACAGTTTTCCAGGTCATGTGACCAGCATGACTAAACTTCCGGCACAAAGAAACACCGTGATGAGTGCCACAGCACAGTGCTCTCCATAGTAGCATTGCTGATGTTTTTTAACAATGAAATGAAAGGACACTCAGACCAGCATAAATAAAAAAAGGTTGGTTTTTATTTATGGCACTAGAAGATGCTTCTTTTAAACCCAGCCTTTGATGCTTGAGATACGTGTTCTCAGGACTCTCTCCATTCCTATGACTGTAATTTGTTTGAACTGTTTTTAATTTTTTAATTTAAAAATGCTGTAGCCCTCCATGGGACCTGCTGGTGAAGGGTAGCTAACAACAGCAACTTTGTATACTCCACTCTTCAAATAATAATGCTCCACTTTGGCTTATGTAAGGTACAACAAAAACCCAACTAACTTTTAAAATGCAATAAAATAGCTTTTGGTGAAATCAGGAATGAAGGTAGAACTTTCACATGTTTTACACACACACACACACACACACACACACACACACTTTTTTAAAAGTATATGAGAAAACTCTAAGCTCTACATTGTAGTCTGCAAAAAAAAAAAAAGCCTCCCCAAAATATGAAATTTTAAAACCAGAACTGTTCTTGGGGGCTTGCATCACACTACCAAACTTTGTGCCACTGTCATGGTTAAAACACACACACACACACACACACACACACACACACACAACTTTGTCCTTTCACTTCAGCTTTCTACAATGAATTCACTGTGTGCATTAATTCCCCCTCCACTTCATTTAACAGCCCAGCATGAAGGTATTTGGAATCAGACAAGGTTTTGCTTTGTCTTTGGTGAGAGCGTTTTGAAATTAAATCACTGGGAGAGAGAGAGAGAGAGAGAGAGAGAGAGAGAGAGAAGCGGGGGAGAAGGGGGAGAATCAGTAGCTTGTTTAGTAGACTCAAAACCACCAGGGTTGTGTCTCTTAAACCTGCTAAGATATATATATGATGCAGGCCCTTCAAAACAATCTCTCCAGTAATTTCACAGGCATCCCTGAATCTCCTGTCTTCTTGATTCATTGCTGGCACAAGCACAACTGTCTATTGCGAAGACAACTTCTTGAGCTCATGGTGATCCCTCTTCCGAGATCACCAAACTCAAAATGTTTGTTCTAAAGGATGTCATAGACCTTGTAATTGATGGCACTCTCTCATAAATCTGTGTGGAACTTCAAGAATGCACGCCAAATTCTTTTCCTCCCCATGTGGTGATAAACCACTATGGTTCATTCATAGAGCACTGGAAATAGTTATTTGACAGATCCTGCTTGTTTGCAGGGAGGGGGAAGTAATAGGAGAAAAGATATACCGTAGCTTTGCCACTACTTGAAATATTTCTGTATTTTCTTCTTATTAAAAAACAACAACAACCACCTAAAGGTTTAACACTTAATTAGTTGATAAATTAGACAAATTTATTAAATACTTTTTTAAAAAAGAAAATGGCTAAAAATGATGTCCCTACTTAATCAGGTAATAAATTATTAGTTTTAAACTGTTGGTTATTTTAATAGATGGCAGGGATTTTCTTAGAAGAGGTATTTCCACACATGGGGGGAATCCAATAGGATCGGAACAGTTGAAACTTGGACAGAGATGGATGCTAAGTAGAGTTTGAGATCGTGACTAAAAGCTGAATCCAAATTACAGCTAAGGATGGTGAGCATCTAACTAGGTGCAGACCTAACTCAGCAATCAGAGCCCAGGAAAGGAAATGAAAGGGGAGGGGAGGGGAGCCTACAGGAGGAGCAGGAGAAAAGAGTAGGAGCATTGGTAGCTGGTTCCCTCTGGGACTGGTAGGGTGGGAAACAGGGAGCCCAACAGCAGGTGGTGCTAGAGGCAATAATATGCAGAGCCACCTCTGATTGGTTTTAAGTAATGAGGGAGAGAGGTGGTAGCTGGCTGATGAGACTGGTGGGGCAGCCCCACCATTTGCCCGAATGGACAATATAAGATATAGATATAGAGCCAAGCCCAATTCTCATGTCAATTCTGAAGCAGTTTGTCCAGTTTTTGTGGGACACGAGTGGCACTGTGGGTTAAACCACAGAGCCTAGGACTTGCCGATCAGAAGGTCGGTGGTTTGAATCCCTGCGACGGGGTTGCTTGGTCCCTGCTCCTGCCAACCTAGCAGTTCGAAAGCACGAAGTGCAAGTAGATAAATAGGTACCACTCCGGCAGGAAGGTAAACGGCGTTTCCATGCGCTGCTCTGGTTTACCAGAAGCAGTTTAGTCATGCTGGCCACATGACCCGGAAGTTGTACGCTGGCCCCCTCAGCCAATAAAGCAAGATGAGCGCCACAACTCCGGAGTCAGTCACAACTGGACCTAATGGTCAGGGGTCCCTTTACCTTTACCTAATGTTGGCAGGGGGTTAGTGTAAACAAACAAAAAAGGAACTGTGTTCTGTTTGAAATCTAGTAAGGAAGTTGAGTCTTTCTATTCCAACTCAATTCTAAGTTATCTGATGAGTTTGTTATATGGCAATCTGTGTTACTGCGACGGTAGGTCTCTTCACCTGTTCAGTCACCTAGGTGTGAAAAGCAAGGTCCCTGTTGATGTGGACAGACCTGGATTTACAGAAGCCATCCCGGTTTCTGATTTGATCTTGGAATGTCCCGCTTTCAGTGTTAGAAACTGAGATATGAATGCAGGAGCTAAATGGCACCTTATAATTAGGTTATGGGTGCGAACAACAGAATGTCTAGGCACACCTTTTTATAACAAGAATACAAAGCTGAAAATGAATGAACTGCAACTAAAATATTATGTTCATTTTTCACATGGTCTAGTCCTTCCCTTGCCCACCCCCCTAATATCCTTAAGAGGGTCTCTTCGAAAGTCTTCAGAGAGCAGATGGAAGTGGGGAGGCAGAAAAAGGTCCTCCTTCCACTCAGCAGTTGTAATCTGAAATCTTAGGCGCAGTACTGTGCCCATAGCTCAGAAACTGCTCGTGATAATTAAATTCCCTGTCGCAAAATGCGCCTAAAACAATGGGAATTTCGAACACTGCTTAGGACATCCCTATTTTCACTGCAGAAATGTTGGAGGGTATGGAGTTATGCAACCCCCAAGCCAAGGTGAAGCAACCTTTAGAAGACATCTGAAGACAGCTCTGCATAGGGAAGTTTAATTTTGTGTGTGTGTGTGTGTGTGTGTGTGTGTGTGTGTGTGTTGGAAGGGGCCCAGAGTGGCTGGGGCAACCGAATCAGATGGGCAGGGTATAAATAATAAAATTATTATGATAATGATTGTGGAATAGAACATCCCTATTTTCATCGGAGAAATGTTGGAGAGTATGTAACACAGAAAATAAACATGGAAATCACCAGTTAATCAGAGGTTAGCCTACATTTGTTCTCCATTGCATAGTAAAGCATATGTCAAATTGACATGTCTGGTTAGGCTTATATTATTTTATTTTGCAGGATTTAAATAATCACTGAGGATCAATGTATAAATTGCCTGCACAAGCAGTAGGCTGAGCTGAAACAAACGAGGTTAGCAAGAAGAAAGCCAACCAGATCAACTCCTTAACTGTAAGAGTCCTCCATTGCCCTGTAGATCTTTTTTGTCTTCCGCTGGCCTCTGCAAAACATTATGTTTCCAGCTATCTCTGCTTTTCCAATACACTTTCCCTACCTTCTTTTCCATCTTTGGGCAATGATTCTAATTCTATGAGCCTTGACCAGGCCCATCATGCAGCCAGGCATTCTCTCATTCCAATCCTTCCTTACTCCAGATGTGCCTTCCGCCTCTCACTCGCTGCCCTCTTAATAATGCTCCCTTTTATATCTCACTTCAGTTCCATGCATCAGAATTATTGTCAACACGGCTGTCAACATATTTCATCTCCCATCCAGTTGTCCTTGACATGGGAGGTCTGCGGTATCTGTGAACGGCCAGACAATAGGTACAACCATATATACATAAGATATTTTCAGCCAGCAAAATATTTGCAGAAGATTGTGGGTCGTCGTCGTCCCCCACCGCCTCCTTCCCAACTTCAAGAAGGATCAGCTTTCTCAATGGATGGTGGCCACTCTTGCTGCCCAGAGACATGATGGTTCATTGCCACAGGACCTGAAAGAGATTCATGCTAATTCTTCCCCATGAAACATGCGTAGTTTATTATCACGCACCGCATGTCTGTAGCAGGTCCTGTGAGTCCTTGTACTGCAACAAATATACAGCCTAGTATTACAGAATCTCGCATCCCCCCTGCACTGGAAATTTATATGCTTGTGAATATAGTCATATATATACTGTAGATGTAGATTAGATATTACATAGATATATACCACTATAATTGGTGCTGGGACAAAGTGTGATGTAAATCATTTTACTAAGTCAGATTAAAGGTGCTATTACTCACGGCAATGTAATACTATCTATAATTTCTGTGTTAAACTTGACATTATAAATCCTTTAATCTGAGTATTTAAAAGCTGCTCTATGGCTCATTTTTCAAACGATGTTCCTGTTAACACATTTACTGCTAATGAACCCCTAACATGTTCTTTCTTTCTTAGATAAACGTTGTTGACCAACACTATTATTTGGTCCCTTTTTTTTTTTTTGCTTTTTGATTTAATTGCTTCAGCACAAAAAAAAAGGGAAAGAAAGGTGGGGGAAAGAATACGCCAATAATGCATTTTTAATTACACTTCCCAGGTGACCTATGTAAAAAAAAGAAAAAAGAAAAAAGAAGATCTTATAATGAAGCTGCAATAATTAGCCTGTCGTAGTCCAGTTTGGGACTATTGTTTAGTTGTCCTTTCTAGGACTCATCTTTCCCTGACTAGAATTCTAAAACCTTATGCATTATCTCCCATAACACTTAGGAAGGTATTATAAACGTGTGCCATACTGGCAGAAGCAGGCTTTCTAATTATTGTCAACCATTTCTAGTGTGACGTGATAGATTTCCCTGAGAACTGAGACAACAGCCCACTCCAGGATTTATAATAGGCCCTAGAGCCAAAGCGGTTGTAGACAGAACTGTTTCCCTCAGGATAGATAATTGGTTTACATAGCAGTTCAACATCTGAACAAAATTCAGGGTGTTTTGGGTGTATGTGTGTTTGCGCTACTGTGATCTCTCTATTTAAAATACAAAACTATCTGGTGTATTAAATGTGATGTGACTTGCCATTTAATAGCAGCATAATCTGTGGGTCCTCCTTTACCGGGAATGCAAAATAAAGGGGGGGGACCCTGGTATCTGTGTATATTTTTACCCATGAATCACTATAATATAATTAAGATCAATTTCAGTTATACTTAATTAAACAAAAACATTTCCCTTCCTGATACTGGTCATTGGCCATAATATAAATGACATTATTATTCAAAACATTTCCCAAATACCATGTAAAGTTTGATCATTTGTCCCATCCTCATATGTAGCCTTTTGCTTATTATAAATTACACCCATTTTGAAATAGTTATTGAGCATAACACTATTCCTCTCTCTCTCTCTCTCTCTCTCTCTCTCTCTCTTTTGTCTGTTTAAATAAGGCTACACAGCAGCTTGATTCTACATCTGGAAAGGTGACCTACAGTTTTCTTTAATAACAGGGTAAGTATACTGCTAAAATTCTGCTAAAACTCTTTTGCCGGGTTTGTAACTCTAAAACTGCAGTTACATAAGAAAAAGCTTCAGAAGAATGCAAGCATGTTACTCACTGTTATTTGTTGGGCAAACTATACTTGCTCACTGGGGTGCTGTAAATAAGGGGCGGGGGAGGTTGCTTTCTAGTCAGGGGCCACATTTGGCAGAGGTAAAAGGTAAAAGTAAAGGACCCCTGGACGGTTAAGTCCAGTCAAAGGCGACTCTGGGGTTGCGGCGCTCACCTCACTTTCAGGCCGAGGGAGCCGGCGTTTGTCCACAGATAGCTTTCCAGGTTATGTGGCCAGCATGACTAAACCAATTCTGGTGCAACGGAACACCGTGACTGAAACCAGAGCACGCGGAAATGCCACTCACCTTCCCGCCAGAGAAGTACTTATTTATCTACTTGCACTGGTGTGCTTTCAAAGTTGGCAGGAGCTGGGGCAGAGCAACGGGAGCTCACTCCATCGTGGGGATTCAAACCACCAACCTTCTGATCGGCAAGCCCAAGAGGCTCAGGCAGAACACAGAGCTTAAGCCAGAAGTGGACGAAACCGAAAATGGGTGCCAAAAGTGGGTGGAGTTTGCATCTCTCTCCCCCCTCCACTACACACCATCGCTTGAAGTTGCCCATCAACAATTAGCATATGCACAGCAGACTGGGCGGGCATATATGGCACATGGTCACAATTTCCCCCACTCTGGTGAGATGTATTATATTTTCATTTAACAGTAGTTGGTTTTTTTTAAAAAAAAATTCTATACAGATAAAGCAGCATATACAAATTTTATGCAAATCTGTGGTCTCTTTCCCTCCCTTTTGGTGACACATTTCCTCCCTTTGGGCAATACAGAAGTGGCCACCCTACAGCAGGGTCAAGGTGCTGGTTAGTCAAGCCTTCCATGTTTCTTCTTGTTGTGGAGCACTTCTATAGAATACACAATACACAATACACATTTGTGGCTTCTCTGGTTCTAGAAGTTCCTGTCCTGCATTGCTCTCTATGAGGGGGGGGGGGGGAACCATTTTAGAAATGCACTGCTGTTTGAGATTCAACAAAGCCAGTGTAGAGCCAGTGTGGTGTAGTGGTTAAGAGCGGTGGACTCGTAATCTGGGGAACTGGGTTCGCTTCTCCGCTCCTCCACATGCAGCTGCTGGGTGACCTTGGGCCAGTGACACTTCTTTGAAGTCTCTCAGCCCCACTCACCTCACAGAGTGTTTGTTGTGGGGGAGGAAGGGAAAGGAGAATGTTGGCCGCTTTGAGACTCCTTAGGGTAGTGATAAAGCGGGATATCAAATCCAAATCCAAACTCTTCAAACTGTCCATCATTGTGTGTCCTGTGTGTCTTTCTGAATGGACTGGAAAAGATAACACAGATTAACTTACTATTTTATTTAAAATAGCATATATATGTACATAGGGAGAAGTAGCGCCCTGGTGCATCAGCACCAGCACAACTGTCTGTAACAATATTTAGAAATAAGAATGGACAAGAGATTCCAAAAGCGCTGTTAATTTTATTTATGAATGAACTCCTTAGTGGTTCATGTGATTCCCCTCAAAGCAAAAATGTTTAACGCAAACACTTTTAATGCACACTAAATATAGCTAAGTAAGCTAAATAAAGAGGATGTATCTCCTCCAAATGCTAAGGCATGAAACAGGATCCATGTGGGATTAGCAACTTTTTCACAGGAGTGTGTGTCTGAGGGATTGGGGAACGAGGGTGGGGGGTTGGGGAAACCAGCCATGTGAGTTGTCAAATGTAACCTTTTGGCATTCTAATAAACTGTTGCTTAGATAGAAATATCAAGCTATTACTAATGGCTATTAATGTGTACATGCTTCATGTAATTTTATAGTATCTTATTTTAATATCTGTAATTTTAATGAATTGCAATTTAGGAAAGAAACAATTTTCATTTAGTTTATATAACATAATTATGGACCAAATTAACCCCACAGTAGTCTTAATTACATTTAGTTTCATTTGGCTGATCAAGCAATTAACATGCCACTGTATTTTGGAAGTAAAAACCAAGTTGTTACGGTCTTTCTTGGGAGGGGGTAGGTGGGAAACACATGTACTTGTTCATCTCATGCTTAGCCACTGTGTAAAATTGTTTGTTGAAATAATTTTGGGGAATTTAGAGCATGTTCCAGTACACTACAGTGAATGGTTTTTAAAAAACCAAGAAAACACAGAAATTTCTCTGCATCTGTGCTTTCTTCGGCTCCAGTACTTAATAATATTCTGATTGTTACCTCCTCAGATGTAAAGGCTCTGGTGCATTTCCCTTTAACTGGGAAATAATCATTTGCTATTGACAATTGGAGAAAAATATTTATCCTCTTAAAAAACTGAACAAATATGATCTTTAAATAATTTAGTTATGAATTGCCTTTTCCATACATCTCAATACAATTTGTCAACATATCATAAAAGCAGCAAAAATATTTTTTTAAGAATACTGTAAAAAACCAACAACTAGAGATAGGTTTGAAAACAATACAAAATGAACACCTAAGGCAAAGATGACCTTGTCATCTATCTAGAAAAGCTTGTCAAAACAAAAAAACCCACATCTTCAGTTGCGTCTGGAGAGTGCAGACAGTGGACACTGATATTTCGCAAAAGGGAATCTGCTCTACAAAACAGGGGCATCCATAACAAAAACATTGCTCTGAGTTACTGTGGAGCAGGCTTCTGATGTTTGGGTGACTTTAAGGAGAAACTGTCCTGCAGAACATGGCGACTTTCGGGGTATATAAGGAATAAGGCGTCTTGTGTAGGGCCTTATATGTTCACACCAAAGAATCTTGAATTTGGCCCAGTAGCAGATTGGCAGCCAGAGCAAATCCTGCAAACAAGGGATTCTACCCAGACCAACCTCAAGAACAGCTCCGCATAAGACACTTACCTTGAGGTTACCAAGACAAGCAGAACTGTGGTCAAGCTACCCTGACTCAGGAAAACAGCCAGAGCTGTCTTAACAGCAGAAACCAGCAAAGGTGCTCCTAGCATAGAGGACACCTGCACCTTCAGTGATAGAGGTGGATCAAAGAGCGTCTTGCATCTGTTCTTTCAGGGACAGTGCAACCCACTCCGAAGCAAACAACCTTGGCCTGTAAACCACACTCCCATAGAGTCCCCGTCTTGCCTTGATTCAGACTCTATTAGCCCTCATCAAGTCCATCATTGCATTCAGTCACTGGCCCACTCATGAATATTTACATAAAGCTCGAACAATAATTCTGTCTTAGCACTAAAATTCACAGACTGTTCCTATCTATATCTGCTCAGAAGTGAGTCCTAGTGAGTCCTACTCCCATAAAAGTGAAGACTGTGGCTGGAATGAATGACAAGTGGCTGGTAGGGTCCCAGGCTGGGCTCTCCAACTGCCTGCTTGAAATCTCAGCTATGCTGAAGTGCATATGTAAATCCACACTGCTGTCATTCTCTATATTAGTCTCAAGCAGAAGCTTGTTGGGTGGGGTGGAGCTGCTACACTAACTTCCTGGAGGGTGGGTGACTGTTGATTACCCAGAAAGAGAGGGGAAGGGGCAAGGTCTCCAGGAAGTCAGCATGGTGCAAACACAGCAGCAGCTGTGCTAGATTCCCTCCACCAATGTGTTTGCACCGCACTGACCTCCGTGCAACTACATCCTCCTGCTAAGCAACAGTGACCCACCTGTCAGGAAGCTAGCATAGCAACTCTGTCCCACCCAGTAAACTACTTCTGATTTGCAGCAGTATTGGACAGGGATCCAGCAGTGCTGTGTTTATCAAGAGTTAAATGTCTTCTGCCCTTCTCTTCCTAGAGCTATCTTGACATGCTCAGTATGTAGCATGTCAGGTTGGGTTGACTGCTTTCAGTAAGATTCCAGAAGTCTGGCCCAGCCCAGGAAGAGACAAGCTGCTCCAGAGGGGATGGGAAGTCCTGTAGGGTTTGGTAACTTGCAGTGATGCTTTTAAGTATTTGCAGGTATATTCTGGGATCAAAGGTTAGTGCTAAGAAGCATCCTGAACCAGCCAAGGTAACCACAGAATATGACCATATGTAGTGATCATGTAGAACGTCGTGCAATTATTGCCCGCTATACTTGAAAGAAATCGTTTTACAAAGTTTTGACTCATTTTGAAAAGTGAAGGGAAGAGACTCTCAGTTTATTGTACAAGACATTAAGATAAAGTGACCAATAAAAACAAGAACGGGGTATGAAAGCAGTTTCTAAACAAGCATTTACCAGCCTGGTGCCATTGGGATGTTTTGGACTACAACTCCCATCAGGCGGCTGGGACTGATGGGAGTTGTAGTCTAGAACATCCTAATGGCACCAGGCTGTTCTGCACAGCATAAAGTGAACCCTGTGTGTAAAGTTAAACCTGAAAGTCCACCGCCACTGAACTTGGATCAGTGAGAAGATCTGCCCCAAGTGATCCATGTGTTTGTGGGGGATCCCTTCCACTCATATTTGCAGGTTATCAATATACTAAAGTTGCCGTCGCCATGTGTTAAATAACACGCTGCAAGTTACTTCTGCACAAAGTCAAAAATCTGTTAACTTGCTTTGTAACTTTTACATGTAACATGGAAATGTCATTTCTTTGCATTTTCAGTGAGAAAAGTGCACCTCTGCCTCCAATAAGTCATTGAAATGCACATTATATTGACTTCTCAGTTTAAAATATAGTGCTTTATAGAATCTTTATGTGCACTTGCTATCCAATTAACTCTTATTTGAAACGTCAGTACTGTCTTTATCCATACAGCACTTTAACTCTGCTTTTAACCTTCTGTACATCTGCACTGCAGACCACCCCCCGGCTCATTCAACCCAAAGCAGTTGCCCTATCCAGAATTGGAGATGCTTGTAGAATATTCAGTGCCAAAACTTCCATTAAGTGCAGAGTTAAGACATAAGGTTAGGACAACTGAAATGCCAAATAGTGAGGAAATGCAAAATTGAGCAATTGCTGTCCCCAATAGAGCCTTTAGTTCTGCACTCCGACATGATGAGTCTCTTCAGTCAGTCCCATATAAACCATCGCTTAATTAGTTACTGCAATTAAGCATTATAAATTATGAACTATATCAAGATTTTGAAAACATACCATTGTCTTTCCACCTCCTACCTATTCAGCCCTGGATATTAAATGCATAGATTTTGATATAAGCGTTCGTATGTGATTGTCACATTTCTCTGGTTCTCATATTTATCGGGCAGATGTCCTCTCACTTTTATGGTGTGTTTTTAAAAAAAAAAAAAAAATTCCCTTTGAAATCTCATGTCACAGTACAGAATCAGCTCAGTTTTCCCTTTTGCAATCTTTGCCTCTTGGCATTTAAATTGACCTAGTGCTTTGCATTTACTTTTCGCTCAACAAAGAAGGGTCGGGTTTTTCTTTTTCTTTTTCTTTTTGGCCACTAAATTTAACTGTTGTTTTCTTTTGAAGTGTCAGATGTTATTTATACAAGTGTATATTCCTCTCAAATGTTTCCAGATGATGCTTGCAATGAAATGTGATGCATAACCCTGTAATGGAGCATGATGTCAAGTTGAGGCATTCCTTCCTCCTCCACAATTGCCCACATTCTTGCCTTCCCCCTTAGCTTGATCACTACCTTCCAACTATCCACTAGATAACGCTTCCTTTATACACAGACACACAAATGGAGTATAAGTATTCATTTATTATTCTGCTCTCTGCCATCTAATGTTATCCTACAAATTGGTTTAAATCAAGGGTGGGAGACCAGGCAGCTACAATCTCATCATCCCTGGCCACTGGTCAAACTGGCTGAGGCTGATAGAAGCTGTAACAGTATGCCACTACTGTGGCCCATGTTTCGTTAGCCCAAAAAAATGAAAAACGAGCGAGGTCCCAACCAAAGAAGAATGGCAACTTAAACTGATGGAATATGCACAGCTTGCAGATCTAATTTATAGAATAAGAGAACAAGAAGAACATTCGCTTAAAGAAGATTGTAAAATGTTTATTGAATATATGGGGGAAATTGTGTACACTTGAAAATGTTGGCAGCATTAAGATAAATTCAACATTGTAAATAAGTTTTGATGGAAGTAATAATTGAATACTGAATGGTTTAGTTTATATAAAATATGCAGGGATTTATGCTATGCAAAATGAACCATGGAAAGAGAAGTGTGTGTGTGTGTGTGTGTGTATTATATATATCAATGAATATATATATACAGTGGTACCTTGGGTTAAGTACTTAATTCGTTCCGGAGGTCTGTTCTTAAACTGAAACTGTTCTTAACCTGAAGCAGCACTTTAGCAAATGGGGCCTCCTGCTGCCGCCGTGCCACCGGAGCCCGATTTCTGTTCTTATCCTGAAGCAAAGTTCTTAACCTGAAGCACTATTTCTGGGTTTGCGGAGTGTGTAACCTGAAGCGTATGTAACCTGAAGCGTATGTAAACCGAGGTACCACAGTATGTGTGTGTGTGTGTGTGTGTATGTGTGTGTCTGAAGCTGTAACAGAAATATGGCTTATATTTTACAGTGTAATCCCACACACATATAGGCAGAAGTAAATCCCACTGAATTTAATGGGACTTGCACTAAGCATGCATAGGATTGCAGCCTAAGGAACGTCCTTTCAGGCACAAAAATCCATATGTCAGAGCCTTGATTTTTTGCATCTTCCTGTAATGTATCCATTAATTAGAACAAGTGAGATGTAGTGGTTGGAGTCTTGGGAATACCTGGGTTTTAATCCTCAACAGCTATGAAGCTTGTTAACTGACCACAGGCCGATCTCCCTCTCTTTCTCAACCTAAGCTACTTCACAGGGTTGTTGTGAGCATAAAATATTACTGTAGACCATGGGCCGTATCCAACTAAATTCTACTCAAAGTAGAGCCTGTTATTCTAAAGCAGCAATGCTGCAGCAAGCAAAGGCTCAGACAGCTGCTAGTGGCTGTAAAGCCAGACAGGATGTGTGTGACTGCTGCCATGGAAACAAAGGGGCAGTCCATCCTTATTGAGCACAGGATATGAGCTCAGTGTGTGTCATATGACCTGTACAGGATGTACATGGGTGGAGTTTGGAGGTTTCTCTCTGTTGTTGAAGAGAGCAGACATCTTTACTGTATGACTGCTATAGACAGGAATAAAAAGCATGTAGTTACATTTCTGTCTGTGTCTGATTCCCCTCCCTGGGGATATGCAGGGAGGAGGAGAAGGAGGAGAAGCAGTTTGTCTCCATTAAGTCCCATGAGTCTACTCTGAGTATGGCTAGCATTTGATACAACCCAATGTCTGCCATCTTGTGCTCCTTGGAGATAAGGCGGGATGTCACTGAAATAAATATTTATACTGGTAAATGTTTTAAACTCTTAATGGCAATGATGACTTGGATTCAAAATGTGCATGCTTTTGTAAAGAAAGAGGGGGTTCTTTTTTAAAGGAAGACACCATTAGAACTTTTCCCGCTTTATTTTCAGACACTGTCCATTTCTGAAAATTAAGGTGCATCCAACTATATTCCAACTAGGTATTTATTAGACCGTAACACGGGTGGTGCTGTGGGTTAAACCACAGAGCCTTGGACTTGCCGATCAGAAGGTCGGCGGTTCGAATCCCCGCGATGGGGTGAGCTCCCGCTGCTCGGTCCCTGCTCCTGCCAACCTAGCAATTCGAAAGCACGTCAAAGTGCATGTAGATAAATAGGTACCGCTCCGGCGGGAAGGTAAATGGCATTTCTGTGTGCTGCTCTGGTTCGCCAGAAGCGGCTTAGTCATGTTGGCCACATGACTAACTCTGTACGCTGTACACCGGCTCCCTTGGCCAGTAAAGCGACCTTGGCCAGTAAAGCAACCCCAGAGTTGGCCACGACTGGACCTAATGGTCAGGAGTTCCTTAAGCTGGCATAGGAGTTGATGTCTTTTAAATGCTCACATGTTATCTAGCGCATCAATAAGCATGGTATCGATAATAAGTGAGGATAAAGGCGATAGATGAAGGTAGGAACTGGTGCCTGAATGGTGTAGCAAGAGTTTTCAAAATAGTCAGCCCTGGTGTGTGTGTGTGTGTGTGTGTGTGTGGAGATATGGCATTCCTTTTTGGCAGCAAAATATCTTGGGTTGTCACCGATTGTACATCACTATAATGTGTAAAACACACAGCATTGTATATTGAGCATATCTCTATCCTTTAACATCAGATGCATCTCAGGCCCTTAGCTATTTGCCTGAAGAAAAGAAGTCTGCTGGTAAGTACATCCTTTTTCTAACGCTGTTCCCGGCGAGGTCTAAATGTGGGATGAAGTTGAAAGCCAGCCTGCTTTCAGACATCCAGATCTTTATGGCTTGCTGAAGGCGTCGTGGTGTCAAGCATTCATCAGATGTTAGACTCCTATGGAAAATGCAGTTCCACATGAATCCCAGGGCGTCACCCGCATGTTAGAAGAAAACCAGTCATCTGAATCTATTCTTATGCTGCTCAAGCTGAGTGTCCTAATGGGTCATTTCTTTTCACTCTCATCTGATTAGGGAAGAGCTTTCTTGGATACAGCTGAAGAAGCAATATAAAGTCCCCTTTCCTTAGGCTGGATTCCCTCACACCTCCCTTTAATGGGATGCCTCCACTTTTATTTATTATTTTTCATTGCTATCCACTGTATTTAAATTGTTATATTTTAATCGGAACGTCTGAATGTACAGACAAGAGCAGCTGTAACACTGATTGCACACGAGCGACGTCTTCTTTTGTGAGGGCAGGTCTAGAGGGGTAACCTAAAATCCTAGAGACCTTGTGGAAGCGTAACTTTATACAATTTCTCCCTAAGCAGGCAGCTGGCAACAATCAGCTACTTCAGTTCTGCACAAATATGCACAAGCAAGTCCCTTTGATTTCACTGGGAGCTATAGTTGCATAAATGTGCACTGGATTGAAGCAATATTTTATTGTTGCACTATAGTAAGGACCGTCCTGTTGGAAAAAACACACACCCAATAATACTAAATGGATTATGCCTAATGGGGGTGGGGTGGGTTCAAAACTACTCTTACGTTCAATTAAAAAAAGAGAAACGGTAGCAAATGGTTTGTGCTTGATTTCAGATCTTTACTACTCTAGGGATTTCTGCCATTCGGCCTGTTCTCCGCACTGGTGTCATGCTAAATACATAACCGTGTTTCAAACCACATCCCACACATTTAACATAGCCATACACTTTTATTAAAAAAACTAGGGAAGTATATTGCTTCTAAAGGCTATTTGGACAAAGAGACACCAAAGGAAGCTGCAGAATCTATTGTTTCCATAATCAGAGATATGCTATAAAGTGATACATATGGAGTGCAATTGTTTCTTCTTGTGATTTGTCAGTGCCCAGTGGCAAGAAAGTCTGAATGAATTACAAGGAAGTTTTTAATAAAAGAACAACAGCAAAAACAGGCTTTATAACCTAGGGGAACTTTGTGTTGATTTTTTTAAAAAATATATATATATCCTAAAAGAAGCATCTCTTTAAAAACCTCTACATTTTCCTTCAAGTCCTCTCTCCCTTTTTAGCTCTTAAAAGTACAAGATGATTTGTTCTTATTCCCTGACCAATAACAGCCAAGCCATTGTTTTAGGAGAGATTTCTTTTCTTTAATGCTGCATTTTATTTTATGTTTGTTTTAAACTTCGGACATTTCGTTCGCTCATTGGAGGAAAAAGAAGGGAACAAGAAGCAATATGAGATGAACTTTGAACACCAAATAGGTAGGCCCTAGAGGGGGGAGGACCTGAAAAATGAGCTGCTTATTCTCGGAGCCCTTTAAACCCTCCAATCTGTTTTAAATTATTTTGGTGCCTCTATTTAAAGGTTAAATTTTTGTTGTTGTTATGAGCCCCAGTTTAGTAATACAAAACCTGGGCAATATCAGCAGAGAGCCAATTCACAGATTACATACCCAGGGTCTTTCCTGAGCGCTGGCCTAAAGTGAAACAGCATGCTTATTCTTAGCGACACATTTCGACAATGAATGAACTTTTCACATCTTGGGCTCATAAAATAAACACATCTATTCAGTGGGAAAATAAATTAACGAGCCTGACCACCACATATGTGGGTGTTACTTACAGGTTCTGAGTGAAACCGCAAGGTTTTGTTGAATCAGGAGTGTGTGTGTGTGTAGAATATTATCCTTTATTTCACTTGAGTTTTTTGAATGCCTATATCTACATCTCAATACAGCTGTAAACATCAGATCTATGTTAAACTATGGGTACAACAAATCCAACCAAAAATTGTGCGGTTCCACTAATTTCATGTAAGCCAGCCCAAGTGATTTATTCATGTTGGATATTTATTGCATTTGCATCCTGACTTTTTCTTCAGGTTCTTCATCCCCACCTCCTTTAATCCCCACAACAACCCTGTGAGTTAGGTAAGTTAGGACAAGAAACTAACTGGTCCAAGGTCACCCAGCAAGCATCATGGCCATGTGGGAATTTGAACCCTGGTCTCCTAGATCCTAGTCTGGCACATTCACCACTTTCATTTTTTTTTTTTTTTTATAAATATTTATTAAGGTTTTTTTTAAAATATAAATGCACACATAAAACAATCTTACTTTTATAACAACAAATTCTTCACTTCTTTGGACTCCCTCACGTCCCCCTCTCCCATTTACATCATTAAAAAAAATTTTTCCAAACAAATTATCAACTTGTTTACAATCTCATGTCCACACATTCCAATATGATTTAACACTTTTTCCAATAAAATTTTTATATTTTCTTTAGTCTCACTTATCATCAAATTTAAATCTAGTTTAGTGGTGGCCAGTTTTTTATAATCTAGCATCCTTCTTAACATTCAAACAAATTACAATGTTTTTGTAGATACATCTTGAATTTCTCCCAGTCTTCCTCCATCTTTTCTTCTCCCAGATCTCGGATTCTGCCAGTCATCTCGGCCAGTTGCATATAGTCCATCAGCTGCATCTGCCACTCTTCCAGTGTGGGTAAATCTTGAGTTTTCCAATTTTTTGCGATGAGAATCCTTGCTGCCGTTGTTGCATACATGAAAAATGTTCGATCCTTCTTTAACACCTTCTGGCCGACAATACCCAGAAGGAAGGCCTCTGGTTTCTTAGTGAAGGTATACTTAAATACCTTTTTCAGCTCATTGTATATCATTTCCCAGAAGGCCTTCACCTTAGGGCATGTCCACCAGAGGTGGAAGAATGTTCCTTCATTTTCTTTACATTTCCAACATTTATTGTCAGACGAATGGTATATTTTGGCAAGTTTAACTGGGGTCATGTACCATCTATATATCATTTTCATAACATTTTCCTTCAGAGCATTACATGCAGTGAAGTTCAACCCAGTGGTCCACAACCTTTCCCAGTCCTCAAACATAATGTTATGCCCAATATCCTGTGCCCACATTCACCACTTTCATTGGGAGAACTGAAAATACATATTAATTTCATCCTCCTCTTCCTCCTAGTAGTTATTAAAACCAGGTTTAAAATGGCTTAACTGTGGCTGGACCAAAATGGATTTAACAGTGGTATCTTGGGGCTGGATCAGACCCAAATAATGTATATGATCCTGACTAAGAGACAGCTACATTCAAGCAGATAAACAGTTATGTGATTTTTTTTTTTTAAAAAAAGACATCTGTTCAGGGAAGTTTTTAGTGTTTGATGTTGTACTGTGTTTTTACTGTTTTTTGTGGGGAGCCGCCCAGAGCAGCCGGGGCAACCCTGTCAGATGGGTGGCATATAAAATAACAACAACAGCAACAATAATCAGCGAAGAGCTGGTCCATTAGGGTGAATGGGGCACTGTCCCACCAGCATCAACCTGTCCTCTGCCAGCCCCTTCCTGCCTGCCTACCATTGGTTGCCCCTCGTTTAATCTTCAGTTTTGACCTTGCAGAAATCAGCATGAAAACAGGCATGAAACAAGAATGACGTAGCTCTGCTTCTCACTGGCTTTGCCTCTCATTGGCTCGGGCTCCAGCTACTGTTGGTGTCCCTGCTTTCTGCCCTGCCAGCCCCAAAGGGCACCAGCCAGCTTTTTTCTAGGGTAATCCCCTAGAATATGTGTGAGCACACAACACCTGCCCCAGGTATTAATGCCTGAACAACGAATGCCAACGTGTGAAGGGGCTGGGATCACTCTGAGATCAAGGAACACATCCATTATTGGGGCTCCAGATGGTATCGAGGTTTCTAAGCATAGTCAGCATAATACTTGAGCAAGGCCAATGGATCTTCCATCTCAGATTACATTAAAGTTTCTGCAGTGTCCATGTAAGCATTTTAGACACATTTTCCCCAAATTCTACAGAAAGAGCTTTATGCGTGTGTGTGTCGCCCTATAGATATTTTTATGCATTTTGCTGCTCTCTTTTTTTCCAGCATCACACTAAGCGTTAGGGCTTAGACGTCAGTTTGAATGTATTTTCAATGACCATCCCCCCTTGCCATTTTGAGTTCAATTCCAGTAAGTAGCAATGGGAAATTCCTAGAGGCCAGGCCATTTTCGGTGAATTAGCATCAAGACACAGAGTCTTTGTGCAGCAGTTACTTGTAACTTGATTCAAAATGCATATTTGGGGATTTCTGACAAGACTAGCTTTGTTTTTTATGCTAATAGGAGGGGAAAGTCCTGGAATCTCTTGCATTTTTATGATCAAAGTTGACCACCATGAATGTGTCTGGAAGCATTATTGAGTGACAGAATTTCCAGAGACAATAATGTTACACAGATCAAAACAGTCCTTTTAAAAGACCCCCCCCCCCTTTTTTTGGAGATGTAGTAAAAAAACAATAATTAAAATCCAGCTCCTTTTCTAACATAGTGTTTGACACATTGCTTATCAGATATATATTGACTGAAAAATGTTGTCTCTGTTTATTAAACATGCCGGACAATTTTTGTTGTAATAAGGAGCCTTACACAGAGTCGGATTATTGCCTCATCTGGTACAGTATCAAATGCTCTGACAGGCAATGATTCTCTAATTTCTCAGGCAGAGGGTCCCAAATCTAAAATACTTTAGCTGGAGATTCAAATTGGGACCCTTTGTATGCAAAGCTGTTGTTGTTGTTGTTGTTGTTGTTGTTGTTGTTGTTGTTGTTGTTGTTGTTGTTGTTATTTCAACTACTGATTCCCATCAGCAGAAACCTGCACAAGGACTTATGCTGGTACATTGGGGCTCCCCCTCTCCTGTGCTTTACCCATGGTTCTCTCAATTAGCTCTGGGAAAGTCATGAGAACCCCCCTAGAGCAGTGCTCAGTGAGAGGGGGACGGGTCAATCCATCTGGCAAACTGAAATGTTTGCCCTGACAGAACAATCAACATAGCTCAATGTTGAATTCCTCCCATTTGCAAATAACCCAGAAATGAAGAGGGAACAAACTTGTTTTCTCCTGCTCTGGAGGGTAGGACATAGACCAATGGCTTCAAGTTGCAAGAAAGGAGATTCCAGATTCTGACTCAACAACACGAAGGACTTTCTGAAAGTAAGAGCTGTGTGACAGCGGAACAGACTCCCTCGTGAAGTTGTGGAGTCTCCTTCACTGGAGGTTTTTAAACAGAGGTTGGCTGACCACCCGTCAGGGATGCTTTAGCTCAAGATTCCTGCAGTGCTTTTTTTTTTTGCTCTCTGCAGTGATTGGAGCTCAGGTGGAATCACAGCGACGTCACAATTGTATCTCCCTCCGCCAATCCTTGCATGTCAATCTGGTGGGAGCAGCAAGAGGACCATTTTCTTCCCAATTTTCTTCCCTCAACTTATTATTTCTTCAGTTTCATTTAACAAACATTTTATGTAGTGCTTGACAGTAGAACAACAACAATCCTCTAAGCTAGTTCACAAGTTATAAAAACAAAATATTAAAAATTGTAGGTGGAAAAAATTCTATGGCCTTACTGGTCCACGGGATATTGGAGCTTGTTGCAAAGTAGCAATAAATATAATTAGGAAGCAAGAGATAGTACACATTGTTACAAGGAGCCGGACCTTCTACACATAACAGAGCACCATAGTCAAATGCAGTCAATCCACAAAACACACATAGAAATCTCTTTGTAAATACTCAATGGCTGGATTTAATATTTGATTCCAAAACACATGGGTATTGAAGAGGTTAATGAAGCTGAGCCTAAAGAACCAGAATGGCGTGAAACAATATGTTTATAAATGACATGATACATCCTAGACCTAAACACCTGAAATCTCACTGATTTCACTGGGACTTATTTCCATGTAATAAGTTGATTGAAAACCAAGATAGTAATTTTGAGAGTTTTCCACTGGGGGGAAAAAAATACCCCAGATTGTCAGCCTGTTCTGCTGAGGGCATTGCATGCCAATGATGACATGCTTTGACCATCATTTTATTTTGCCTTGAAATCTGCAATGTCGTTTGGGATCCAGTTTCTTTCAAGCAGTGTTAACCTTGATTTTAAGACCAAAGCAAGTGAATTTTAAGACAACCACATGAAGGTTCACAGGCATTGGCAAGGAGGACTAGTTTTAAGCAAGTGAGTGTCATTATTTCAGCATGAGTGCGAGTGTTTCACATCAGTGAAGAGGAGTGATGGCATAAACTGCTAAGTTAAGAATGGTAAAAGATAACAGAGGAGATCAGGGGACATCCTATACCGTTAGACCCCAGGCTGATTCTTTTAGGCTATGTGGGAAGAAATATTTGTTTTGAACATGTAAAGAGAGCAGGAAACTTATTAAGTGCTGCAAGAGTTCTACTGGCTTTGAAGTTGGATATGTTTAAAATTCAAATAATGAAAGAACAGATTGTGGAAATGTGGCCCAGTTTCACAATGGTTAAACTTACAGAACTAGTCAGAGTAAGGTTGGGGTAATTCTGGATCCTTTGCTGTCAGTTGAGGCTGAGGGGGCCTCAGCGGCCTGGAGTGCCTTCTATCAGCTTTGGTTGGTGGCTCAGCTGCACTGCTATATGGACACGGATACCCCAACTACAGTTATTTATGCTCTGGTAATCTCCAGGTTACAAGGGATGCGGGTGGTGCTGTGGGTTAAACCACAGAGCCTAGGGCTTGCTGATCAGAAGGTCGGCGGTTTGAATCCCCACGATGTGGTGAGCTCCCATTGCTTGGTCCCTGCTCCTGCCAACCTAGCAGTTCGAAAGCACGTCAAAGTGCAAGCGGCTTAGTCATGCTGGACACATGACCCGGAAGCTGTATGCCGGCTCCCTCGGCCAATAAAGCGAGATCTTAAGGCAGAACTCAGCCCATGCCCAGTCTTTACTGTGCATTTGTTTTGATTTGTTTGCAGGGAGGTTATATGACAATGGACATTGATCCTGACTGGGTTGTGAGGTATTTATAGATTTTCTCAGTAGCCATTCATCCATAATAGTCAGGGGTCCCTTTACCTAATAGTCAGGGGTCCCTTTACCTTTACCTTTTTAATCTCCAGGTTATATTACTGCAACACGTTATACATAGGGCTGCCTCTGAAGATGGTTCAGAAACTTCAGCTGGTGTAGGATTTGGCAACCAGGTTGCTCACTGGGGTACAACAGTTTGAGCATAGTACAAAGATCTTGGCCTGATTGCACTAGCTGCCTAGCTGGTTTCCGGGTCCAATTCAAAGTGCTGGTTTTGACCTATAAAGCCTTAAACGTCTCAGGACAGCAATACCTCAAGGATTACCTCTCCCCATATGAATCTATCCAGACCCTGAGATCATAATTGGAGGCTCTTCTACATGTGCCTCCTTCACAAGAGATCCACAATAGCGGTCCTTTTCTGTGGCAGCTCCCTGTTTGTGGGATGCTCTCCCCAGGGAGATTCAGCTGGTGCCTTCGTTATACATCTTTAGGTGCCAGGCAACAGTGTTTGTCTTCAAGCAGGCTTTTGGCTGATTAACATGCTATATCCTTTTAAACATGTTTGTGGGAGGGAGTGGGGAGAGGGGGGTTATTGGTTTATTTTGTCTTGGTTCTTGTTTTTATTACGTATTTCGTTGGATTACATATTTCATTGTAAACATGTTTAAAAGGTTATAGCATGTTAATCTACAGATGGGAGGCGCTATACAAAATTAATAAATAATAATAAGGGGAGGGGCAGAATGAATCATCATAGTCTCCATTTATGACATAAATGAAGTATAATCTGGAATTTTATTATGGTTTCTCACTAAGAATGTGGACTTCCTTTATGATTCTTACTTATTGACATATAGCAATATTTTTGAAATATAGGAATAGTATGATGTCAGGGAACCGCCATCAGAGCCAAGGGTGGAGGTAAGGCTCCCCAATGATGCTGGAGAGGGAACCAGCAAGGAGAGAGGGGGAGCTTCCACTGGGGAAGGAGATAGGCGTGACGCTAGGAAGAAAGGGGAGGCTGAGGGAGCTTCGGAGGGAGGGCTCCGAGACTGTTCCAGCGAGACCAGCGGGGAGAGCACAGAACCTCCGCTTGGGACGCCCACTCTGCGCAGAAAGCTTCCGAGCAGGGAGGCTAGGCGGAGACTTGGTGTCAAAGAACTTTTATGTTGGAAAAAGTTCAGGAAACGCCCACTGACGGATTCTGCCAGTGATTGAGACAGCCACGGAGTAGAGGCTGTCCAGCCAGGGGGAAAGTTTTAACCAAACAACTCAGCTTGCAGCAGTTCGCGGGTTACGCACAAGCAACCCCAACCCCCATTACATATATATAATTATTATTCCAGTTAATATATTGTATTGTTACACAGTAAAGCATTTCCAAAGTTTAATGATGTAATTTTTTTCTGAAAAAAAGAAACTGTCTACTCTTACAATGGTTTAAATGAAAAAAATAGATATTTACTTTTGCACCCTATGATATTTTGGAGGTGAAAATCAAGGTGCTATCATTTTCTTTCCATTACAAGGACCTTTTTTTGTTAATTTCACAAGGATCTTTTGAACCAACCCAGCTTTCAAGGAAAAGGGACATGCTTCCTTAATTTGCGGAAAGCTGTGCTCTAGTCTCTTCTGTTTAATTTTGTTTTTATAGCATACTATAATTAAGTCTTTATTTGAAATTCATATTTAAACCATTGCCTGGTTGTCATGGAATTGTTGGTAATGTGTGATTACATTATGTTGTCTTTTGCCAGGACACTCCTGTAAATGAGGCATTATCCTCCGAGATTTTCTTGGCTGAAAATGTGAGTAATTAAAAACGTAAACAAATATTATCCATTACATATGCCACAGTAATAAGTACTTCACTATAATACAAGTTAATGGCTCTTTAGGGATCCAGCTTAATCCTGCTATAGCATGTTTCGTAGGTGTATAAATAAACCTTTCAGCATGTGCAGTATTAGACATCATTTAAAAGGATCCATGAGAGTGGAAGAATAATAGCTTTTGAAGGATCATATTAAAGAAAGCACTTAAAAAAAAAAAAGAGTGGAAGCAAACAGAAAGAGAACCATGGAAAGCAAGGATGGGCAACATAGCGCCCTTCAGATATCATTGGACTCCAGCTCTTCTAATCTGTTGGACTCCAAGGCTGGATCTATACAGATATAAAAAACGATATAAAGAAATCACAAGGGGGAGGGAGCTTCCAAGACCATTGACTTTGGATTCTTCTCTACAGCACCAACTGGTGTCACATTTTTATAATGCAATTTTAACATTATAAATTGCCGTGCGTAGCTTAGTAACAACTATTACTATCTTATAACTCAATCAGCTGGGGCTGATGGCAACTGGAGTCCAACAACAGATGGAAAGACACACAGTATCCAACCCATGATGGAGAGTCTTTAAGCTATGGAAGACTTCATTGGCTAAGTCAAGAAATGTGGAGGAAACACAGGTCTTCCTCTAGTGGTTATCAATGGCTTTTAGCCATGGAAGCTACAAAGAACTACCGTATTACTCTGAGTATCAGATGGTAGGAGCAAGCATCAGGAGTTGGCTGCCTTCATAATCAAATGGTGCTCAATGCAACACTGAAATGCATCTCACAGAACCTTATAACAAAGCTAGAATGCACCTTGGGCAGAATTTGGCAGAAGGTTTTGTGAATAAAAATAAGTTGACCTGCCAGTGGTAAACTGTGGCATCCAACTATAGCAAACTATAGAATGTGAAACATGGCCTCTTAATGAACAAGTAGGAGCATAAGCAAGAGGGTTCTTCTGAAGAGACACAGGATTCAGGTGAGAACCTTGATTTTAGAACTGGGAGCTAATAGGCAACCAGTGCAGGGCTGGACTGACATGATCAGTTTTAAACATTCTAGTCAGAAATGAGGTGCTGAATTCTGTACTGTTTGCCACTTTCAAGCCATCTTTGAAGCCATATTAAAGCACAGTTTTTATGATGACTTATCTTTCCTGGTGGGCACACCTATAACTTGTCTTTCTCACTAGAAACAGCTCTGGAGGAAAGTCCTCCACAACTGCAGTGGTGGCAGAGAAGAATGGTCTCTTTGCTGCAAACTTCACCTTAGAACAGGCCTTCAAACGAACATCCTATTGAAATGGTCCACCCCTGGAAACTTATGGAATCTAATGTACTCCTAAGGGCCCATAGTGATTCTCCAGCTGGTATGCTTGGCTCTTCTGTCAAAGTCCTAACTGCCCTCTGGAATGGAGAGATAACTCAAGCTGTTGACCCAATCACTCCCAAGTGTCCTCTTCTGCTGAGCAGTTCCATGGTATAGCCCTGAACTGAGGGCAGTGAAGCAAGCGGGAAGGTACAATTGGAGAAAAACCCATGGCATTCATTGAGCAAGTCCATTATTTGGGCCTGCTCTGTGGTGGTTAATCTGCTCCATCATTGCCTCCCTCACCGTCACCCTCAGTGTCATCAAGTGGAGCTTCCCTGGATGCCGTGGGGCCTAAATCTAGCCCAGAGAGAGATGTAGAAGAACCTTTGACAGAATCCAGTGAGGCATCTGCAAGATACCTTTGAGGTTAAAGTTGCCCAGGTCCATAACAATGCACAGCTAACACATAGCTATTAATGGAGGTGTCCAGCCCAGTTTTGTTGGATGACTTCCAGCTATTATAATCTGAGGGTGTAGACAAGGTGCACGGCAAAGGCTGGCCAACCATTTATATGTCTGACCCTTGCCCTCCACGGCTTATTAAATCTAGCAGAGAAAGAAGGAGGTTTTAGATGTCTGGCTGAGAGAGGGAAAGGTTCCAGCTTCTTTAAAAGAAGCCATCATTTGACCACTCGTGAAGAAACCTAGCCTGGGCCCAGATGACATTAATGACTGCAAACCAGTGACTGGGCAAGCTGATGAAGACAGTGGTGGCCAGGCAACACTGTCACTAGTGGATGAAAATGATTGTCTTGGTCCTCTTCTGTTGGGTTTTAGGCCAAATTTGAGGACAAACTAAGAGGATGAGGCAGAAAAAGTATGCTGGTGTCTCAGTAGGCAGGTATATGTTGCATACCAGGAGGTGGTAGTTATATGTACAAGGGGAGGGAGGAATATTGCAAGCGGTGAGTGCAGAACATGGCTAAAGAACTTAGGCCTATAGACACTAGTGGTCCTCCTGGCCCCTCTTCCTGACTGTTGGGACTCTCACCAGTGTATACCTCTTCTTCAGTCATCCTTGCTCTGCCCATGCCTGGCCAGTCCAGCTTTGCACCCTCCTTGAGTGTTTTTGCCTGGCTAAAATTGAACCCGTGTAATATCTCTTACCTGCCTGAATGGACGATAGAGAGGGGTATGGGAGCCTGTGTAGAAAGCAGCCTCCTGTATGAAGGTAACCTTTGTTGCTTTGCTCAGCTTTGCCTTTGGACCTGCTTGCCACTGGTGTGTGGCCCTCAGAAACTTGACCAGAAGGCAATGTGGCCCTTGGGCAGAAAAAGGCTGGAATGTGTGCAGAGGAAGGCAGCCAAGGAGATAAAGGAAACCAAGCCTTATGAGGAACAGTCGAGGGACTTGGGTATATTTAGCCTGCAGAAGAGAAGATTGAGACATGATATGATAGGCATCTTCAGATATCTGAAGGGCTGTCATGTGAGAAGATTGAGCAAGCTTGTTTTCTGTTGCTCCGGAGGCTACGACCCAAATGGATCCAATTTCATTTAGATATCAGCTAAAGAGAAGAACTTTCTGATGGCAAGAGCTGCTTGACAGTGGGATGGTCTCCCTCGGAAGGTGGTGGACTCTCATTCCTTGGAGGTTTTTAAACAGAAGCTGGATGGCCATCCATCAGGGATTCTTTTGCTGTGATTTATGCATTGGACTAGATCCCCACTGGGATCCCTCCCAACTCTACAATTCTATGGTTCTAATAAATTGCTTTGAAGCTGAAATGCACATAAAATTATGACAGCAACCATTCCTCCACAGAGCAGTGTTGATGATTGCGCACGGACACACACCCATCACTGGTAACCTGTAGCTTTCAACAGTGCCCATTTTCCAATCTTGGCCAAAGGCAAAGTGGCTTTGAAAGACGTTAACAGCTCTCTTGGTTATTTCTAAAGAGTTGCTTATCCTTCCCGCACTTTAATTTTCCTCCTCGCTTCCACTTCTTCCGCTTCACGGAGGCTCCCTGTCGTTAAGCAAAGCCTATAATAAACTTCTCTCCTCAGTCCATCAGTGTGTCCTTTTCTTTTCCTACTTCTGCTCTCCTCCGGATGGCTTTATACAAGTAACAGCAGTGGGTAGCAGCAGTAGCAAGAAGCAGCAGGAGAGCCGTCTGTATGTGTGAGTGTGTCTGCACGAGTGTGCCGGTGCCATGTCTGCCTGCCTGTCTGCCTGTCTGCCTGCCTGTCTGTCTGTGTCTACAGTACCTGAAAATTAAACAGCTTTCCAGTGTAGCTTTTGGGTGAATTATACCACCTGCCAGGCCTGTGGGAATGGAACCCCTGAGTGATGATTTCAGTTACAAACTCCCTTTGGTGAGTCCACGTTTCTATCCTTTGTCACAGGTATTTTTCTCTCGTGCCCCCTCATCCATCCTGCCGCTGCCCCCACTCCTGCAGTATAGTAGCCTATGGCAGTTGGTGGGGAAGATGATATTTCCAAGAGAGAGGTACAGCACACAAAGAGTGACAAATTAAAATGACATGAATGTCATGGGAGATTGTGATCTAGTGGAATGAAAGACTCGTGGTCCAGAGAACGTCAAACTTGCTGGGCGGTAATGCACTACGAGACCAGTTCAATTTGCACGTGTCCCAAGCGGAGCTGAATTTGTCACTCGGGCGTCGCATCTTTCTTTAAAAAAGGCCAGAGCTATGAGTACAGAAAGGGGAAAGTGGGTGGGGGCGGTTTCCTTTTATACAAATATATCCAGCTCCTGTAACGCAGGGCCAATGGCAACAGTTGCTATCCTTCATCCTGATAGCACTTGGACTAAAATGAAACTGAGCAGTCGTTCCGGCTGACATGGAAGACGTGCAAGGGACAATTTGTTAAAAGACTACCGTGGAATTTGGCATCGCAGCGCCTCCGATTCAGTGTCATACGTCTTTTTAATTTCAAGTTTGTCTCTCCTGACAGCCTGATAACAGCTCCTAATGCTGCCCTTCTGATCTTCAGATGTCGTGTGTGATCCTCCTGGTGCAACACAGCCTGACCAAACTGTGAGTTTTATTTCTTTCTGCAGCATTTTGGGTTTGTGTGTGTGTGCTGCAGGAAGAGTAGCTGACTACATATCCGTGAGACTCCAACTATAGACTTAGTATCCCTAAGCAGAACACATCCAAAGATCACACTGCACAGCCAATCTGGTGCAGTGGTTAGAGTGTCAGCCTAAGATCTGGGGGACCAGGTTTCAAATCCTAGCCATCCATGAAGCTCACTGGGTGACTTTGGGTCAGTTTCCCTCTCTCGGCTTAACCTACCTCACAGGCTTGTTGTGAAGATAAAATGGGGAGGGGGAAGGATCTTGTACACCACCTTGAGCTCCTTGGAGTAAAGATGGTCTATAAAGGTAATAGATAGATAAATGCATCCAAGCAAATTTGTACTGCAGCTTACATTTGGCTATAGGATTTGATGTTTTTGATTCATGGAGGTTCTGAAATTTTTTTGTTTTTTGTTTGGAAAGGCAAAGAGAGGGAGTGAAACACAATTAGGGTGCGGAACCTCCAATAACAGGGTTGAAGGTATGGTGGAAGACAGCAGGGAGGAGGGATTGGCAAGAATCCCCTTCCCTCTTCTTCAATTAGTGGAGATGACCATTGGATCAAAATCCCTTCTGTGTGTGCAAAGGACCCGTTGGATCCCCTCAATGTAATGTTTCTGGAGTTGTGTAGAAACCTATGTCTCTAACAATGCCTGCCTGCTCCTCTTGTGACTCATGAAGCCCACTTACCTTAAACGGTCAGGAGGCATTATGGCCTGGCCACGGGCTTGGTCAGCGATCCGGCAGCTGGCTGCGAGGACTGCAGGCCTGTCTGAGGATTGGCCTATGGAAGGCAGGCCTGAGTCTGGGGATTCCTCAGGGGGCGTGCCCAACCAGCCAATGGGCCTTTTTGGATTTGCCCCCTGGGGAATAAATTGAGACGAGCCCAGTACGCCTCCTCAGTTTTCCTGTCAGATCTAGGCATTGAGTAAACATTAGTCTTGGCTGGAGGGGAGGTTGTAGCCTCCGTTAAAGGGATCTGTGAGGAATTGCTTCTGCCTGATGCCCAGATGGGGGCTAGGGCCATAGAACTCCTTCTGCGGTGACCCCTTGGGGAGGTATCCCTATTTGATGTAAATCATAGCCTCCCCTCCTCCCATGTTGTGGTTTACCCTTCGATACACTCCCAGCAAATGGGCTGGAGTTAATTAAATGGCTTCGCCCAACGCCTATGCCAAACCGTTCACATCCATATCCAATAAGGTTGCGGCATATTTGAGTCCCAAACCTATATTCTGGTGTCTTGTATGGTTATTTCATCATATGGGGAGCGACTGGGTCATGGGGCCTTGATATGCAACTGCCCACCAGCCACGTCCTCTGATCTGTGGAGGTGCTCAACACCATCCCTGTATTGTTCCAGGCAGGATGCAAAACCAGAGTGTTTATTCAATCCCTGTTGGGTGCCCTATTTGAGTACAGTGGTACCTTGGGTTACATACGCTTCAGGTTACATACGCTTCAGGTTACAGACTCCGCTAACCCAGAAATAGTGCTTCAGGTTAAGAACTTTGCTTCAGGATGAGAACAGAAATCGTGCTCCGGCAGCGTGGCGGCAGCAGGAGGCCCCATTGGCTAAAGTGGTGCTTCAGGTTAAGAACAGTTTCAGGTTAAGTCCGGACGTCTGGAACGAATTAAGTACTTAACTTGAGGTTCCACTGTAATGGCTTAAGGCAGAACTCAGCCCATGCCCAGTCTTTACTGTGCATTTGTTTTGATTTGTTTGCAGGGAGGTTATATGACAATGGACATTGATCCTGACTGGGTTGTGAGGTATTTATAGATTTTCTCAGTAGCCATTCATCCATCCTATACTTTTCAAATCATTTCCCCAACACTTCCCTAACAGCAACAAGTATCCCCCCCCAGTGGGTTTCTTGCACTAGGGTACCAGAACACTTTAAGCCACTTCAGCCATTCAGCCCTAAATTTCCAGGATGTGCTTCTATCCCCCTTGCAAATCAGGGATGGTTGGGAGGCAGCCCGACCTGTAGATTCAGAAGAAAGCTTCTAGCAGCTGCATGATTCAGAGCTGTGTAGCTCATAACAGAAACCGTGAGACGAAATTAGAACTTGTAATATGGGAGAAATAAGCCCCAGAGTTTTGATTGCAGCTGCTTGCTCAAATTAAGTGGCTATATCTCTATTGGGGTTCCACCTGGCTTTGCCAGGTGTGGCTGCTGCCAGCTCTGTATAGGCTGGTGATTAATTATAATGGGAAAGTGCCACACATGATTGTGTGAGTTGTCCTTGCTCTGTGTTGGTGTGGAAGCTCAAATATTAGGCATCCAGCTGCCAGGGATTGTTATGCAACTCCAGAATAATATACATGATGGGATTTTCACTTGATATATTTACCTTGCTTGTATTATTTTATGTACAAGACATCCCATTCAGTCTTTTTGCAGTATAAGTAAGTGTTCTCTCCCCGCCCCACTCCTTTCTAAAGTCTTTAATTCATCCCAGCATGGGAGATCTGTCCACTTGTATGTCAATGGCTTGAGATACTGCTGAAGTTGATGAGAAATATCATCTTCAAGGGCGATCTTGCATATATGTTCCTGGAGAGAAGAGTGGACACTGTGCCTTTTATGAATAGGTTTGTGGATGATATGGAATCAGACTAGGAGTGTTGGGACCCGGGTTCAAATCCCTAGCCAGTCATGAAATTGACTAGGTGATGTTGTGACAGGAGCTAAAGCTACCTCACAAGATTGCTGTAACATGCTTCCTTGAGCACTCTGGAGGAAGGTCAGAATATTGGTTAGTTAAAGAGATTAGCCATGTTTTTACAAATGTTCTTGGCCAGTGACACTGTGGTCACTGCTGGCAACTGAGATTCAGAAGGTCGGTGCGGTGCAAGCACAATGGCAGAGCCAATCCAACATTGTGCTCAAACCACACTGATCTCAGGGCCTCACCCTTCTCCTTCTCCTTCTCCTCCTCCTCCTCCTCCTCCTCCTCCTTTACTGGCAATGACCTTCTGCTTTAGGAAGTCAGGTGAGCAATGCTACCCTACCCATCTCCACCCCCCATGACTGCTCCTAGGTCCTTGGCAGGCAATTCAGTGTTGGAAGGGTTCCTTGAAAGCAGAACGTTGTGGCCTATGGGCTGTCTTTGGGAAAGAGGAAGATTGCACGCTATGGATCGTATTGTGACCTTGGAAAGGGTATTATATTTCACTTCCACAAGTGCTTTCCAATCAACTGTACAAAGTCTAATTAGTCTAGCTTTGCTGTCTCATTCCACCACCACCCCTTTGATTATTAGCTTTTAAGGGCAGGAGGCATGTTTTATGTTTGTAAGCTGTAAGTCGTGCCTAGCAGCACAGAAATGTTCTCTAGCGAAACCATATATTTTGGAGCCCACCAGCGTAAGGACAGCCCAACACTGGCTGAAATATAGCTCAATTGGATGCAACCTGAGTAAACAGTTTTCGATAAATTCAGTTAATTGGTGTGAACTTAAGTGTGCAAACAACCTATCTTATGAAGCCATGTAACAATAACTTCTTCCAGCACAGCTGTTATATAATTGTCTTCAGTCAATGAATGAAGAAGAGAGGAAGCTGAAAATCCATTATGTCTTACTAAACTAATTAACGTCTATCTAAATTTTCACTCCTCAGTTTCATGAGCATTCTTGCTTCCCACGAATACAAAACACAGTGAAGCAAAAATGGCAACTTTTTTTGGTGGGGGTTTCCCTCATTTTCAGATCTACTAGAACAGGAATGGGGGGCCTGTGGTCTCTCTAGGTGGTGCTGGACTCGCACTGCTTGAGCCCAGTTTTGCCAGAAAGAGCAGGAGCGGGGTCGGGGATCTTGGAGCTGGGAAGCGGAGGCTTCATGCTCCACAGCTGAGCTGAGCAGCCCCGATCTCACTCCTACTCGTGTGCAGCTGCAGAGGGAGAGCAGTTTTATGGAGAGCGCATCCCGTCGCTGGCTTGTGTGAGCCCGTGGTAGGTCCGGGGCTCCGTAAAACTGCTTCTCTCAAGAGGAATAATATACAACAAAAGATAATCCTGCTTGTACGCGAGTAGGAGCGGGATCAAGGCTGCTCAGCTGGGCAGGGGGAGCACTTTAATGGAGCCCCCATTCCACCGCTAGCTCGTGTCAGCCGTTGGCGAGTTGGGGGCTCCATAAAACTGCTTGGCTGAGGCGAGGGCAGCAGCATGCTCCTCAGCCAAGCAGTTGAAAGAAGTGGAGGAAGGAATAAGCTGTGTTGGCAGCTTGCCGATTCAGTTAGATTCTCCCTCTGCCAGGGCAGAGTGCAATAGTGGTTTCACCAGTGGTATATCCGCTGGTGAAACTGCTGTCGCTTGAGTCCCTCTGCCTTGAGTTTGTTTCTCCCTCCGCACGCTGGGCGCTGGAGGCAGAGGGACTCAAGAGTGGTAACAGTTTCACCAGCGATATACCTGTGAGTGAAGCTTTCATCACAATCTGCCCTCACATACCAGTCTTGGGCGATATATTGATATATCGCCCAGGCCTACTCTAATCCTATATGAGGATTGACTCATGCATTAATTGCAGACTGCACATCTTTTTGGTAAAATATATTATTAATGTAGGGAAGCTCCATACACTCACAGAGGGTACAGAAGTAGATAAAATATCGCCAATGACGAACAGTGGGTGCAGTTATAGGTATTCTATTGAATGTATTAAATGCCATAAATATTTACAATGATAAGTTTAAATTATGTTTTTATCGGCCTTTATAGCCCTATGCAATAAAGGTCCAAATAATTGTAAACCTAAAGATATACATCAGTTTAACAGATGAATGTTGTGATTATCTTTTGTTGTATATTATTCCTCTTGAGGGATTCATTAAATTTAGTGTGCCTTTCAGAACAGAATCTATGGCTTAATTAAGCTTTGCAAATATAAAATTTGAGACCACGCACCCTGTGTGGAGAGGCTATTGTTTACTTTTTAATTCCTCTTTCATAAAAAAAAGAAAAAGAAAGAAAGAAATGTTACTAATGAGAGTTATGCCAAGGCATTCCACTTCAGGCATACTGCCTCAAGTATCCCCTCCCCAACAAAGCAACATCTTTAAATTAACTCCTCGAGATCACAAGTCAACTTTTTTTATACATACTGAAGTGTAGCAGTATGACACTGATGACATTTAGGGTTTGTGGAAAGGCACATGTTACTGTAATGCATGGATTTTAATCAGAAATGTTGTGAAGTACAGTAATTAATCTGTGCTGCATATAGGCTCTCTCCTGTCTAAAAGCATGACACCATGATAAAGGTTTCACATGTGTATATAGGGATATGCCTGAGAGCCAGGATCCATTCCAGACAGCTATGCTAGCTACGCCTGGGCATGTCTGGTGAGTGCTTTCTGACTTTCTTTGAACAGCAGATCCCTTCACCTGATCTGACTCCATCTAAGTCGCTGCTGCCTATTGGGACAGAGAGGAGGTGGTTCTGAGGTTGGTTTGGTGCAAACATGCTAGCAGGAGCATTGGATTGGCTGCATGTTTGCACCTCTCTGCTTCCTCTTCCTTTCTCCATGCATGATTTAGTTAAAGGGAGCTTATGTCAGCAGCACAGCCTCACCATATTGTCCACTTCTGATGGTATAGGAAGTGTGATAGACTGAGTAGGAAATAAATGTATTTATTTTGTAAAAAAAAAAATCGTAAGAAAACAAAATAAAGCATTTGTTTATTTACACATTTTTTTCCATCCAAAAGTTGGTATGTGTGTATCCAACCATCACAACATTAAAATGTCATATAAAAAACTGAGAGCACACAGGACAGTATAGTAATTCAACAATATAGGCAGAGACAATTCTGCAAGTGTACAACTGATGCACGACCACAAATGTGCAGGTCCTTTTGGACATGGAAGAGGGCTGAACTCTAAGGGGATGTAACAAGGCTGGGTGGACTTATGTGCACTCCGCCAATGCACCTGGGGGCCAGGAATGGAATCCTTGAACCAAACGGTTAGCAGCTGTATATCTTGGGAAGCCAGAACAAGAAAATCATGCACATGCCAAATGGTCAACAGACTTGGTAAACAGACTTGGCCTGTGGAGTGGAGGTCAAATGAAGGCCCAGCAGGAAGGGAGCCTCAGTGCCACTGCAGAAAAGACCCTGTCTTGTCTTGTGTCACCACCAACGCACTTCTGATGATGGCAGGATACAGATCAAAGCCTCGCAAGAAGACCCCAATGGGGGGCAGGGGCTGGTGTGTATGGGGGGAGACAGCTCTTCAATAAAATAAATACATTTAGATTTCAAAACACACACACACACACACACACACACACACACACACCCCAATAATGTGGATTGTCCAAATGAGTAAATGAATAGGCTGTATCCAACAAAGCCCCACCATTTGTGCAAGCGCTCCTGCTTGTGCAACAGAAATCTCCTCCTCTCTCCTTCCTTGCCCTCAAATTTGTTCTGAACATTCCCCTAACCCTCCAGATCAGGGTGGGGTGTGGAGGAGCCATTGGAAGCTGTTGCCCAAATGGAGCAACTCAGTTGAATGCAATGACTCCATGGATATAGCACAAGTATATCCTGCCATATTACTGCAGTATGCATGTTTGTCCTATGTATGTTCTGATTAGTTAACTGCTATCTGGCCTTGAGTACAGCGAGCACCCTCTGCAAATAGTCCCAATGATAATGATGAAACAAAACGTAGAAGCTAAACATGGTATTGCTCATCATAAGCAAGAGTGGCAGAATGCCCTGAAGGTTAACAGACTGTGTTGTGTTATGCCTGTGGGGATGAAGGCTGGAAGAAATTCCAGATGTAAGAGGTGCTGAGATAAGAACAATCGCAAAATGCTTTTGACTGTACAACCTCCAAAGGACTTTATTTAATAGTTTTTGGGGTAGGGTGGGGTGGCACACATTTTAGAAAAATGATGACATATATAAAAATAAAATTTCCCCTCATTTCCCCCAAAACCGGTATATTATTTCATGTAACTAATTGTTTTAATAAAGAAATGACAAACTTGCAACTGGGTGAGAAAAAGAAACACAGCCTGTAATTTTTATTCCCAGGCAACAAAGAGCTTCTGTGGTGTAAATAACATTTGTTCTAACTACTTACAGTCCTGATCTTGCAGCTTTTAGGCAGCTGAAACCCCTGGGGAGCTCTTCCTGCCTAAGAAAAACTGGAGTGAGCCCTAAATGGGTATTTTATTTTCCAGCTAAATGATTTTTTTAATAAACTTCCTTTCAAAAGCCAAAACCCAAAATAATTACCAGGCTTTCCGTGCTTTAAAGAAGTTGTCAACACTCAGTAATTCTCAGTATTTCTTCTGTAACCATAATGCACTATGAATTTGCAAAGCAAATAATTAAGATCTATTTTAAAACAGTTCATTAAATTGCCCACACAGATCCTGCGTTATGGGAAATTGTGCTATATATCAGTGGAACACTACTAAGATGTAGAAATGCATACACTTCTTTGAGGTATGAGAAACATAGCTAGAACAGGCTGAATCTCTGCATCTCTGTATCTATCACAGGAGTAGGGGAAATTTTTCAGCCTGGGGCTCTTATTCTTTCCACAATGTTCTACCTCAAAAGAGAGGGAGCAGCCAGAAGGGAGAAGAGTGGGCGGGGACAAAGTCAAAAATGGGGTGGAGCAACATGTATGTCTCTTACAGTAGGCTACATTCCAGCCAAACAGAAGTTAGCAGTTTCTATTCTCTCCACCCTACACACACATGCACAAACATATTCACATCTCCCCAGCCAGGCAAGAAACTGATCACAGTTCCAGGACACACCCCAGCCAGGATATGAAGCTGTTCAACAGGAGAAGAACAGAGAATATTGAATCGGCAGTGGCAGCAGAACTTGGTAGATGGCTCCCCCAGTCTTCACGGCATCAATCTACCTGAGGAAATCCACTGCAAGCTCCTCAGAAGAGTGCCAGTGTGGGTTTGTGCTGCAGACAAAAGACACACCGGCATGGGGAAGACAGATATGCCACTTAAATTAAATAGGAAATGAATTGGCCAGTGTGCTGGCTTGTCTGCTGAGACAAATCATAGACAACATGTCTCTCAACAACAGAACTTATTTGTTTTCTCTTGCCAACAGATTCATCACTGCCCAGGCAAAACAGGCAAAATACATTAGTGTCATGGTAAACTGATAAAGAGAAGTGCCTCAATCTAGCATCCTCAATGGCAAAAGTCTTCGGGCTGTATTGATCCATGTTCTATAAATCTTGTTTTCTGTCTGCAGAAGTGAATCAGGAATGACCCTTAAGGTTAACAAACATTGTAATGTCTTTCAGCTGGGGCAGATGTCTATGTGCGCCACACATTGTATTTGGTCAAGTCCCATCTTGTCATTTTACTGCCAAGGAGCTTAACTAATTGTTGGCTATCATAAGAGAGTGTGATGGAAGCAAAGGAACCCCACCATCGTTGCCACCCCCTCCCATACCAAATTTCCCCTCCCTCTCGTTTTTAGCCTTAACAAGCACTCAAAGCCATGTAGCGGAAAACAAGCACTGAATTAGTCAGCAGGAGTCTTAGCTGAGATGGAACTTTATGTAATTGGCGTGCCATGGCTTTTAGATACCAGGAGCGGACCTGATTAAGCTTCTGCATTTTTGTTTTGATAACCTTTTTAAAAATGGTGGCTTCTTCCTTCCTTCCTTCCTTCCTTCCTTCCTTCCTTCCTTCCTTCCTTTCTTCCTTCCTTCCTTCTCCTTAGTTGGTCTTTCAGAAGTAAGTGCAGCACACACTTTTTCTCTGCTGGTAGAAAGCCATCATATTAAATCCATGCCTTGTGTGCTGTTTGGAAAGCAATAAGTGAAAGCAACATTTACTTATTTTATTTATTGGTTAAATTTATATCCTGTGCTCAAGCAATTAATTCCTATTCCATGCTACCAACAGTAAAACATGAAATCACCATCAAAACATTAAAGGAACAAAAAGCAAGGTAGTTATGCCGGTCCATGAGCACATGGTGGCGGTGGCGGCAGGGGGCAGGGGTGTACTTCAAAATCCACACTTGGGTGATACTTTTATTGGGACCAACCAAAATGTCACAAAAGTAGAGTAAGCTTCTAAATTCTCCATGTAACTTTTCACCAGGCAAGATGCTACACAAAGCAGGGGATGAAGAGAAAGTACAAAAAGTCAGCTGATGTTGGAGCCACAATGCCAGCTTGTAGACTCAGTCCTGTCACTAAAACTAATAAAAACAGCTAGCTGAAAATAAAAAAAAGGTGATCGTGACAGTGACCACAAGAAGCCAGCTTATGAGACCTTACGCCTGCCTGGATAAAAACATCTTTGCCTGCTGGCAGAAGGTAAGCAGAAAAGGGGTTAGCCTGGCTTTCCTTAGCAATGAGTATCAGAGCCTGGGGGCAACCACTGAGAAAGCCCTGCCTTGAGTTCTCACCAAATGTGCTCCATATGATGACAGGACAGAAAGATGGGGTCTTTCCTGGAGAACATAAAATCCAGGTAAGCTCATGTGGGAGAAAGCATTCTGAGGTAAACTGGTCTTGCGTTGCCTAAGTCATAAACAGCACTTTGAATCGATTCAGCAAATGAGCAGTAGTCTGGTTTGTTGAAGAAGCTGGGAACTGAACGTATTACACGCAGGTCCTGTTTTCTGGCAGGGGCAGGCCTTGGTAATATGGCACCCTGTACAAGGCCAATACTTGACACAAAGCCAGGTAAGGGAGGTTCTGGTCTTTGGGAAGGCGGTGCAAGGAACTGGCAGGGTCCTAGAACCCTCCTGGCTCATTCTCAAAGCTGGGCAAGCACTTTGGGAAGGAGGAAGGAGGACCCTCTGGCCCTGTCAGAGCCCTCAGGGCTGCTTCCCAAAGCCCTGCGCTTACAAGGATTTGGAAAGGTGGTGGGAAGGTGCCCTGGGCCCCTGCATCCTGTGAGGGGGAAACCGGTCATGCTGCTCTAAATCCGCCTCTGTTGCTGGCTTACCATAGATGTCTGGTTGACCACTGTGAGAACAGAATGCTGGACTAGTTGGGCCTTTGGCCGGCTACAGCAAGCCTTGTCTTGAGTTCCTAGGAGTTTTTAAAACTGCCTTTCAGGGATTTTGGTGACATGGGAGTCACATACTACCTATAATGCACATACTGCAGTATTCCAAACTAGACAACATTTCTAAACAATCCCTACATATACTCCGACATTTATCCAATGAAAATAGGGGTGTCCCCCTCCTCCTCCTCCTCCTCCTCCTCCTCCTTCTTCCTTCTTCTTCTTCTTCTTCTTCTTCTTCTTCTTCTTCTTCTTCTTCTTCTTCTTCCCCTGCCTACTCTAGGCATCTTCCAACATATATAAAAACATAATAGAACATTAAACATTTTTAAAAATTCTCTATGCAGGGCTGCCTTCAGATGGCTGAGGTCAGATAACTCCACACTTTCCAACATTTCTCTGATAAAATAGGGATGTCCTAAAGAAAAGAGGACATTCCAGGATCAAATCAGAAGCTGGGATGGCATCTGTAAATCCAGGACTGTCCCTGGAAAATAGGGGCATTTGGAGGGTCTGTTCTCAACAGCAGCCCATATATATAGCACACTACAATAGCTCAAAATGGGGAAGGGGAGAGATCCTTCCCAACACACACACACACACACACACTTTTTGAAGTCCCAAGCATTTGCTGATAATTTATTGCTGAATACTCGTTAACTGCACAGGTGTAAGGAAGGGCAGTTTCATACATTTGCTCACTGATTAGGCACACCTCAGAGAAAGCGGCGCTTTTAGCCTCCGCTCCTTTTGTGTCATTGATTTCCAGCATGGTTTCGTAGTTGGGGCTATATTTGGTAAGCAGATTTCCCGATGAAGCATGAATTCCTTTGAATGCTTCTTTAAAAAGTTAATCAGCCCTGCCTATTGGGGAGGCGATAAAAATTTATGGCGAGTTTCGCTCTGCCCTGCAGAACAAAACCTGACGCGGGTTGCTAAAAGTGTTGGGCTTTGATGAAGGAAGAAAGGCACTTATCGTGAAAGCGAGCTCTGTGCGGCTTATGCCGTGGCTGCCATCTTCCTCACCACTGGCACCTTTCATGGCATAACCTATAACAGAACCTGGCCGCGATGATTAAAGCAGAAAGGGTGCCATTTCCAAGGGATTATCTCATGCACTCTGGTTATGACGTCACCGTTGATGATTTCAAGGCAAAAGAACTGGGAACTAATGGAAGTGTTCTTCCCCCCTTCCCTCCCTGCTTGAGACGTCGAAAGGTCAAACTAGTTTTCACCATTTTCTATGTATGTCATTCCCAATATAGCAACAGGGCCCCTCGTTGAAAACAATGTAAGTAAATGTCTCTACGCGGCTACTAGTCACCTGATCAAAAGTCAATGTTGAAAAACACTCCTAATGACTGTCTCTTATGCATCAGTGCACCTACTAATGAGCTGCCAGAAAAGGCTTTGCAAAGCTTTGCGGAGATAGAGCTGGAATGTGAGTAGCCTGAGATATAACTTCCCTGCTGTGATCCTTGCCTTTTGACTAACAGGGAGCCCAGACTCTGCGCTACTAATGAGCATGCTGTAGAGGATGTCCAAACCAATGCTGGCGGTAGCCATTCCACCTGTCTGCTTTCAGCTACGTGGCCTGGTGCATGACAGTGAAGGGCCCTAGTGCAGCTTGCCTTTAAATAATTTCGATGTTTATTGATTCACCCCACCCCTGTGCAATGTTTATCTTTATCTGTCTTCAGTAGCCATGAGCACCCTTTGTGGGGCAGGAGCGCCTTTTCCTCAGTCAGTTTTACACACCAGGAAATTGGCGTCTGTGATGTCTTCTTTGAAGTGACACACAATATAATACGGCATCGCGGTTGGTATTTGTTACACGCAAGGCCCATGAAACAAATTCTGGAAACAAACACCCATTCTAAATGCACTACTTTGAATTTGGAGCATGCCAAATTCTGCCTGATGCCAAATGGAAGTGTAAATGGCACAAATGAGTGGGCATTTTGAAGGCATCTTTCTCAATGCCAGGGCTTTTTTTCCCCAGCCGGAACTTGCCGGAACTCAGTTCTGTCACCTCTCGGGTACACACCATTGACATTCTAAGAGAATGAGGAAGGTGTTCGTGGTGAGTTCTGGCACCTCTTTTTATAGAAAAACAGCACCGCTCAATGTCATTTCTTATAGTTGGCAGGCCAGCACTATAAAACTATTTACTCAACTCTGGTTGTAGAAAAGCATCAGTCTGTATCTGAAAGGGAGCACTGTCCATCTTTCAACCCTCAGCCGATACGGCAATGGATCTCAGTGAACCTTGGCAGCATGGTCCTTCTAGTTGTTGTTTTTTAGGAGGTCATATGGTTTGTTAATGTTTCATAAGTCATTGACATGCCCAGGGTGAGAGAGAGGTAGATCCCCCTGCTATCAGTAGTCCTCAGATATTATTGCAAGGTTGAGGAAGCTTAGGCTCAGGACCAAATACGGCGCTCCATCTCTCTGCCTGGCCCTCAGGAGTTTCCCCAGCCACACTCACTCACCCCAGGCTATGCTCCTCCCTGACTCTGATCTACATTGATACGGAAGGGGGGGGGCATGTCTTCTTTACCTTCTTCTTCACTACAATATATCCATTTATTTCCAATTGTCAATGTCAAAAGGGACTAAAATCTATAAAATTCATAGAAACTCAACGTGCCAATTTGCTCAATTTCTCTAGGACTCCATGACACCTCCCCTGTCCTCCATAATCCCTCAAGCAAGGTGTCAAGACCCTAATCCTGTCAAATCACTCTGCCAAGCCTTTCCTCCGGGCAATGCCAGGTGGCAGACTATACATATTTGGACCATTGTCTTCTCACCACCGGTACTCAGGAAGTGTTTATCTGCGCATATCTCCAACTCTGCATATTCCCCCTCCCTCCTCCATATGTTAATCCGTGTAACCCAACCTCTTCTTAATGTATTCATGATGTAATCTGTGTAACCCAACCTCTTCTTAATGTATTCATGATGTAACTGGGATGTATTTTGCACTGTATTCTGGGACATGGAGGGAAGTTTCAAAAGTTCATGTCACCCCTTTCTCATGGCTCAATCTAGCCTTGAACCTGTTGCGTAATAAACTTGGATCTTCTGCAGTTTGCTCCTGTCTCCGTCTGAGCTCATTTTCCTCCGCAGGGACCCGCAGACTTAGTCCGACGAGCTGGGTGGCAGAGTAGCCTCGCACCCACATTTTACCGTAGCAACATTTTCCTCGAGTGTTTTTGCCTGGCTGATATGTGTCCTTGGATTCTGATTATGCCTCTGGCTTGCCTGGATAAAGGATACAGGGAGGGCTGTGGGAGCGTGAGTAGAAACCAACCTACAGTACCAAGGCAAAACTGGCATCCATTGCTCTACCTGCCTTCACCTCTGGCCCTGCCCACCACTGGCAGGTGAAACCTCCCCAAAGGTTGCTCAGAAAGGTATGTGACCATCAGATCTCACTGCATGATCACCTTAAGAGTGGGCAGAGTAGAGCTGTGGGCACATTCATTAATAATAATAATAATAATAATAATAATAATAATAATAATAATTTATTTATACCATGCCCATCTAGCTGGGTTTCCCCAGCCACTCTGGGTGGCTCACAACAGAATATTAAAAACACAATAAAACATCAAACATTAAAAACTTCCCCAAACAAGGCTGCCTTCAGATGTCTGACTTTCAGATCTGACTTTTAGAAGTCAGATAGTAGTTTATTTCCTTGACATCTGATGGGAGGGCATTCCACAGGGCAGGTGCCACTACCAAGAACAGACTTCCCTAACACTGCCCCCTCTAGGCCACACAACACCTCGTTGTTCCTTATGTGACTAAACCTCTGCAGTGGGGAGCCTTGCGTATCTGTGAAATCTCCATTTGGGGGGATGGACTAGTAGTTTCTTGCAGACGCATATATTATGTACTTTCAGACTTCGATTATTTATTCACAATGCCAGTCGGTGGCCTACGAAGCACCTCATTAGTTGATAGTTGGGAAGCAAAAATTAATCTACCCAGTGGCCTCGTGGCTTCAGCTTATTTCCCCAAACTGTTTCTCGATCTCAGTTTGTCAAAACCTGTCCTGTTTGCTGCTCATCACTGGCCTGTGAATTCCCTTTCACATTTGAACACACATCCCCAAATCCCTCGACTTTGCCTGCTCAAGAATGCTTGTTTGTCCATTCTATAAGCAAGCCTTAAAAAAAAAAAAAAATCACAACTCAATTGCTCAGATTATTTCGTCTGTGCTTAGGCTTGTAATATCCTGTCATCATTATCAGAATCTCTTGGCTAGCGCTGGGTGTTATGTCAATTAGGTACCAAGTGGCTTACCTAGGCTGGTAGTAAAATCAATGTGTTATAGCAGTTTCTATATATGATAATTTATGCATCTATGAACTTTATGCCAATAATTACTGCATATGTTATATGATTATTTCATAAAATTACATGGCACCATAAAATAACTGCACATGATGTATTTAATTTTCAACTTATACAGAGAAAAAATGGAAGTAGCTACAATAATCATTATTTTCAATTTTATGTAGTTAAGTGGTTTTACAAAAAAAAAAAATTACCCTTCCAAATTACATAGTTATAATGTGTTAATGGTAGCATAACATGTCATTACATTATGCAACATAATTTCAGGGATATTATAGATGGCTAGACTTTAAAAATTTCTTGTCCTTATACTTATTAGAAGGCATTCATATTTCAAGCCACAGTTTGCTTAATGTACCTATTTAACCTTGATATTTCTACTTACCCCTGTGGATACTTGCAGAAGTTCATGTCCGAGGCCTGAGCCCAGAATCCATTTACTGGAATGCTAACTGAGACATTACTAGGGCTCCATCTCCTTGCAGTTTCTTCATGCAGCACCTAAGGTCTTCCCATTAAACAAGTCTGAAAATTCCATTCATTATTTTTTAAAAATGCATTGAAATATTCAGTCTTTATGGTTGTGGAAACTGATTTGGAAACAAAAGGCTCTGGGTGCTTCCATATCGGGACTTAATACTGTAAATGGACTGTTGGGATACCACAAACAAGTTGTCCACAACAGGTCTTATTAACTTATCAGATTTCCCTTGGAAAGGCTAAATCCAGCTTAAAGGTAGGGGGAAATATATGGGCTGGCGTTTTGATGCTAAACATATAATGTGGACACTACCAAAGATTTGCATGCATGAGGAGCATCTTCTGGAATCACCCATAAATAAAATTCAGATTCATCTCTTTAAAATATAATGGATTTCTTTTGAAGAGATCATTTCAGGTTTCTTCAGGAGCTAACCCCAGATGTAACTTTGGAGTTTAGCTTTCCAGTTTGAATATATCATGAAATAGCATCCCATAATATGAAGAACGGTCCTTTAGTTGCAACTTGGCAAGTGAATCATAGAATCAAAGAATTGTAGAATTAGAAGGGAACATGAAGATCCTCACGAATAAAGTTAATTACAGCTGTGTACACACCACATGTTTAAAGCACATGGTTTAACCCAAAGAATTCTGGGAACTGTAGTTTACCACCTCACAGAGCTACAGTTCCCAGAAACCCTAGCAAACTATGGCTTCTGGGAATCCTTGGGGGAAGCAATGTGTTTTACATGTTTGGTACATATGCAAGTCAGGTAATCATCTAAGAAGTCATAATCAGAGATCCAGTGAAATTAATTGGAATTGCTTACCTGCGCCAATTGATTTTAATGGGTCTGCTCTAAATATGACTTAGATACACTCCTATGCACCTACAACAAATGCCATAAAATTTGTAAAATGTTTATACTCCTGACGCAAACAGGTTTAACCTGTTTATCCTCTTAATATGGATCAAGGCTTACTTCAGGTTTCTGTGGGTCCTGAGCAAGAAACCTTTAGCGGGCCTACAAGACCCCTAGGGTCATGGAAATGGGGTAGCCTTCTTAATCTTTATGGTGTTCAAAACTCAAGCTTCTGCCATAGTCTGCTGGTACCCTGCCTTTTATACCTTGGGCTCATCAGAGTAAGGAGACGACACCATTTTACAGGCAGTGTAAGCTCCCTCTCGCAGTCAGCATTGGCTAAGGCAAGAAGAAAGGAAGGAAGTGTCGACATGCAGAGGGCAGGGAGGCCAGCTGGCAAGCCCCAGCTGTGCCGTCTCCATCCATTGGCCCATGCGCTGACGTAAATCAGCCAGGGCTTCTCAGCCAGGGCTTCTCAGCCAGGGCACGCTATCAGCAGGTAGAACTGCGCACACAGAATAGGCGTGAGGCTTGTGAAAGCATACTACAACTACAGATTTATTCATCGTAAATCAGGACAAAGAAACGTGTCGTTGCTCTCTCATGTCATCTCAGAGAGAACAGGAAAAGCAAAAGCTATACACAAATGGAAGTTCCCAGCATACTGTGCTGGAATGTAAACAGACATGTGACACACAACAATTCTACATGCCTGTTCCTTAAGGTGGAACGGAATTCTCAACAGGAAGGAAGGAAGGAAGGAAGGAAGGAAGGAAGGAAGGAAGGAAGGAAGAAGTGGCAGCTCACCCAGTCAGCACCATTTGGGAAGAAAGGAAGGGCAGTGGAGGAGATGGAAGCAGCAGTGACATTAGAGAAAGAGGAGGGCATTCATAGCCCCCCGCCAGCCACATAGGTTACTGGCACAATCCCAGTGACCTCAACTGCTGGTGATTGGTAAATCACAATAACATTGGATTTGAGAAATATTTTATACTGGTCCTCCATCTTCTGTGCTAACTTGGAAACCAGAGCAAAATCGCTGTCCATAAAGGGAAAAAATAACATATTTATCTAACGCCAAAAGTCTAAAAGAGGGGCTTGACTTACTGCTAAAGCTACCAGATATTCTTCTCTGATATATTATTTGTACATTTTTCTTTATATAAACTTAATCTTTCTTCGATCCACCCAGTGCCTTAAACTATCTGGATCCTTCTGCATCTCTAATTCACCATCTTCTTTATTTATCCTCCCTCCCTATTTGGTGTCGTCTGCAAATTTTAATCAGTGTTGAATTAATTTTATCCCCAAGGTCAGTAATGAATATGTTGAATAATGCTGATTCTAGTACCAAACACCACTGACCTCTCCTCCTAGTCAGATGCAGCTATATTCATAATCCCCTGTTGTTTTCTAAATGTTTGCTGGTAGTTTTCAATTTTATTATTGATTATTATCCAGAAAAAAATACCTTGGATAGCCGAACAATTTTCTTCCCCATAGCAAAAACATTGCTGACATCCAGATAAACTATCATTTGTCTGCTTCATTTCCCTTATCTATACCACCTTGATAATGCTGATGTATTAAAAAAAAGAGAGACTATTGCATTACTATGACACTAGTAACGCTTCTTAGTGCTTTGGGTGCCATAGCAGCCCTGGGTACAAGAGACCTGCAAAATGTGGGAACTTTTGAAGCCAAACCAAACCAACGTGGCTAGATTGTATCTTCATTTAGCTGCACATTGAAACCCACATTTTCTAGAAGTGCATCCTATTTATGCCTGCAGTGTGATAGATTTATTCAGAAGTTTCCATGTTGCTTGCATGAATGGATCTTCTTAGATCATGGTGACAGTCCTGAACCTTGGACTGCATGCATAAACAAATGCACCTGACTTAGCTGAGAAACCTCTTCGATAGCACCATCACCCCCAATCTACCCTCTCATGAAATTTAGAACGTGAAATCTGGCCCACAGAAATGGCCAGCAAGAAAAGGACAATCAAAAGCACAGATGACCTACTACATGAAGATTGGATTTTGCCCTGCTCGCTCGTTAATGCCCACCATATTAAAGGCAAACCCTTATGGCGGCAGCCAGGAATGCATAAATGTGCTGCCAGAAATTCAAGCAGCGTTTCGGCATGTGCGTAATTTCTTTGAAATCTGCCCAGTCCTCCAATACTGTATTATCATTTTTGGGACTGTTAACTTTCATAATGCCCATGAAAGAGGCCGGACAGGGTCCATAAAGGACTGCTACTGCTGCTCGACAGAGAGGGCTCCTTTTTTAAAACATTGTTTTTATTTTTTTATCTATGTCATTTTAAATTGTTATTGATACTAATGTTGTATTTTTAGTTTTAGATTTTATGATTTATGTGGAAATTGTTTTCCATTTGGTTGTGTACCTTTCAATGTGTTTTATTTATTGTTTATGACTTTTGTTATGTTGGTAATTAAGTAAATCTTGTCATGTTGTAAGCTGCCTTGAACATTGTTTTAACTATGGAAAGGTGGCATACAAATTAAATGATGCTGATGATGATGATGCAAACAAATAAATAAATAAGAACAACAAAACGAGTAAAGTCTCAAAGTAGCAAATAAAAATCTCAACACGGTAAAACCTGAAAACAGCAGAAAACCTGTTGAGATGTGACAGGGCTGTGCACATTGGGCCAGGCTGCTGAACACAATGCCCCTATGTACACACCCCTGCAAATTATTATGAATCACTACCATCTTCATAGGAATGCAATAATCTTTTTTGATCTGTACTTTCTGGAAACAATTGAATGCGTTTTTGCTTTGACAAACTTTTCCAGCTAGATGAGAGGTATTAATTTTGTATTGTTCTTAGACCCAACCTCTCTTGTTTTTAAAACTATTTTTAGCTGTTTTTACTTTATGTCTGTTAATTACCTTGAGGCATGAAATGGGCAATTCATTAATAATAATAATAATAATAATAATAATAATAGGTGGTAGTCAGATAAGTTTTACTCAGAGTAGTCCCACTGAAATCAATGAAGCTGACTCAATTAGATCCATTAATTGCCATAAGTCTACTCCAATACTTAGCTGAATGCCACCTGTTAACAACAACAACAAATGTTATATAACCAAATCATAGTCTCAAAAAGTGTATGCATCTGCATGTGATTGAAATATGTTCAGAAACTAGACAAGGGTCCATATAGAAGATAAATGGGGACTACAGTGGCCTTTTGATTCCGTTCCCCCAATGGTAAAGTCATAAAAGTTTCTGTAGAATTTTTTATCCAGCTAGCTTCAATATTAATAATACACCATGCCTCTAAATGCTTTAGAACTCCCACACTTCAAAACTCCCTCTTAATTATAAAGGAATGATAATTATAGTAATTAGCATCTGCACATCTATATTATCTTTCATTGGAAAGATCGGATGGCCTCAATCCCCACTGTTTATCTGTTGCATCTTGGGTTTTCAATGAAAAAGAGGGCATATTCGCAGAACTCCGGATACTGACAGTCACAACCATAGATGAAATGTAGTAGATTTCCAAGTACAGGCTCCATCCTTCCAGACTAAAGCTATGGCAATACTCCACAACAGAATCCAGAGTGGAGGCCATAGTGCTAGGTTTGGGGTCTCTGCCCTTTGGAAGGTTCTACCTGTAGAAGTTCAGCTGGAACCGCCCCTGCCTTCTCCCAGACGTGTCTTGGAAACTGTACTTTTAAGACAAACCTTCACAATATAATGTTTCCTCCCCTTTTTAGCCAACCAATATCTACTGCTATCTTATTGATACTTTTCTGATTTTTTTTTTAAAGATATCAATTGACTGATTAAATTGTATTTTATGTCGTAAGCCAGCATGACCTATTTTATGAGAGTCATCAATATTCAAATACAATAAAATGTTTGTTTGTTTTTTTAAAAATGTCATGTGAGAGAGTGAAGAAATACCTGCAGATGTGCTCAGAGCTTGGGGGGGGGGAGAGACATTGGGTGGCAGGAAACGAGTGACTGAGGAGAGGGACAATAAACAAACAAACAAACAAGCACACCCAGAAACATCCTGTCAAACTCAGTAAACTTAGTCCACTGGTGTGGACAGCAGGAGCTAGGAAAGCAATCAGTATCCATGACTGAACACATGGATGTGTGGAAGCTCACAGAGAAGATTGGATGTGAGTCTCCCATTTGTGACATAAGGCCCCTGTTTGGAAGCACCCAAAGCAGTGAATGAGCAAAAAAGGCTGCTCCAGAGAAAATTGGCTTCCTCTATACAAAGTTGGCTTGGGAGAAAATGTTCCTAGAGAAGTTTCCTTCACTAATTAAGAGGCCTCTGTGTCACTGAGCCTCTTGGGCTTGCCGATCAGAAGGTCGGCGGTTCGAATCCCCACAATGGAGTGAGCTCCCGTTGCTCGGTCCCTGCTCCTGCCAACCTAGCATTTCGAAAGCACGTGAAAGTGCAAGTAGATAAATAGGTACTACTCCAGCGGGAAGGTAAATGGCATTTCTGTGCACTGCTCTGGTTTCACCGGAAGAGGCTTAGTCAGGCTGGCCACATGACCCAGAAAAACTGTCTGCGGACAAACGCTGGCTCCCTCGGCCTGTAAAGTGAGATGAGCGCTGCAAACCGAGAGTCGTCTGCAACTGGACTTAACTATCAGGGGTCCTTTACCTTTACCTTTTAGTGTCCAGTTTATGGGGATTTTCTTAGCCCCACACTCAGCTTTGCAAAGCCTACATACAAGGCTAGAGCTGCTAAGAGCCATTTTATTTTGCAAACAATTCCCTTATAGTTTATTGATGGCTCTTGATTTAACGAAGTTGTTCAATCTGTAAGATTCCTTGCTGCTTACATGGACAAATATTTATTATTTTGCCATTTGTAGCTTTGATCCTGCTCACTGCCGTGGCTTCTCTTTGGAGCTTCCGTAATCATCTCTATATGTGGTCCAGAATTGCAGGTCTATGTTGTTAAGGAAAAACATGAAAGAAGTTGCTTATTCAAATATTCCCCGCCTTCTGTTTCCTCCATTTGTTTTTCTCACAAAAACTTGATGAATTATAGACATGAAATACTTTGGGAAAAAGAAAGAAAATGGTTGGAGACCTGTACTCCTGTTTTTGGATTAAGTAAGAACTTGTCAGCTCCGGAACCATAGGCTGATCATCTTGTCCATGTATTCATGGGTTTGCCACATGAGGTGGCAAAACTGACTTGTTTCTCACAAGTGAACCTTAGATGAACAAAAACTCTACTGTCCTATCAGCCTCTTCTCTTTACTATTCTAATGGGGTATAAAACAAAAGCAAACTCTCTCACCCCCTCTAATGATGTGCGATAATCTATGTACCCATGATCATCGATATAATCCACAAGATCATAGCAACAGCACTGCCTATCAATTTATCGCTGGAACATTTTTTGCACCGCCTCACACCTGAAAAGATTGCATGTTATGCTCTACCATACAATCCTCTTACAGATCTGGACGTTCAGAAAAGTTCAAGGAAAAAACGAGATGAATTTATTCCAAACATTTGCATGTGGATTATGGCACACTCCTTTGGCGTTATCCCTGGTGCAATGCACCCTTGCGACATGAAGGGAGTCCTTTTTCCAATGCTCTGCCTTTTTCCAATGAGGAACTTTCTGGATTCGGCCCTGGCACTGAAACCAGATTCCTTGGATGAGTGCTGGCATAATATAACGCTGAATGAGAGCCTGATCAGGGTGCTCCAGAGGATAGAAGAAAAAACAGATATGAAGAAGGATTGGGTCCCCTGCGCTGCAAATTTTGTAGTGTTAGTTTTCCAAATGGCTGCTTCAGCATTCCATGGCATCAGCTGTGGTTCATTACTGTTCATTAACAGTGCAAGTTTATGTGTGTCTACTCAGAAGTAAGTCCCATTGAGTTCAGTAGGCTCACTCCCAAGTAAGTGGGCATAGGATTGTGGCCTCAGCCTTCTTAGATTCCATCTATCTGATCCCACTTCATTTTATATTCCCATCACCTTGTCTATCTATAATATATTAGATTCTGAAAGAGCCCCTCCAAAATCCAAGGAAGAAATTAAAATGAAATATTAAGTATTTTTTTTGCAAGATTACCAGAATCACCATTATGCCTTGAAGTGCCTTTATAGTACCTACTAAGATTTTTATTAGATTATGATAAAGTGTCTTCAATATTTCAAAGGGGACTCCTAGAAAAGTTAACTCTGTTTAAGATGAAGTATAAACTTCACATTACAGGGCTGCTTTTTCTTAGGGCAGGAAAAGTTGAGGTGCTAAAAATCTAGTACACAGAGGAAGTGAAGCTGTGTTAAGGGAAAAGTTGGGCAGGAGCATAGGCGCCGACTCCATGGGGCCTGAGGGGGCCCGAGCCCCCTCAAAAATTCATTTGGGGGGGCTCTGCCCCCCCAATAATTTAAGAAAATTATTAGTTATATTATGATTTGTAAAATCACAAAATTATGTTGGTATTTTTTATTTTCCTTGTTTGACGATAGTTACCTTTTAAAATACATTCAGTAATGAGTTAAAACAAAGCCACTCCCGATCTAGAGAGTGGGTGGGGTTGCGGGCTCTCGACCCATCAACAATCTCGCGGGGCTGGCGTCAGCCCCGCGAGAAGCGGGGATTCCCCCTAGCTCATTAATATTCACCGCCCACAGCGGCAGCCAATCGGCTGCCGCAAAGGGCGGGCCCTCACAGGTTCACTTAAGGTCGGGGCAGCCCGGGGCTCGCCCCTTTCGTTCCCCCAGCAGCAGCGGTTTGGAGGTCTTGGGCCCCCCCAATATTTTTTATAAGTCGGCGCCCCTGGGCAGGAGGGACTCTTTCTGAAGCAGCACTGGGATTCCTTCTGTGCTCCTCTCCCTTCTCAATGCCTCACCCACTTTCTAACTCCCCAATGTCATCCCCTCGAGCGGAGAGGGGGAGAAGGGAGGGGGCAACTCAGTGGCGTGTGATGGTGGGTGAAACCACACCATGTGTCCTCAGCAGGATGGCTCGTCTACCAGCGCCATTGCTGTTGCTGCCGCTGCCACTGCCTCAGCCTCCTCCTCCCACTCGGAGATGCAGGACTCCACTGTGCAAACATGTGACCATCGCCCGGCTTCCTCACGCCTTGGGAAACACAAGTGTGTCTGCATGCTCCTTTCTCTCCTTGTCGTCACCACAAGCTCCTTCACCATCTCTGTCGGAGCTGCGCTCTTGGCAGCACCAGAAACAGGACATTCCCAAATCCAATTGGAAGCCAGGGTGGCTTCTGTAATACCGGGTTGTCCTGCTTAAATTGGGACAGCTGAGGGGTATGCAGGACTTTGAGATTGTGGCCTATGATTTCAGTTGGCTGACAATCCTCTATGAAATTAACTTTCTCGTGAATTTTATATTTCATTCTGATGAGACGTATTTGGAATTTTGATGATCTAGTACAATGATTGGAAGGTGAAGACCTCATGAGTTGAGATGGGACAGGGTGGAAGGAATTGTTCTCACAGGAATTTATTTTTAAAATATCTACCATTGACTGCAATCTGGTACACATACCAAGTTTAATTATATATATATATATATACACACACTCTTCAGAATCATCCTCGTGTGCTTTAGTCACCTCCGTCAAGAATAATTATCAACAGGCAGAAAGGGCTGAACTGCTTTGAAGGGAAGGGAATAATTGTCTGATGGGTGGCAGGATTTTAACAAGGGTCTTTGGCAAGGCCTCCTGAAGCATAACACGGCTGTGCTCTCTGAAAAATTCCTTTTTATATGCTGAATTATAGACAACTCCTGTAATCCTGCCAAAAAAACTGAATAAGGAATAAAAATAAAATGTTAACTTGAAATGTGTGAATAATTTTGATTTGCTGATAACACCTTGTGCAATTGAAGCCACGTTCAGCTCTGACTTATAATAACACATTCATTTGATGAACTTCCACTGTCTTAAAGTTATCTTAAAACTTTTTAGGGGACATTCTGCTGTGGCGAAATGAGTTGATATTACCAGCCAAACTGAACTTTCCTTTTCATTTAACAGACCCAAAAATAGGAAATGAATGAGGGCTGTCAAATACACAATTAACTAAAATAAATGATTCCTACAGAATGATTCTGTGGATTTGGATTTCGTTATATTGAACTGGTTTGATTTTCTAAAAAGCTAAGTGAACTCCCAAAGCACTTCAAAAAGCAAATCTGTCAATTTTGAAATTTCAAGGAAATTATATGCCCTGAAATGTGTGACCACATGCAGTCAGTTGCAAATTGTTACCACAACCCAAGTATCTCCCAAGGGCATCAAACATGGATGTGACTACAGTGGTCTTGTGGTTCCAACAGCTTTTGCAGCAATGGGAAGCAAAAAGAGATGCTCCCTGTGTTGAATTGTGGATGGGGAAGTTTGTTCTTCCAAGAGCCCAATATAATTGCAGTGTACTCTGCACTGCCCCTCTTTGCTCTGTTTGCCTCTTTGGTATGGTAAATTCAATATATATTTTCAAAACATTTTAAAGGGACGCAGGTGGCGCTGTGGGTTAAAGCCTCAGCGCCTAGGACTTGCCGATCGAAAGGTCGGCGGTTCGAATCCCTGCGGCGGGGTGCGCTCCCGCTGCTCGGTCCCAGCGCCTGCCAACCTAGCAGTTCGAAAGCACCTCCGGGTGCAAGTAGATAAATAAGGACCGCTTACCAGCGGGAAGGTAAACGGCGTTTCCGTGTGCGGCTCTGGCTCGCCAGATGCAGCTTTGTCACGCTGGCCACGTGACCCGGAAGTGTCTCCGGACAGCGCTGGCCCCTGGCCTCTTAAGTGAGATGGGCGCACAACCCCAGAGTCTGTCAAGACTGGCCCGTACGGGCAGGGGTACCTTTACCTTTACCTTTACCTGCACTGCCCCTCTTTGCTCTGTTTGCCTCTTTGGTATGGTAAATTCAATATATATTTTCAAAACATTTTAAAGGAAAGCATTTTCACAACTTTTTTAAAAAATAGGTGTCTAGATTCCACCATAGAAGAAGTTGTTGTAAGAGAGTTTCAGAGGAATTCTCTAGCTTCTGTCAAAGGATGGACACCAGCTTCTTCAGGCAACCCAAATTATTTGTTTTTCAATGTATCTCCGGGAGCAAAGGAAGGGCCCTGCTGAAGCTATCTAATCCAACAATCCGTTTCACACCGTAGTCCATGTGACGCTTATGGAAAAACCAACAGTCAGAAAATCAGCACAAGTCTTCTCTTCGCTGTTGTTCTGCAGTGGCTGGTATTCAGAGACAAACCGTCTTTGATTTTGGAGGATAGATATGCAAACAGAGAGAAAGAGAGGAAGGCATTGGGTGCAAGGGATTGGTGGTGGCTGGCTGTATAAACACCACACATTTAAAGCACATGCCTTTCCCCAAAGAATTCTGGGAACTGTAGTTTACTCTTCACAAAGATATAATTCCTAACACAACAGGCTACAGTTCCCATGATGTTTTTGGGGGGGACGCCATGCTCTTTGAATGTATGGTGTGTACGCAACCAGAGAGAACAAGCTCTCAGAGCACCAAACTATACCGTTATGCTCTACGTGTTTCAGAATTAATAACTTCTTTCTACTGAAGTCAGCAAAGGAGAAAACACTGGCTCTCTGCACCACCAAGGCTGTCAATCAGGAGGGGGAATTACGACCAGTTTCAGCCATGCATAGTCACACTATCTGTAATCCTCCTGGACTGGGAAGGGAGGTGCTGGGCAGCCAATCCAGCTCAGCTGAGGGATATATAAATACTTGCATGCTTGCTGACTTCTCTCAGTCTGGAAATACTCATTGCTGAGGGAGACCACCCATTGTCTTCCCATCAGCTAGTCTGTGTTTGGCATGTCTGTCTGCAAACCATCTGCCTCCAAGCTACCTGCTAGGCCCACCCTCAGGCCTGATTGCCTGGCACTTGTTCACAAAGCCAGTTCAAAGACTGCATCTCAAGTAGGGCCACCCTTGATTTTCTCTAGTCGCTTCTGAATCACAGGTGCCAAGGGGTAAGGGTGAGGGGCCAGCCTCAAGCTCTGTCCCCTGCTTGTGATGCTGTCGTCACTGCAGCTACCACTACTGTGCTCAAGTGTTTGTTTACACTCTTGGGAGAGTGAAGTAGGCTATCTTTCTCCCCTCTTTTAATCATGCCGTTGTACCTGTTCGTGAACTCTTGACAATAAAAGCCACTTAATGACAACAGTGCTGCCAGTGGAACAACTGCATGTTGCTTTACGTGACCTATAAAACTGTGATCAAACACTGTGGTCAGGAGAAACAGAGTGAAAGTTGATGGCGACGGGGCCTTTTAGCAAGATAAACTCTGGGAAAGAAAGGCATCCGCCTTCGCCGCAACTATGAAGCTCAGCACCACTCTGTTTCGCATTATGTGCAGATGATGAACGTTGGCATAGACTTCTACGTATAGTATTACTTGTTCTGACCACAGGGAGTTTGTTCATTTTCTCTCACTTTCCCCAATGTACAGTTAAGGTCTCCTTAATTATTAGCTCAAGGTGGATCAGCAAAGTGATAACTAGAAGAAATGACAGATAACTTACATTGAATACAGACCTCTGGGTAGAGAACCATCCTTTACTCTGCTGTGTAAAGTATCATATATAGTGAAATACTATGTGACTGACTACGAGTTTAGTAGGGGATGCAGGTGGCATTGTGGGTTAAACCATAGAGCCTAGGGCTTGCTGACCAGAAGGTCGGCAGTTCCAATCCCCGCAATGGGGTGAGCTCCCGTTGCTCGGTCCCAGTTCTACTGTACACTGCTCTATTGATTTATTCAAGAAGGTCAGAGTAGCATGCGTGGGTTAAACCACAGAGCCTAGGGCTTGCCGATCAGAAGGTTGGTGGTTCGAATCCCCACGACGGAGTGAGCTCCCGTTGCTTGGTCCCTGCTCCTGCCAACCTAGCAGTTCAAAAGCACGCCAAAGTGTAAGTAGATAAATAGGTACCACTCTAGCGGGAAGGTAAACGGTGTTTCCATGCACTGCTCTGGTTCTCCAGAAGCGGCTTAGTCATGCTGGCCACATGACTCGGAAGCTTTACGCCAGCTCCCTCGGCCAAAAAAGTGAGATGAGCACCGCAACCCCAGAGTCGGTCACGACTGGACCTAATGGTCAGGGGTCCCTTTACCTTTTACTAGTTTAGTACTAGCAGTGTGCTGTGCTGAAAATGTCACCTGCCCCCACTTAAAAAAAACAACCCAAAACCATTCTCCGTCAATTATTGAGAAAATAAATTGCATTCAAAACTTACAAAGTTGAGAGAAAATGTTGGAGAAGTTCTCTTGGGTGGGGTGGAGGGCTTCTTGTGCTTCCATTCCTTCTGAGGTTGCTAAGAGATGTTGGTGAGAGTCCTTTCTTTCATTCTGCAGATCATCACACTGCAGCCTCCCTGGGTGCCCACTCTTTCTGAAAACCCCATGGCATAGTCAGCCAGGCTATACACATGGAAGCGGCTCATTGTTGTTGTTTTTTAAATCTCTCTCTTTTTTACTTTAAATGAAATTAGTGCGGCAATACATTTTTAGAGTATAAAGAGAAGAACTTCTCTTGCTCGTGAGCTTCACATAGGCATCGAGTTGGCCCCTATGAGAGCAGGATGATGGGATAGGCCTCCTAAGGAGGAGGGAGCTGATAGGCAGGGCCACTCTCTGAACTGGATGTAAGCAAGAAGGCAGGCAGGTGGGGGGGCTGGTTGAGGGCAGACTGAAGGTTGGTGGTACACTTCCCCATTTACCTGAATGGACTGGCCTCATGCATTGGTTGGACGACAGAGCTGTGAGTGCTGTGTGGCCACTCTGCTCAGCCTAAGCAAAATTACTGTCCTTAGATGTGGTGGAGAACTCTGTCCCATCACCACCTTCTGTGTGGATTTTTTTGTGGGGGGCAAAAAGAGAAGCCATTTTGTTCCTTGTATCAGGTCTTCCAGACCAGCCCTGCCTAAAATGCTGCTTTCTTGTAAAGTGGAGGGGGGGGGGAGGAGAGAATGTGACATGGAATTGGCCCTTGGTCATTTGACAGACACCTTTAACTTGCTCAAGGCACTAAGAAAGTGCCAGGCTGCAACCTGAATTGTTGTCAACCGGGATGTAGGTGACACTCAGGAGTTCAAATTGACTCCTCCTCCAGCCCCTCCTTGGGCTCCTGCTATTATTATTTTCTAAAGGTTCTTTTCCTGCCTTCTCTAACCCCTTTTAGTACCTCAGGTGCATACACCTCTGTTTTTGAAGAGAAAGATGGAATTGTTTTATTTCTTAGTCTGAAGCTCCGTGTCGTTTTTCAGCACCTGCCCACAGGGCGAGTTCAGCCTGGTAAAGAATATCAAGCCTAAAGAGGCAGATGATCATTAGCGCACAAAACTTGAGATGCCGTTCGCCTCGAGACGTTTGTTTGCCAGAGTCCGGAATATGAATGTTGTATAATCCTTGTATTGTTTTTAAAGGAGGCTTAAGGCCAGATGAGTAACATATATATTGTGTTATAGGCAGAAAAATAAAGGCTAAATGAGGCACTGCGGGCCTTATTCTGTTAGCATGCGAGCCCACTTTATATGCAATTTAAATGAGAGACGTTTAAATTGGCTCCCTAGTTTGTATGGCTCTGCTCTGCTAGTCTCCTTTTCCCCATACATACATACATGCTGATTTCAGGCCCATCCTGCTGAAACGTTGAGCATAGATCATGCAAAACAAAGGAGGGTTGAGGAGGGAACATTCAAGGTAGCAGGAGTGGGTGTGCTGCTGCTTCTCCCAGTAATGCAATACTTATGTATACTTCTATCCACAAAAGTAGCTTGCAGTTTTAAGCTGAGACGTGGATTCCATCCGACTAAGTTTTTAAGCTTTGGTTCCTTGCTTTGGCCCCGATTTTCCTTCTTGAGTGGTGCCAGCAGGAAAATAACAATCATAATAACGGGATGGGAAGTTCAGTAGGAGAAGTTTTTTTACAGCCACAGGATGGAAAGGTTCATCTGTGGAATTCCTGCAGGTGATGTAGCTGTTAAAAGATGCCAGAGCTCTGCTGGGGTCAAAGGTATCAAACCCAATTGTAGCAGAGGCGCTTTGGGAAATAGTTTGGCGCAGAGCTAAAAGGAATTTCTGCGAAATTCAAATGTTGACATCAGGAATCAATGTTCACCTGTTTAGATTGCTTAATATTTGGGCTAATATTTTGATTGGTTTATGAGTGAAGATAACATAGCATTTGCTACATGGCAAGTCATCTATCCAATGCTGTCGAATTTTTACAGCTATTGCTTATCACCTATCAAATACTTTCAGACATTGCAAAGCCAGAAGGTAAATGAACATGCACAGTACCAAATACACTCCAGATATTTAGAGAATGTTTAAAGAGCTAGAAAAATAGCTGGAAAATATTCACTGAACAGTTTTTTTTTAAAAAAATAGTGAATTTGGTTGTTATTATTATTAGTTCTAGTACAATAAAATGGTCCTAATGGTTCACTTAAATGATGAAACAAGGGAATGAATTAATCAGCACTCCTAAATACAATGTCAGAGTGTAAGGGAATCTTTGACATAATATGTCTAAACGAGTGATGAAGAAAGACAAGAATATGTATTTAAAAGCATCAAATGAGAGCATGAAAAAGGATGAGAATCCACCTCCATGCAAGATTATATCCTTCTGCCCTGTACCTTGCCAGTATATTGGTGAACCACAGGTTTACTGGCTAGTCCTCCTTTTTTCAAAAATCTCTAGGGACTGTGAATTGCTTTTGAGAATTAGGGTGCTCCAGAGCACCCCCAGCCTACAAAACAGCCAGACCAAAAATACTAGAGGTAGGGGAAGTAGCACTGGCAGACTTGAGTACCATGAGGCCATGTGCAAGGCCAAAATTTGGCACCCCACCCAACCATCATGTTGCCTTCCCAAGGGGGGGGGGGTGTAAGGAGGTGCCCAGCATTGGGAAGGAATCACTGCAAAGCTGGGAAAGGAGGTATGAGGGCACTGGCAGGGTCCTAGAGCCCTCCCATCTCCTTCCTAAAACTGGAAAAGCACTAACTAGGGTTTGGGAAGGGGGAAGGAAGACTCTAGGACCCTGGCAGAGCGTCACACCTTCCCAAAGGACAACACTTCACTTACTACCCTCAGCTCAGTGCCCGTGCTTGCACAACCCTAAATTCACCCCTGGAAGTAGGGCCAGTGAACAGTGGGGTCTGGGAAGAGTTCTGAGGGCCAGTATAGAGGACTGGAGGGCCGTGTTTCACCAAAGCAAACAGGGGTTGAGCCACTTGCACATTCTTCCCAAGTTACATTTTGAGCATGTTTCTATCTCACGCCTGCCACTCTAGATAACACTAAGATAGAAGAACCAATGGTCTAATTTCATATAAGGCAGCTTGCTAGGTCAAAACCAAAAGTGTTTTGCTCACACAACATGGTTAGGTTTCAAAAGTGGTGATTGCATTTTGTCAGTTTACAGTCTTGCTGATTTCATAACGAGAACATGTTGGCATAATTGTTCTGAGGCCATAAACAGATGTGCTTGGCGAGAATGACTTTTGCATACACATTGATAGATGCCAAGTATGTGCAGTGAACAGGAGACCAAAGAAAGCTGCTATTCTGTGCATCTGAAATTCTTTTTCTTCCCTTTTTCTTTTTCACAGTTGAAATTCAAGGGGACAGAAGACAGAGACGCACAGAGCCCTCTAATCCCAAATCAATTTGTTAGCCCTTCTCCAGTCCTCTTGTATACAAGCGATATCCTTTTGGAAATCCAAGAAACTGAACTGTAAGATGGTATCTGCTTGCCTTTTTGTTAGGATGAGCAGACCATTTTTGACAGTGCCACTGCATCAATTGTTCATCAAGACCCTGTAAGAGATTAGAATTCTTTTCTGAAACAGTAACAGAATGGAAAGTGCATTGCCATATTTATACTTCTGGTTATTCAATTTTCCGGTACGTGCTTTGCTCAGGATAACCTGCACTGCTCTACTCAGCAATGGCCAGACAAAAGGCTTTGTTTGTTTGTTTGTTTGTTTGTTTTTAATGCTAAAAAAGTCATTTGCATTATGTGATTGGGTCACAACAGAAGACAGCAAAGTGAAATTGCATGTAAAAAAACCTCGTCCTTGGAATAAAGCTAAAGGTAAAGGGACCCCTGACCATTAGGTCCAGTCGTGGCCGATTCTGGGGTTGTGGCGCTCATCTCGCTTTATTGGCTGAGGGAGCCGGCGTACAGCTTCCGGGTCATGTGGCCAGCATGACTAAGCTGCTTCTGGTGAACCAGAGCAGCACACGGAAACATCGTTTACCTTCCTGCCAGAGTGGTACCTATTTATCTACTTGCACTTTGGCGTGCTTTTGAACTGCTAGGTTGGCAGGAGCAGGGACCGAGCAACGGGAGCTCACCCCATCGCGGGGATTTGAACCACCAACCTTCTGATCGGCAAGTCCTAGGCTCTGTGCTTTAACCCACAGCGCCATACTTCAACCAAACTGGACTATGCATTTTGTCGTCCGACTACAGGACAACTCACCAACAATCCATTGGGATCATTTTATTGCATTTTCAGATAGCAGTCCACATCCTGTCTCTTCCAAGGCCTATGATTCTATGACTGGGGCTGTTGAACTGGTGCCTGCAAGTAGTAAGGGGATTAATACAGCAGCAGCTTTTATGCTGCCATCCCCAAAGTTGGGGTCACTGCTGTTTACCAGGGCAGGGCAGAGTGGCAGTGAGATTGGCACTTCACAACTGCATTGGATTGACTTTGCTTGTGGATCTTACTGCTGCCCTACCCCCACACCATCCCAGTAAGCAGCAGCGGGGTGTTTACTGGTTGTTGTTTTTTGCCTGGGAGATTTTGCTCAGTGTACTCTGGATAGGATTGCACAAAGGTTTGCAATCTCATGGTGCTCCTGGATACAATTTTGTCACTGAAAACCCAAGGAGGCTCATGCCACAGAGCACCTCTCATCAGCTATGGACCCTTTTGAGCAAAGATAGCCTGTAGCACAGTCATCCACACTTTGATAAAACACCAGGTGAAGCATTGCAAGGTGTTGTTTATGTGCATCTACTTTTGAAAAGTATTCAGAAGCAGCAGTTAGTCCAAAACATAATGACTAGGCTATTAGCTGGAATTGTGTGAACTGAACATATTGTTCCAGTTTAAAAGAAACATATTGGGCTGCCTCACAATCTATTTTCAGACACAAAGTACCAGCTACTGACCCAAATGGCTTTGGATGCCTCAAGGACCACTCCCCACATGACCCTGCCCATGGCTTAAGATCTGCCTTGGAGATCTTGTGGACTACACAAGCGAATTTGTAATTATTCTCATTGTCATTATCACCACTGCTATTTTTCTAGACAAAGAGGTGCTGGAACTCACTATGAACACTGAAGACATCTGAAGGCAGCCCTATTTAGGGAAGCTTTTAATGTTTAATAGGTTATTGTATTTTAGTGTTCTGTTGGAAGCCACCCAGAGTGGCTGGGGAAACCCAGCCAGATGGGTGTGGTATAAATAATAAATTATTATTATTACTATTATTATTACAGTGGTACCTCAGTTTTCGAACGTCTCCGTTGACTAACATTTCGGTTTTCAAACACCATAAACCCAGAAGTTAATGCTTCAGTTTTCAAACACACCTCAGAAGTCGAACATGCCACGCAGCTTCCACTGAATGTAAGATCCAGAGCCTAGCTGTTGGCTATTGAGTTTACAGTTTTGGAACGTTTCAGAACTCGAATGGTCTTCCGGAATGGATTACGCTGAAAACCAAGGTACCACTGTACTTGGCATTTATATGCCAAGGCACCCAAGGCATTTGACAATTTAAGCACTAAAACATATAAAATGAAGACTGACAAAGTCTTCTCATGCCGACTGGGAGCTTTTGGCATGTGCTTTCCCTGGCCTGGGTGCACTTGCTTCTGCCTTCCTTCAAGGTATTCGAGTCTTAAGCAACCTCCAGGGAAGACAGGGGAGGAACTTCCCCAGTTGTCCTGTCAGGCTGTGGGTGGTTCTGTGGGGAGCTAATGGCATGCGTGCTCCCTAGCCAATGGTTCACTTGCTTCTCCCTTCTCCCTTCTGATACCAACCCAGGTTGTAAAACTGAAAACACCTTTCCATTTATACACATTTCAAACAAGGCAGAATATTACATTTTAAAAGTTAATGAATACATGAAAGGAAAGGTAAGGAATAAGAAGAAGATGGATAGCTTAGTGAGAGTACAACCCATTAGTTAAGCTTTTGTGCACATACTGTATACAGTTTCTGTTGCATTCAATGTAGCACTAAAGTGATCATTCTGCCAGCACAATTATTTCTACTTTCCTGGTGTGCTTATCATCTCCCCACCCCCCACCCCCGCAGCCTACATGCTGTTCTAGGGATTGTCCTGGCCTTCTGCAGTGAATTTGGGGAGGCTGTGAAGGATGTGGGGAGAGCAGAGGGGAGAAAGTCGCATTGCACCAACAGGAATTGTTGTGCAGGTTCAATGGGTGCAGCCATTTAGTTGAATGCAGCCCCATTATATTTAATTGCTGTGCAGGCTGAGCCCCGTTACCTTAATTCACTAGGAAATCATCAGAATGAATCTGATCTCTGGATTTCGATGGGGTGTGATAGATTGTCCCTGGTGAGAGAGTCCAAGATTTCCACAAACCACATTTTAATAGTCTCCCCCTTGTGTTCTCTGTTTACCTGCCCAAGAGTGAATACCGTCTTGATTATTCTGACTAGCCTGGGGTTGTGGTGGGTGAGTGATGGCCGTCAGTGATAGCACGATCCAGACTGATCTAACTTAGTGGCTTGGTTGGCCTGGACAAATAGCACTATTTCGTGGCCCTAAATTGAGAGATAAATGGATCCAGTGCAGAGGCAGATTTAGGGGAGCATGATGGTTTGGTTGCCCTGGGTTTGGAGCCTTGGGGGTGCTGTAGGGATGCCCCATCTATGATTCTGAATGGAGCCTTGGGGGTGCTGTAGGGATGCCCCATCTATGATTCTGAATGGGGGTGGATTTTGGCGTTGCACAAGATACTGCTTAAATTTGATACCTCAAGGTCCACTACTGTCCAGTTCTGTCACAACAACTGCTGGCAACAATACTGACTTAAGAATTTACTGTGCTGACACTGAAGAATGTGAAGATCCAGCTAAGAATACAACGGAAATTGGCTCCCTCCCCCTTTTCCCTTTTAGCAATAGGTTACGTGGCAGCTGTGTGCAGTCTCCCACTGGACAGTTTTGTTCCTGGCATGCATCCATGATGGTATGGCAGAACATTAGAAATAGCGACGCTCTTAAACGAACTTCAAAGTATGTGTAGTCATGCAAAGTGATGCTTTGTTTAAGAACCACCTACACTTACTGTAAGGTAAAAAAAAAAAAATCAGTATGGTTTTATTCACTGCCTGTTATTTTGGAGAGTTTTGTCCCCTGGTGCCATCTTGTGTCGATACTGAATTCCATCTTCTCTAGTTTTGGGGGGGAAAAAACCTGTAATGTGAAGAGCTCTGCTGTTTTCTATGTCTGAGTCTGACTGCTAAAATAGTAAACTAATTTCTACAGTTACAGTCATCTGAAGGTGTGTGTGTGTGTATTTATATAACAAAATGACATTTCTGCTTCCTTGGTAACAATAAATGCTTGTGTGCATGCATACCAAGCCAACACATTGCACCAACAAATAATGCACATGGATCATACTTGGAGACCAACCTGCAAAATACCAAATGTTCTCTGGCATTTGTGGGGGTCTGCTAATTAGTCAGCCCCATTTGTCACCAGTTTACATGTCAACAGCCCATGCAGTCACATATGCTTTTCACAAAAAGGCCCTAATCCTGTATTAATGGAACGTTTTGAATATATCCAAATACCAGGGACAGGTGACATGTTGCTTTCCAAGTGTTGTCAAACTACAAATCCCATCTGCTTCGGCACTAGTTGGGAGCTGTAGTCTGACAGCATGTGGAGAGCACCATGTTGGATATCCCTGCCCAAAGGTACACTGAGTGAATGGGCAGTGCATGATAGGAATTATTTTAAAAAGTAAATTGAACTGAAGTGGCTGCAAATCCAGCCACCAAGCTTGAGGTGAAGGAACACACATGCATCCACTGGTTACAGAATAAAATACTGAATTGAATTGAATGGAAGTGGCTGCAATTTCAACCACCGAGGTTGAGGTGAAGTCACATACAGTATATGCATCTATTGGATACAGTATAATAAACTTTGGAAAGGCAAGGCTATAGGAATGTTACTTGCCCTCCCACCTGCATCTACACTTCCTTCCATGCATAGGACCCAACTCCTAGGGGCTGTGGGGGCTTTGCCTGCCGCCACAAAGTTGATGGGCATTCCCTGCATCATGTGATCTATTATGCAGGGTGGGGGGGCTTACCTGGGCCACACAATATTTTATTCAAGTTGACCCCTCTGCTTCCATGGAAACTGCAAGGAACTGAGAAGAAAGGTTTATGAGGGGGATCAGAAGGCATTATCCCTACTGTTATTGCATTTGCACACTGTTTTCCTGCCACTCGAAGCAGCTTACAGTCATATATAAAAGGTGAGATCTAATTATGTCCGCCCACTTGCACTACAGAGCCTTGGACTTGCCGGAGGTCGACGGTTCGAATCCCTGCGACGGGGTGAGCTCCCGTTGCTCGGTCCCTGCTCCTGCCAACCTAGCAGTTCGAAAGCACATCAAAGTGCAAGTAGATAAATAGGTACTGCTCTGGCAGGAAGGTAAACGGTGTTTCTGCGCGTTGCTCTGGTTCGCCAGAAGTGGCTTAGTCATGCTGGCCACATGACCCGGAAGCTGTACACCGGCTCCCTCGGCCAATAAAGTGAGATGAGCGCCGCAACCCCAGAGTCGGTCACGACTGGACCTAATGGTCAGGGGTCCCTTTACCTTTACCTTACTTGCACAAAAGGAACTGCACTAGAGCAACATGGCTTCCAGTTTCTCTCCTACACCCTCAAGCCTCTATGCCCCCCACTTAAACCTGCAATTGGGGGGCGGGGAGGAGCTTCCCAAATCTCTGGAGCAGATTTTGATGGTGTATAGGGAGATGCAGGGAAAGTATGGAGAAGGGTGGTTTCTCTAGTGAATGCCCACTTGCGCTACGCCGAATCATACCCACACCATTAAAAAAATACAAGTCCATTAATAAAAAATCACACAATATCCCTCATAAAACAACAACCCCCCCAAAAAAATTAAATATTTTTGAATTGCATTTGCTTTTGAAAAAATAAACACGCTAACTAGCTACTGTAACTGTTGCAACATGTTGGTTTGCAACTAAATGGAGTCTTTCTGTTACCTAGGAGCATAATCCAAAATCTTTGATCAAGTAGCTGATAAACCTTTTGCACTGCACGTTCTATGTTTAGGGACATGGAAGCTTAATGGGTTTGATTTTTGCTTACCTTCTCCTTAAAAGGCTAGGAGGTAAAATGCCTTTTGTAAGACTAACGTCTAGACTCCTTTGAAAACTGGAGGCAACGTGGTCAATGCTCAGACATGATGTGGGATGTAAACACAGGAGCAGTCAATGACAACATTCCTAGAGTGTACATGTTAGAACATGGGGAGGGATGTCTGTCCAGCAAGCAGGTAAACTTCCTGGGGACGGACTTCCTCCGCATGTGACCAGAGGTGGGTGTGGCCTCACCTGTGCAGGTAATGATAAAAGCACAGGGCAGGCAGCCACTCTCCCTCTTGCCTCTTGCCTCTTGCCTCTTGCCTCTCTGCCATCTTCATCTTCTGAAGGAGCAACATGCCCTCTTGGCTCCCAGCCAAGAGAGGACAGTACTATCTTCCTATAAGATAGTTTCTAACTGCATGTAACCTTTTTAAGCCTGCCTACCTTCTGGGATCATATTGTGAACGGAACGTGAGTAAACTCTTTTATACTTTTATAAAGACTGTGTCGTGTCTTGTATTTTAAGAGGGAACAAAAGGGGAAATTACCAGAGTAATTATTATAGAGGTTCTAGCGAACCTGTGCAAGCGTTACCGTTGCGAACTTAAAGGGGAATGTCTATAAACTCTGCTGATATTTTGGGAACTTTTTAGCACAAGTTGGATAAGGATATAATTAGTCAATATATCCTCTCCTGCACCCCAGAACATTCCCACACATGATAGGAGCTAAAACAAAATAAAAAAATTCCTTCCAGTAGCACCTTAAAGACCAACTAAGTTAGTTCTTGGTATGAGCTTTCGTGTGCATGCACACTTCTTCAGATACAAAACAAAATTTTGTTTTGACTATGGCAGACCAACACGGCTACCTATCTGTAACTGGAATGATAGGAGCTGTCGTTCAGCAACATTTGGACCCCCCACTCCTGAGTTGGATGAAGGCACCCTTGCCACCCCACCTAAACAACTGATTGGTGAAATTTTAGCCATTTTCTATGAGGTCAGTGTGTACAGGTTAAGAGACTGGAGAAGCAGGAGGTCCTGCTCCAGCTGAGATATGTGCATGGAAGCCTGATGTAAGCTTAAGGGCACAGCACATTTCAGAAATGGGGTCCAATGGTTTTAAGAAGATGAGAGTTCCTCCACAAGATTGAAACCAAGGCCACAATCTACCCCAAAATTTAGAACATTAAAGTCCCACTGCTTCCTATGGAAAAGTTAAGCAAGAACCTAACTCTCTCCCTGTTATGTTAATATGAAAAATGCTTAGCTGACTGGTGCCCCAGATGTCTTCACTCTTGGACTGACAGGCATAAATATTCATAATTTGCCACAATAATATATGGCCTGTTGTTTCACATTTAGAAGCCTGACCTCCAAACCCAGATGGTTTCCACCCCTCCTCCAGTCAGTCCATTCTTTCCTTTATGTTGATAATCAAGATTTTCAAGCCAGTGTGTTTGCTTGGCATGCTACGGATTCAATTTTGTATGTGTAGTCTATAAATGTATTAAATTCAGATGCCTTCTCTATAAAAAGGCATATTTTAACTGTTTTCTTTTAAATAGAGAAACAAACAAATCTAGTTTAAATTTAATAGTTTGCGTTTTAAAACATTCAGTTTTTTAAACACCCTGTAGCCTATATACGTTTTGGCTGAGCAAAGACTGAAGAGGCTATCTTACTTTTAACTCCAGTGCAAACTCATCGGGGAGCTGTTGTGCAGTTGTGCAGGGCAACAGCATTTTGCATACATGCGCATGGTGACATGCTGTTTAATGTTGCCATATGTGTCTGGTAGAGTGATGTACATACGCAAATTGTGCGATGGTCAGCCCTGTCACCTGCATTATGCAGATTCCTTTAGACCCATTTTCATCTTTCCATTAGGCTGCTCGCTTTTGTCATCCTGACTCCAGGAAGGAAGTGATTAAGGGGCAAAGAAAAAAGGAAAAAAAGAAAAAGATTGGGTGAACTCTGTAGAATAGTAAACTATGACTTGCAAAGTTGGAACTTTTTGACTGACCAGCACTACACCAACGACTAGTACTCATAAAAGGTTTTAAACACAGACACAGACATTGACAGTAAGTTGAGAAGGAGAGTGGCTCAGAGCTTAGGCCTATCGTGTGTGTGTGTGCATGTGCGCATACTGAGGAATAATGTGATGTGCACAGTCCAGTATGGAGAAATAGGGAGCCAAAGCAAACAGACTAAGGGAGCGCAGGTCTAATGAGCCTTTGGAGAGACAGGGAAGACAAAGAGACTCCAAATGAAAGAGTGGCCGAGCAGAGCAAGCTAAAAGTGGATCAGCCACGATGTCACTTGTCTGATCCAGAGTTCACAGACCATCAAATTGCTTATACACAATAGCAAGGGAGATAAATGTTTGCAAGCTCAGGCTCCTCGAAGCTCTAGTGTTGGTTTTTGACCAAGGGGTTGGAGGGAGGAGATAGGAACCAAATCAATAAAGAAACAGAAATACAACGCCTCATCTATTTGGATCTAGTAAGTATGTTTTCCTTTTAAATACAGAAGATTTCAAGTGCATTGTGCCATACAATCAAAGCATTGCTGACATCCAAAAGAGGTGACCATGCAAACATGTGCACAGACATTTTTGGGGAGCAAATGGAGAAACTTGTTCCATAATTCTTCTGTAACACAAGCTGTGCCTGCATATAGATAAAACAGGAAAGGAGCAGAAAGTCAGATGGAGGTGAAGCCTGTTCACTCCTCTCCTAACTGCAGACCCTTCTTATGGGCCACTGCAATTGGTGAAATTGACTAGACTGATATGGAAGCATATTCTGGAGTACGCTGTTTTTTAAACAGTTCAGAGCTGACTTCAGATTCAGGGATGTTGGATTATTAGTATTGTTGCCAATTTAGTTTCATTTCGGAATCACTTCCCATGAAGCATCCCAAAGTGATTTGCAATATGATGTTTCTCATTATGGGCACTGCCCAGTAGTTCCCTGTGGCAATTACACTGCAATGCTGATCAATCTGCTGGGACTTAAGAGTTTGACTTCCCCCAAGTATTATGCTATTTACAAAAGTCAGCAAAACCAGTTTGACATGAAATAATATAAAATAAACACGTAACAAAGTCTGCAGTGGCAGCTCTGCAATGCCTTCTCTGATAAGTTCTCTAGGTGTATCATAGACACTGTAGAGCAGGCATAGGCAAACTCAGCCCTCCAGATGTTTTGAGACTACAATTCCCATCATCCATGACCACTGGTCCTGTTAGCTAGGGATGATGGGAGTTGTAGTCCCAAAACATCTGGAGGGCCGAGTTTGCCTATGCCTGTTGTAGAAGCTCTGCTCAGGGTGCCTATCCAAAAACAGGTGTGTTGGCGTGATGAACAGGGCTTTTTTCAGAGTGGTGTCTTCTCTCAAATTTCTTTCCAAATGACACTTGCCAGGCTAATCCAACTGAATTTTCTTTGAAGGTTGGTGAAGTAATTGATGATGATGATGATGTGCACAAGGTTATAGAATTAAACATAGTCAGCAAGAAAGCTACAGTTTTCTGTTTGTTGTATAAGCTAATGGCTTGAATTTTTTTTTTATTGCTGTATTGTACCTTGGTACCCAAAAGCCTAGTAATGTAAGAAGGCATCATTTCCTACTCTGCCCTGTTTCCAGTGTGGCTGTAGTGTGGTGTAGTGGTTAAGAGCGGTAGTCTCATAATCTGGGGAACCGGGTTCGCGTCTCCGCTCCTCCATATGCAGCTGCTTGGTAACCTTGGGTCAGTCACACTTCTTTGAAGTCTCTCAGCCCCACTCACCTCACAGAGTGTTAGTTGTGGGGGAGGAAGGGAAAGGAGAATGTTAGCCGCTTTGAGACTCGTTCGGGCAGTGATAAAGCGGGATAGCAAATCCAAACTCTTCTTCTTCTTCTTCCATTCTGCTGCGGTTCTTCTTCTTTCCATGCAAAGGAAAGGCAATGCAAATGAGGAGGGGGAAAACATGAGCAGTTACAAATTCTTTCCAGAGCAAACAGCAATGGCAAATACCAATTGCATTCACTGGACTGATTTCTATTCTGGGCATGGGACAAACAAGCTGACATCAGCAGTTTCCATTGGAATTATCCAGCATCCCTATTTGCACCCATGTTTCCTCTCTTCTCATCCAAAACTCAAGACATTATCATAAGCCCCAGCTCTTACTGTTGAATATTAGCTGGCCAGCTTATTCTGACCTGTCGAATGCTAAAGAAACCCATCTCACTACCTGCAATGGTTGTGAGAAATCGTGTCCTCCAAATCATGGAGAGCCATGTGTTGCGTGAGATCACCAAACTGCCTTCTTGTTGCTGGGGCAGGCCCATTTGGATGACCTCCTTGCCTCATTGGTCGCCCCTTTGTTACTGGGGAAAATAAATTTCTGTCGGTTGAGGTTTGATTGGCAACTAAGGGGCTATTTAAGGGGCCGATGAGGCTAAGTACTTCCTCTTTCGCATCGTGCAGCGGATCTCCCTCCCTCCCTATAATTTAAGGTTGTGTTTTTGACCTTGCTATGCCTGTCTAGGGGTTGTCTGTTTTTGGAGCAGGGGCCCGGTAGGAATTTTGCCACTTGGCTGATTGGCTGGTGCCATTTGGTTTTTGCCTACCGTGTAGCAAATTGTCACAACTTTGTAAGGTTGGCATTGGTTCATTCTTTGGTGGAGGGGTTTATGGATTGGCTGTGCCTGCCCCTCATTTTTGTTGCTGCTGCTAGGGAATTCCATTAAAGTAATCCAGGGGCTTGATTTGCTCTGTCCGATCCCGTCTCAGGGGTAGGGCCATGCCAGAGTTCCTGGGAGCATCTGGGGAGAACTAAGAGGCGGAAATCTGCCTCTGTGCTGCCCCAGTATGTTTTCCCTTACTGACCTCTGGAGGTTCCAGTTGTCAGTCCTGTTCTTGCAGGTGCAGGTTCAGGTAGTCCGAACCAATGCCTAAGCAACCACTCATATGCTGTAAACTATAAAGTTGTGGCCAAATTAATGCCAAAAATATTAAACAAATATTCTGTTTCCTGTGTGATTTATTTTGGAGGGGGTTTGGGGGTCTTCACATGCAACAAGAGTTCCAGAGATTACAGAGATGCAGAAGTAAAAAGAGGATACTTTGGGGAGTTTCACAATGAACACTTATGAACAAATGCACGACGCCAAAATAATACTGTCACTGAAAGCAAACCCATTCAGAAGGCATGCAGGAGGGTTTTTCCACACTCATCACAGTTATTATTAAATCCCCACCCCCCGCCTTCACCTCTGCATCTAACTATTTAGCAAAAGCTGAGTCCGAGCCTATATTTTGAAAGCCTCTCTGTCTCGTCGTGATGCACGCAGAAGACATTGTCTGTTTGTGGCAGGTTACAATATTTAGACACCTCGGCACCTCTGACTTGGTGGACTTATTTTTGATAAGTGGCACTTAAAAGTGTTAGTGTGAAGCATAAGTAGCTAATGCAAATATGTTACCGACCCCTACCAGAGTCAGCAATTATGCAAATATCACAAGCCTTCATCTTTTATAATTAGATGTAGCTAGCTTATAGAGAACTCCAATTTTCTAGCTCACTCCTTGTCGAAATGTTCCACCAAAAAAATAATAATAATAAAGGAAAGGGAATATGTTTGAAATCAGCTAAATGATGTGTTCTCTAAAGGGACTTGTGGGATGGTCTGTATTTTTTTTAAAAAAAAGAATAAATCTGGGAGGCATTTAGCAATTTTTGTTTGTCATGTATGAGAGATGTATGAAAAGCATGGAGACACTGAGAATAAGATTGCAAGAAGGTGTCCTGGCAAATTCATCTCAAGTGTATGAAATGCTAATTAACTTTCCCCTCCCCCACAAAATCCTAAGGGCATATTTTGTTAGGAGGTAAGAGGCAAGGGATGGTTAGCAAACAGCAAAACGCACCCATGGAACATCCTTCCTGAATTTACTAATTCCCAGAAGTGCATTGCAACATATCGGGACCTTTTTAAAAAATGGGTGGGTAGGTGATTTGCATATAAAAGCTGGGGTGGGGCTAACACATGGGTACAACAAAGCATTGTCTATGTATTACAAAGGTTTATACTCTGCTGCATTAACATCACACAATAAACAAAGAGTACATCTTTATTTTTTGAATGTATAATTTTCCTGCATAAGGAAGAAGACTGATGACGCTAACTGCACTCTGGCTTCCTGCAATTCCCCAGTCACAGGATTCCTACCTATTGCCCTGGAAATACATGCATATATTTTCAGAATCTATTCCCTCTCACCCCCAAGTCTGATTTGAGACCAAAATATTCTGACTTGTATTCAGGGTTCTCATTAGTAGAACTCTGTTCATGAGTAGGGGCAGGGGGCAGGGGAATGATCCAGATTCCATTTAAAGGTGAACCTACCAAATATGCTCTTTCTGAAACAAAATGTGTACTGAAACACAGCTGCCGTTGGAAATCTGGCACCTCTGCAAATGTTTGCCATGCGGTTCTGCAGCCAAGTTTCGTGTACAAAAAATACATGTAAAGTGTGCACATAAATGCACACGGTAGTGAAAATAACATAGAAAAACGCATTATATTGGGAAATTGATTTGCAAAAAGGTGTTTATTAAGAAAACTGCATACAAAAAAAATGCGCAGATGAGAAATCCACGAGGACTTTCCTTTTTTTAAAATCACAAACTGATGTGGAAATGTGAAGAATCACATTTAAGATTTTGGAAAATGAAACCAAAATTGAGATATTCATTCATCCCTACTCATGAGACACCCTCTACAGGAAGAAGAAGGGGGGCGGGAGGCAATATCTGCTGATTCTCCTGCTATTACCCGTGCCTCTTAAAATATGCTCAAACAGTCTGGGAGTTGGTTGAGTGGCTGCGGGGGGGGGGGGGGCGGGCGGGCAGGGGAGACTGGCAAAACTCATCTCTTCCCTCCTTCTCTTCCAGTCGATTACAGTCCCTTCCACAAATGAAAGGAAGCCTTTCGCTCGTGGAAGGACAGCTCTGGATCCAACTGTAGCGTTTCAGGATGTCAGAATTCAGCTTCTGCCAGTACAAAGAATAGTGACATGCTATCAGCTTAGATATATTTGAAGGAAGTTCAGGGGCAGCTGGGGAGGCGGCTGATTATTTGTGACCACAAGGAAAGTGGATTCTTGACCTTGCCTCCGAGAGTTTAGAAGGCAGTGGGGGAATGCTGGAACCAGCTCTGCGTGAGTGCTGGGTACATAGCCAGATCAAAACATGTTGTTGCCTGAGATCAAGATGGTGCCCTTCATTGGATATACAGAAGCCAACTGGACTGGTAACTGACTCCTACTTCAACCCGAAAGGTGGGGCAGAGTGCCCTACTGCCCCTGAGGACAGCAGGCTAACTCTGCCCTCTGATAACTCCCTGCTTCTCCTCAGGCCTCAGCATTTGTTGACAGAGGCAGCCACCTCACTCTGCCTAATGGCAGAGCTGGCCCTGGCTGGATAATTCCTTTTGTGGAAGCTTTGGGATGCAAAGATACCTCACTGCTTAACTGTCTGTTAACTTCCTGTACATTCCTGCCAATGTGGCCAAATCAAACCATGTTGACTTGGGCTGATGGGAGTTGAAGTCTCACAAAACCTGGTTGCGGGGGCACAAGTTTCTCAGTCTTTGCTCTAAACCATGGTATGCCGCCATATGTCAAGAAGCTCAAGCCAGGGCATGGTTAGCGTAAACCATGGCTTAGTGAGATATCTTAATCGAATCAGTGACTGGGCCAGTGTTTTCTTGGGAGCACAGATGCATATTGAAACCCCCGTTTCCCCAGTCCTGGACCACCAAAGGCTTTTTAGACTATTACAAGCCCAGATTCTGCCTGGTTTTAAATCAGAGCAAGTGACGGGTGGTTTTCTTTTCATCTCAACTGGATAGTTTCCCCTCCCTCCATTCTGAACCTCAAGGTCAGGTGAATGGTAATTTTAAATTAGCATGCATTTAAATAAAATATGTAAATGAGCTAACCCTGCTTTTCTTTCCTTTTTTCCCCTCTCCCCCCCTTATTTTTTCTTCTGCTTTTTGGCTGCTTTTCAAGTGACGGAGTAATGTGGCCATGCCATATCTGACCATCTTTATAATGATCCTTTCCCACCACACAATGGTTCTCTGTGGTCAATTAATTAATGTTTGTGAAGCTTATTGTGACTCTCAGATGAAAGGAGTTACAGCCTGTAAAGTAATTGTATTACGCTGATGATGACTGATGCCGTGTGATAGCACAAAGCTGCTAACCCACTGCAAGTGCCAAAGAAGGTCAAAGTTCAGGGCTGGTTTATGTATCAGATTAATTTGCCATTAAAAAGTTGATTTCAGCTGGGGAAATGAGGAATGGGGGAAAGGTGTTTCTCTTCAAGAGTGAAGCATGCCAGCCCTCCTCCTCAATCCAGCCAAAGTTAAAAGTTGCGATCCAGCTCACAGTTAAGAACACTTCAAGCTATTCTTTTCAGTGAGTTTAAACATGCCTAATTCCCTTCTGGGTTCTGGCCATCTTCTTTGAAGTTCCATTGGTTTCAAGGAGTAAGATTAAAGCCAATGCTTAGCTCTGCTGTTTATAGTCCATGGGCTGTGTCTAATACTGTGCTTACTCTAAGTAGACCCATTGACTAATTTAAGTCCATTAATTTCAACAGCACTCTGAGCAGAACGTAAGTCAGATACAAACTAATAGGGTTACGGCTGATAGGAGCTTCTGTGACAATCTTAGCAAGGAAATTATCATCAGGACTTATTATGAATTTAGCATTTCCTGAAAAGATAGTGTTGTAAATAGGGAGTGATCAACCTATTTCTAGACCGTGTCACTTTCATGTGTGTTTTTATTCTGCCATTTAAAAAAGATTGACAAAGTTCCTATTTAAATACACCCTTAGGTACATATTTTGAGCTTTTCATTCTTTTGCTTGCCACAAAATATGGATTTCTATACATTTTCGCTCTCGAGATACACAATTTGAAACACCGTGTGCTACCCGCAATCCGATCACAAAATTAGCAGAAGTAGGAAATCCGACAGATCATTGCGTTAGATCCATACATTAATCCAGGGCGTTCAGGTCAAGTCTGTTCATATCAGTAGTCACAAAGAACAAGTTCCTCGAGCATCCCTCTTTCTGAACTCCAAAAGTGCCCACGGTCTGAAATGAACACACTAAGATGCCCTTTCTCTATTGCCTGCTGGGATTTTAATGCTGCATATTCAAAGCTGCCCCCACTCGCCCCTGCCAGCCCGATCCCAAAGTGAGTGAGAAAGGAAAGCTACTCTGCTGCTTTTCCTCCTAAACGGCGGGTGTACGATTGCATGCGAACGATAAGCTTATAGTTCATGACCTAAATCTAATGGTGACTTTTGTCATCTGCACTGGACAATTAAGTGACTGAGGAGTGAAACTGACATTGAGGAGCAGATTTTTGCCTCCCAGCTGCTTTCAAGACTTAGATTTCACTGTATCATGTTCAGAAAGGTCAGCGCTCTGGCCAGATGACCAGCATAGGGGTGCAGATGGCCGTGTTTGTCACCTGACTGCGCAGGGCCTCTGCAACCTGCTGCACAGGGCTAGAGTTCACTGAAAGGTTACGGGCATCTACAAAACGTAGCATGTGACTAGCCCACGAGCAATGTGGCATTCCTGTTACTCAGTCACTCCCAAACGCAGATCAGGGCAGAGCAGCAGCTCTGCCCAAGCAACCCTGAGATCACACAGAGGAGAAGAGCAGGATGGAAGTGCTGCCACTCAAAGAGAAGAGCTTTGAATCCTACCCGATACATCAGTGGGGAAGCGGGAGGTGCAAGGGACGTGCTTCACTTCTTAATGGGACAAACCCCACATATTACAATTTTCACGAATCCAGTTTCATTTCACTTCTTCTAGCGGCTGCAGTGTCAAGGCGGCCCAAGCTGCCAGATGTCTGCTATGTTCAAGATACGCCCCTTAATTCAGATTAAACCGTGATCCATAGAAAGCAACAGACATCTCTCTTGTTTCAAAACACTCAGCCTCCGTGCTGCTTCACATACAGCAGATGCTTCTAAGCATCCCTTATTTTGAGCACTGTGTCCTTTGGGTCAGATGGAGCCCCTGCTTGACTTTGTTGTTGCTGTTTAGTCATTTAGTCGTGTCTGACTCTTCGTGACCCCATGGACCAGAGCACGCCAGGCACTCCTGTCTTCCACTGCCTCCCGCAGTTTGGGTAAACTCATGCTGGTAGCTTCGAGAACACTGTCCAACCATCTCATCCTCTGTCATCCCCTTCTCCTTGTGCCCTCCATCTTTCCCAACATCAGGGTCTTTTCCAGGGAGTCTTCTCTTCTCATGACTATTGCATGCTTATTTATTTATATCCCATTCTTCAACCCAAAAGTTCCCAGGATGGCACACAGCAGTCCATAAAATGCACATATCAATACAGGAAAATTGTGTGCGTGTGTGTACAAGCCAGACCACTCCCTGCTGCAAGGCCCATTTCCACCTGGCCTGGGGGGCGGGGAGGCCCAGACTCACCCTGAACAGCTAAAAGAGGCTCCTGGGAGGCCACTGGGACATTGCTGGAAGAACTCTTGGTTTGCGGCAAGTGGCTAAAATGTATTAAAATGTTTTAAATGGTTCTAATTTTGGTTCCTCTGTTTTGTTTATCTTGGGTTGGTGTTGGTTAAATGTTTAGTTGGAGTTGGTGGTTATTTTAATATGGGTATAACTGTAAACTGTTTGTTGTTGGTGTTATTGTTGTTTTCTATTGATTTATTGGTTTGCTTGTTCCTTATGTATGATATTTTGTTTTTTAATATTTGATGTTTTGTTTTTATATATGTTGTAAGCTGCCCAAAATGGCTGGGGAACCCAGCCAGATGGGCGGGATATAAATTTTAAAAAATCATTAATTATTATTATTATTAGAAAGATCACAAGCTGCCATAAATATGCTGAAATCAATAGAATCCATTTAATAGGTGCAATTGTCTAATGCAGTGGTTCCCAATTAGTTAAGTACTGCAGATCCCCTGTCTTTCAAAAGCCAAGCTATGGATATCTCTCTGGTAGACTTTTGATATCTCTCTGGTAGTTTTTGTTCAGTGAACGGTGCCACAGATCACCAATGGGGAACCACTGGTACTTTCTGGCCTATGGTCAGTATATAAAAATAAACAATATTTCCTTCAGTATTTTGGTGAGACTCTCATTGCACATAACTAAATAACCGAAGCTCTCATTGCACATGATGAAGAGAGCACTGTTGGATGATGTTTGATATTGCAAGAGGAGGAGGAGGAGATCCAAGAGACCCATGCCACAAAATTCCCAGAACAAGCGACTTGCTGGTTAAGCTGCTTACGTCTTGTGCCTGTTTAACTGAAATACATGGCAATCACATACACTTTATTGTGACACTTGTGCTCTTTCACTTTCCCCTTTAAATCATGGGTTAATGTGTGGTTTTGACACCCTGGAAGTTGACACAATACCTTGTTTCTTCATTTTTAACAGCGACACCCATACATATTTACCAGCCTTTATTTTGCATTGTGCTGGATAATATTGGAATTCAATTTAAAATACTACTGGGCCTCTCTCTCTCTCTCTCTCTCTCTCTCTCTCTCTTTTAAAGAGTTACCTAGCTAGACTTCCTACACCTGATTTTGCATTTAGCAGCAAAGGAAACCCCCTCTAATCCATTGAGCTCAGTATTGTCTACTCTCTACTGACTGGCAATGGCTCTCTGGAGTCTTAAGCAGGGGTCCTTCCCAACCCTAGTAGGACTTGCCAGGGATGGAACCTGGGATCTTCTGCACGCAGAGCAGATGCTCTAACCATGGAGCAACAGTCCTTCTCCAGAAATGAGATGCTGATTCCTACATACGCAGCCCTAGATTGCCCAGACAGCATCCATCCTTGGCCATGGATTTCTGCTGCATTAAAACGGCACACATATAAATCCATGACCATCGATCCATAAATGGCACCAATCGCCATCTAACCTTGCAAGGATTTAGGCTGCAGTATTATAAAGACTTACCTGGATGTAAGCCATTTGAATCAACTTACTGCAAAACAGACATAGACAAGGATCACACTACATATTCTTTTCTGGCACAACATGCTTCCGAATTGGCCCTCGGTTATCCCTTTGGCCAATTTTGCTTCCTTTGTTTGTACTCAAGGAAGTAATGTTTTCTGGTTTGGTAGACTTAGGTCCCTAATGTAATACAGTAGACAAATGATAGTTGCAGAAAGTTTGGTTGCTATTGAAATAAATACACGGAGTACAGTGCCATCTAAGGAACAAACCAGGTCATTACACCAAAGTTCCTTTCCCCCTGAAATATTATATCTGATAAGACTATGAAAAAAGATAGATGAAGCTGAACCTTGTTGATTTAGGTTTAATTACCCTTGCAAGATCAAAATGATTTCCAACACACACACACACACACACACACACACACACACACACACGAAATACAGCTGTAACAACTAATCAGCATGAGGACGATTGCTATGGTATTAAGAGGGTGGATTTTTAAAAAGGAAAGAGAACTAAGTTAAGTTCCTAATTAAAGATAGGGAGAAATTCAATCCCGTTTGCATTTAAAGGTGAAACTTTCTAATTTGCATCTTCCAAGACAATAAGTAAACTGAAACACAGCTGTCCAAAATTTGCACTTCTCTGAATTTTGCAAGCAACCCTGCATTCAAGTGATGCACAACATGTATGCTAGGATAAATCGAGCATTAAAAATGCATATATTAGCAAACACACACACACACACACACACACACACACACACACACCATGTTAGGAGGGGATTGCTTTGCACAAATGTTAAAAGACATTCACACCAAATTGCTGGTGAATTATTATGACGACTTTTTTTGTTTTTTGTTTTAATGCAAATGCACATTGAAATGTGGAGAGCTGAACTTAAGACTAGAAAAATGAGAAATTGAGAGAAAGCAAATTCACCCGTGAGGTGACAGATGCGCCCATCCTTACCCCTAACGCAGGTTCAATTTTACTTTGACCGATAGTCTGACACTCAAAGATGGCTCTCATCTTCCCTGTCTCAATTCATCTGTGTGTGTTTACACTTAGGAGAAGGTGCTCAATCAGATCTCTGGCCTCTTCAACCTGATACAGTCTGCTAGACACAGCGAGCTTTTTCATGTAGAATAGCATTTGAAAACATGATTCCTTCACCTGTATTGTGAAAGGATATGACCCAGGTTTCCACCACCTCTATCTTTAGAATGCATTCATTGCCTGCTGACTTAAAATGCCAACTTGATTCACCCAACAAGCCCCTTTCACCCGCGACTAGTGCAAGGGTCCAAAACAGGGGGCTCTAGCCTTGCATTTTTGCCCCACCCGATTCCCACATGGCTCCTCCCACTCTCTCCGCTCGTGAGTCTTGCTCATGGTTCTAGCTGACACATGGCTGGCAGCAGGGCTGGCCAAGACATTTTGGCACCTGAAGCAAACTATAAGATGGTGCCCCGCTCCCCACCAGAGAAGAAGCGGGGAAGTGAAGTGAAATATACTTGGAGTCGAGAGTGGATTCCATGCTCTTTATTCAGCTCATAGTGGTGAGGAGGAATGTGTATGTTCCCCCAAAATATCTGCTTTATATACATTATTTACACAATGGGCTGCACGTGATTGGCTAATTCCGGGATTCTCCTGTAGGCCAATCAGGTTGTGGATTCACTTCCACCTGGAGCTGGATTGGGTGGCTCCTGCGGACCAATCCTACTGCTGCATTGTTCTATGACCAATCAGACTGCTGCATTTTGGATCCTATTCAACTCAGTACATAACATGAAGATTGACATCAGGAACAAAGGGGGAATACAGATCTATAACAGTATCTGTTACCCCTGTGGATCCTGCCATCCGAGGAGGTTGCCTCACTTTGCTTCATGGGTGAGCTGGCCCTAGATGGCAATAGCACGAAGCAGGTTAAGCACTAAGAAATGGCAGTCTCACAAATCTATTTAGTATGAGCTGTGTTGTGAGACCTGTTCCCATTCTAAGGGTCTTGCTATTAAAAAGAACTCACACTCGGTCTCGTGGTAATTAGCACCACACGGCTGATGATTACTATGGTAACAATATATTTTTATTCCACCAAGTGAAAGGAATTTTAAAATGGAGACGTTTATTATTATTTAAGGGAACGCTGTTCCAAGGGCCCTAAGGCAGCAGCAGCTTCCCACTGGAATCCTGTAATTTTTCAGACCACAAATGTTCCAGCGGTGGTGTGTGTGTATGTGCGTGTGCCCCCTGTTTCTGCTGCACTATAATGCAAGAGTGCCCGTCCACATGGTCATTGATGTGTGGACAGCCCAGTACAGTGGTACCTCGAGATACGAACGGGATCAATTTCGGAGCCCTGTTTGCATCTAGAGGTAAACGTATCTAGCGATGGCACGTCTGCGCACGCACGCGTCGCTTTTCACTGCTTCTGCGCATGCGTGTGATGTCATTTTGAGCGTCTGCGCATGCGCAAGCAGCGAAACCCGGAAGTAATGTGCTCCATTACTTCCGGGTTGCTGCGGAGCGCAACTCGAACGTGCTCAACTTGAAGCAAATTTAACCCGAGGTATGACTGTATAAATCCACATCTAATATGCTATTATTGCATCAATGGTATTGGGCAGAATACTCCCCAACCTCCAAAAAAGAAACTCTGGAGGGAGGCCCAAATCACATAGTGAGTGTACACACATTGATGAGGTTCTCCAGTGCAGACCTTTACCCCTCCAGGCACTGGGCAATAGGAAAGCTGTCTCTTCCATCGTCACTGAATTATCAGGATACCCAAAGAAGCCGGCAACCATACAAGCCCCAATTTACAATCTCAAATGTTACACTTGAGAAATAGATTTCCAGAACATATCTGTATGTTATTTACAGAGCGAGATGTAGAATGCTATTATTGGGAATCTCCCTAAGAAGAAAACTCTTTAGCAGGAACCTCTCAATAGCCCTTCGTGGCTTAGGGCCCTCGTATCTGCAGGACCGCCTCTCCTGGTATGCCCCACAGAGGACCTTAAGGTCCATGAATAACCATAGTTTAGAGGTCCCGGGCCCTAAGGAAGTCAGACTATCCTCCACCAGGGCCAGGGCCTTTTCAGTGATGGCTCCAACCTGGTGGAATGCTCTGTTCCATGAGACTAGGGCCCTTCAGGATTTAACCTCCTTCCATCGGGCCTATAAGACAGAACTATTCCGCCTGGCCTTTAATTTGAATGCAGCCTGATCTTTTATCTCCCTTCCCTTCTCTTCCCTCCCCCTCCCCTTTTACGAAGATCACCTGCTCTGAGACCCCACAGCTAATTCTCCCCTGGCCTCCTCGCTGGCCCAAGTAGGACTAATTCAACCAGCTAGCCCTGGGAATTATCTAATGCTTATTTCCCCTAAATTGATTTTTGAATTTTATTGTTATTCATGTTTTTATACTGTATTTTATGCTGCTTTTATAATTAAGTGTTTTAAATTTGTTGTTAGCCTCCCTGAGCCTGGTTTTTGAACTGGGAAGGACGGGATATAAATAATTATTATTATTATTATTATTATTATTATTATTATTATTATTATTCTGCTGTTCCAAAGCATTCTCTCTGTTTTGGGGTAGAGGATTTACACACACACACACACACAAGCATGGCACAACTGCCATCTGGCAGCAGAAACGCCATCAGGCTGCCTTAGTGGGAGAGATGGGAAGCAGGACTTATTCCATTTCTGCTCTGCTGAAAGACCAGCTCTATCAGCCCCCTGAACTCTAGCTGCATATTATCAGGACTACTGTTTGAGTTTGCTTTTTTCCTCTTCCCTCCTTTCCCCTTGTGTGTCACATTTTTTTTTTTTTTTTAGATTGTAAACCTGTGGGCTGGGGCTGTCTTGTTTTAATTCTAAGCTATCCTGGGAGCCTTTTTTTGGGCTGAAAAGCAGGGTGCAAATGCTACAAACAAACAAACAAGCATTTTTGTCTTGTGAGCCTCTTAGTTCTCTAATCTCCCAAAGGCTTAAGGCCTTAGCAAAGCATAGCAGAGGCAGCCATGTTTGCTCATTCACAAGTCTGTCATTTGTGTGTGAAGGGGTCTGTCTCATTTCTACAACAAAAGGTGGACAGACTTCAGACACTTTTCCCACAAGGCAGCTGGATTGGGGGGAGGCCGGGGGGAATTCGGAAGCAGTAGTCTGTGGGGAAGAAAATAGAGCATGGGGAGGGGGTGATTAAGCTCCACTCAGTTTATACACCTTTGCTGTAAAACTTAAACTCTCCCACCCTGATTTGTATGTGAAATGGGCGGGGGGGGGGGATAGCTCAGTGCTAGAGAATCTGCTTTGCATGCAGACAGTCCCAGGTTTGATCCTATGTGTCTCCGGGTCAATGAAATCCTGGAGAGCTGCTGCCGCTCAGTGTAGGCAATGCTGAGCTAGATGGACCCATCCTGTTCCTCATTCCTGTTGACAGTTGTGACTGTGAAGGCAGGGACCAAGGCAACTGTTGTCTAGCTCCTACTGGATGTTTCATATGGGGTGTTGTTGGGGCATAACCCCTCCATATCAGTTTGCATGGCGAGTGTCTCAGAGTCCATCTGTGATGGCCTGGGAATCGGATTCAGAGGCTGAACCTGAGGGATCCCAGCCTGCACAGGATTCCCTGCCTCCAGAACCAGCTGAGCTGGGGCTGGGGCCTGAGCCTGAAGGGTCCTCACCTGTGCTGGATCCTCAGGTGAAGGCACCAACTGAGTCTGCTCTGGCTCCTGAGGTGATGGAGGACCCATTGCTGCAGGTGCTCCACTCTCAGCCCCATCAGAGGAAGCTGAGGTTGCCTCTGGGTCCAGTAACCCTCCAGCCTCTTCTGAGCTGCAGAGGCTCAGGGCAGAGAGGCGGAGGGAACTAAGTTCCCGCAGGAGGAGTGCTCACTTCCAGGCCAGGAAAGGCGAGTCACCAAAGGATCGGGGCCATCCTATGCCTCAGGGCAGATAAAAGCCAGCCAGCCCCAGTCCCAAGCTGTGGGAGCAACATTGTTGGTTGCTAGTTCCTGCCTGAACCCTGCCCTGATTTTCTGCCAGAGCTCCTGACCCACCCTGGCTCCCTGCTTGCAAGGCTGTTCCTGACTTCACCCAACTCCCTGCCCTGCACCCAGCTTCAGCTACTACGGACTGCCTCCACGTTGCACCTTTGACCATGGACCGGACTTGGACCTCGCCTCTCGGGTAACCTACGGGACCAGCACACCATCAATCTCTTCCATTTCTCCCTTGCTCACTCTGGTTTTTGGACTTGCAAATTAGGGATGCAGATGCAGAATCTGGGATACTTTCCAGTTTCCTTTTTTTTTCAGAAATCAAAGCTTGAACTGCTGTGGGGAATCCAGACTTTTCCATCTGTCACAAAACCACCCTCTGCACCAAAAGAGATTCTGAAATGAGCTGAGGAGCAAAACTGGACCAAAGCTCTTGTCCTTTAGTCATGATAGATAATGAATGCAGCTCACTCCGACATCCTTAAGCAAAACCTGGATAGCCAGAAGCAACTAGAAGAAAAAAACAAGTTTGTTTTGAAGCTGGTGGGGTTGAAAGGCATAGTTAGCAGAAGTTAGGGCAGGGAGACTTGTGTTCAAATGCCTCTTCATTTGTGAGGGTTGCTGAGTGTCCTAGAACTGGTCACAGTCTTCTCCATGTAACTTCACTCATAAGGTTCTTGTGAGCATAAGGCAAAGGTAAAGGGAACCCTGACCATTAGGTCCAGTCATGACCGACTCCGGGGCTGCAGTGCTCATCTCGCTTTATTTGCCCGGGGAGCCGGCGTACAGCTTCCGGGTCTTGTGGCCAGCATGACTAAGCCGCTTCTGGCGAGCCAAAGCAGCACATGGAAATGCCGTTTTCCTTCCCACTGAAGTGGTACCTATTTATCTACTTGCACTTTGTGCTTTCAAACTGCTAGGTTGGCAGGAGCAGGGACCAAGCAATGGGAGCTCACTCCGTCGTGGGGATTCGAACCACCAACCTTCTGATCGGCAAGCCCTAGGCTCTGTGGTTTAACCCACGCATGCTACTCTGACCTTCTTGAATAAATCAATAGAGCAGTGTACAGTAGAACTAAATAAAAACTTTGGGTGATATCCAGTTGTGACATCCCACTTGCACAACAGCCATTCCACTCCTGGGCTCCTCGTTTTTGGTGTAGCACAATAGCCAAACCCAATGGGCATCTTTCACTCGTCAAATATGTTGTGCCACCAACAGTCCTACGACTATGATGATCGTTGGTGACAGCTCACCTTGCATGCTACCATTTGTGCTTTCTGCTCGTACAACAATGTCAGTTCTCAAACATCTTTTGCCAGCTCTAGATCTCATCTCTTGCAATAATAATACATAATACATAGCTTCAGCTATGGTGCAGTGAGAGCTGAAAGAAATGATGGGGGCACTTGGCTTCTTCTTCTTTTATTCAGCAAGATTTCTATATAGCTTAATCATCAAAAACATCCAAGTGGTTGACATAGAACAATACTAACTAGGTTTTTTTTTAAAAAAGCAATAAAATAAAATGTTAAATAGTTGACCTAAAATTTATCAAAATATAAACAAAGGCAGCAGTTTTAAAAACAAATATGCTTAATAAATAATATACACCCCAGACCATGGTTTTATTTCAGTGAAGTTAGTTCTAACCTAAAAAAAGAGACACTTCATCACTTTCTTCTGCTCTGCTTTGGGATGACTGAATTCTTGTCATCTTTCTTTGTTTCTTCTATTCACCTGCGCTGGAGAGGTTGGAGTCTCGTCCCTTTCCTGGGATTATATCAAGAAGCTGATGCCTCAGAAATCCTAACACCACAGGAAAGTTTGTTCATTCCAAGAGATATTCTTCGGAGAGAGAACAAAAATATCTGGGCTCTTATGATGCCATAGGGAGCTGAGAGCAGAGAGATGCAGATGCACATCAGATGTTCTTGCAGAAGAAGAAACAGGTTAGCAAATTTATATGGACAAAAAGAAGAGGATTTCTGATCTAATTCATACCTCCCAGACAAATATACGGATGGGAACTTAATTATCTTTCAGATTTTGCCTTCCTCTGGATTTTGCTACACAGTTCTTTGCTTTAACCCCCCCCCCCCAAAAAAGTGTTTTGAAAGTGTATATTTTAGGTTAATGTGCACACTGAGTTGCAATTTGTTTATAACTAGTATTTTGTGATGCAGTACATATTTAAGTATGTATTCAGATGCATATTGAAATTAGAATTTTCATATTTTTAAAGGAAAAAAATAATGCAGATTAATGTAGAAATGGAGAGGAGTGGACTTATGGTTCAAGATTTGCAAAATCGACATATCCCTAGCCAGTGGCAAGTGTGTGTCTTTGTGTGGGCTTCCCATCTGGTTGGCCACTGTTGGAAGTTGGGCGATGGACCTGAAAGGTCTTTGGCCTGATCCAGCACCCAAGCTTTTCTTCTCCTCTTCCATCAGGAAAGGTGAGGCTGTAGGGGAGTAGAGCTCTTTTGTTTCTACAAACGAGACAGCACTGTTGCTTCAGCCTAGTGCAGTATTATTTGGGTAGTGAGCATGACTAGGTTTGTGAGACATGGAAGCACAGGACTGTGTTACAAATGCTCAAGTAAAACATACGCATGGCAATATCACGAGGCTGAATCTGCCCTTTTTGGGCGAATCCGAGACCAGTAAGTGTCAGATCCCTCATAGATGGATTGCAGGATGGGTTTTGAGAGATGCTTCCACTTCTGACACCAATAGTGCCCACTTCGAAAAGTATTTAAAGGTTGCTCTCCCCTCCTGAATGCCATTGAGCTTAAATGTCAAAAGAACCAGCCTGTGAGCTTTTGTGGAAACTAAAATAACTGGAGCACGCTGATTCACAAACACAAATGCCTATTCCTGTTTTCAAATAATTGTGCTGATTATCCACTTGAATTTGGGCGAAGGGAGGGAGTTCTATTGTTGAGATAGCACCAGCAGGACTTTAGGGCAGTCGTTCATGGCCCCACTCAGCCGGCAGCCCCCCGAACACAACTAGATTACCATATTTTAAAATAATACACCTTACCATCTAAAGAGCTGGCGGCATGGAGTACAGAGTGTTAAATAACCTATCTGCACCGGTGGATAAGATGTAAGGCATAAAGGCCCCCAACAAAGTTTGAATGCTTTGTGGCTGGGTGATGAGAGGACAGCACAGTATAGGAAAGCTGCAGATTTTGTAACCATTTGTTATTCTGTGATGCAACACTAGATGGCGGACAAGCCCTCCCTTCTGCCAATGTCCCATTTTCCAGGTAGGCAGGCTAGGCTTAACAGAAGACAGCAGGGTAGAGGCTGCTCCTTTGCCCCTTTGTTCCATCTATGTTTTAAGCCAGCTTCTATTTTAAAAGGTTTTTCTCTTGTTTTATGATAATTGCCTGCTTACACAGTAAATATTACCTTCAAAGCGGATGCGGGGGGTGGGGGTGGGGTAGGGTGGGGTGGAGAGAGAACCCTCCCCCCCGCTTTGCAATTATGTTGCTGTTTCCAGATTTATTCCGGTTACCTTGCTCAGCACAATGAATCCCCTATTACTCATTAAACTTTCAAGAGTGCAAAGGCTTTTCAGCTAAAGGAGCAGCAAATCCACGCTGCTTTTTCCTGGGGAACAGCTACAGTGCTTTACAAATGGATTGGCTGTGCCTTTGTGATTTCTTAGCACTGGGACACTCCCCAGAATCTAAACCACAGGGGACGTCCTTCCCTGCAGAAAGGAATGCATTCAAATGTGAGAGCTGAAACCTTACTTCCCCCCCACTGTAGCCAACGCTTTAATGTGCATCTCACTGAATTTGCCCACATCCATCCCTTGCTTTCCTACACAATAGGATCCAGGTCTGGCATCCTAGTCCAGATATTTTGGACTGCAACTTCCATCAGCCCCGCAGCCAGTCGAAATATCGGGAGGCCATCAAGGTGGGGGAAACTGAAAAAGCAAAAATCCAGACACATAAGATGTTGAGCTTATTTTGCAAAAGCTCAAAAAAAATATATTTTTTTTTTTTGAGATATTTTAAAGGAAATTCAGCAAAATCTAGACTTCCGACATTGGCTGCCATACCTCTGGGTTTCCCTAGACATTTTTAGTGATTCCGCCCGGACACTGTTTCCAGCTATGTCTGGGAAATTCCGGACGTATGGCAACCCTGGAGAAGTATGACCTTGCTGGTGTTTCTGGTCTCCTTGCACGCCCCTCTTTTGACCAGTCCTTGATCATAGCATGCAGAGGCTCCATTCTTCAGCTCCTCAAATCCAGGGCCTTCTGTGGGCTCTAAATGTGCCAGAAATGCAACGAGTTTGACAAATCTTTCTCCAAGCACACAATGGGCCCTGATTCATAATAGCCTTCTCATTCCAGGTCAGCCTCTATGGGAAAGCAGGGCACTGCCTCACCAACCTCCATCTGGCTGGCCTGGCTTCTTATGTCCGGTCCATGGGGTGGCACTGACTATCAGCTTCCTCTGTCTTACTTTCCATGTTGCCCTTGTAGAACTTGGCAGGGAAGAGGATGAGGACAAAGCTAGGATTAGTTGCCTCTCGCTCCACCTGCTGTTAGTCTCCCTGCCTTCCACCCTACCAGTCCCAATGGGCACCAGCCATTCTGTGTTATATTTGCACTCACCCTTAACTTTTGACACAGCAATGAAGTTAAGCAGGTCTGAAGGAAGATGGCCAGAAATGTGGTAAAAGAGAGACTGTAGAAAAGATAGCTCCTATGTGTCATTTTGATTTGCAAGCTTTTGTGGTTGTATAATATAAGACGTGCTGGATTTATTCATGTAGCTGGCGAGAACCTTTCCTGTCATTTTCAGAAGATGTGGAGGCTTCTGGGTGGTTCTCCCCTGTTCCCAATTAAATGCATGTTAGAAACCGACAAAGTTCTCCTACCCATCTGCTATAAACTGTTCAAAATGACCCCAATCAGCATGCAGAATGGCAGGCCACGCACATCCTTGTTTGATTTTGTGATACGGTCTAAATTACTCAACAGTTTCAAACATGTTTTCATTTTTTTTCTTAGAGCAGAAAGACCAGATTTAGTGTTGTTTGATGCTGTTGCTGATGGTGGTGGTGGTGGTCTTCTAACCACATTTACTCATGCTTCTTCTTCATCACAGCTTTGTTCCGCTGGTGGGGTAAGGGATGGAGTAGTGTTGAATGCAGAGATGGGAAGGCCAAATGGATGCATTGCGGGGGATTGGACTGTCCCTTCCAACTCTACAATTCTATGATTCTACACACCAGGATGGCTTCTTCTTAGCATGAGCTACTCGGCTATGTGAGTAATCATTGTGCATAGTCATTGGACTAGAGTTGAAGACGTAAGGCATCTAACTGCGTAGCTGTGACTATTTTCTCCTGTACCAAGTTGGCCCTGAAAATAGCCAGAGCCCACCCACTCTAAATGCACATGGTTAAGCACTGAAGAGGTGGTGGCAGGGAAGCTGTGTGTAACTAAAATTTGCCTGGGCAATATTTGTCTTATCTGTTGCTGGAGCAAAATGCTTTGTTTAACCATACAATTAAAATATACTAATATGCCAGCTGAGAGCAAAATTGGGTTGTGAAAAGGCACACGGCGAAAATGCTGGATAAGACACCCAGAAGGCGTCTGTTAGCAGAAACAGAATTCCACCTGAGAATGGGACTGGGTCTTGATAGGGACACCAATTCAAACATCCTGGTACCTGGATGGGGTCTAGGTACAGAACCAAAGGTGGGTTCTGCAAGAGGAAATCAGCAGTTTTGAGTGGATCTGGTCACCACTCACCATAAAAAGCCATATGTATTAACCCAAAACTTTTAAGGACCAAGGAGAGGGAAAAGAAAATACATCCTTGGCCTTTGGTTTCTTGGTAATGTATCAGACACACATACACACACACACACACAGAGAGAGAGAGAGAGAGAGAGAGAGAGAGAGAGAGAATGTTAAGGGTACTGAGGGTTGTTAGTATATCCCTATTCTCATCAAAGAGGTACAGTTCCCAGAGTTCCTTGGGAACATGGATGGATTGTTAAGCCATTCTGGGAATTATAGTTCTGGGAGAGGAATAGGGGGTCTCCTCACAACTCTCAGCACCCTTAACGAACTACAGGTCCCAGCAGGGGCAGATTTTGCTCTTTGAAATTTCAGCGCTGCCCTGTGTGAGGCTAAAATTTGGCGTACACACATCTTGTCTCCTGTTATGCTAAATTCATCACGTCACAGTTGCGACACCCTACGGAGCCCCCTGAGCTCAAAACACAGTGTGGCAGAACTTGTCGTGCTGCCCTAAATCTACCTTTTGTCCCTGGATTCTTTGGTGCAAGCCATGAGTATTTAAGTGACAAAGTGCCATTTTAAGGTTGCATTGCAGAATAGATCTTTGCTAGTTCAGCTCTTGCAGTGCCACCTTGCAGCTTTCCCCATCTGTTTGTGGGTGTCCTCTTCACCCTGTTCCTTGCCTTGCTGCCCTTTGTAGCTGTCTTCCAGCAGATTCTCCTTTTTCGCAGAAACCAAAATTTACATCTGAGCCTTAGCGACTTCTATTTTTTGTTCGCTCTTGCTAAACTCCCACAGTATCAACCCCCCCTTTTTTTATAAGGGGGGGAAAGGCTTTTCAAAAAGAGCACAACTGCATTTTCTATTGTGGCAAGGAAACAGATGGCTGGAAATCAAGAGATTTAATTCCCCAGGTCTCCCAGTGAGGCAAAACTAAAATTAACATTGTCCCCAACTCAACTTTTAGGGACCTGATGTCTTCCTTATCAATCCAGTCAGCTGCTGTGATGGGGAAACTATGGCACAGTTAGAAAAGGAGATAGAAATCAATGCTCTGCTATCCCTGTGGGCTTAATTTCCTTGTTGTGGTTCCCTGGATGAAAATATGTGGTAGAGACTTGCCCATTGGGGGAAATGGGGCACTGCCCCACCAAACCTGAACCAGCCCCACATGCCTGCCTTCTTACTGCTAGTCTAGCATGCAGCCCTGGCTGCCAGCTTCCTCCTTCTTGACCTTGCAGAAATCAGCAGGGAAGAATTCTTGTGTTGGACACCAACCCAAATTGAATCCATGAAGGTGCAAACACCCAAAGTCCGGTGCCACTGTTGGTTTCTGTGTTGCCACTGTGCGGTGCTTTGGAGTCACAAGACTCTGTTTTGCATTCCACACATTCCAGACTGTTGGAAGTCTCACGGGAGATGGATGTGACATTAGTGGTTTCCTGTTCCTTTGTTCTTTCAGTTGTTCTCTGCTTTCACAGAGAGAGGATGTATTTCTTTTCTGTCTGCGTAGCTAGAAAATAAACCCTTGCGATGTAGCTCATAAATCTCATCACTTCTGCTGCTTTGAAACTTTGCTGAATGGGAACGTGCTTGGAGCCTTATCAAAGGCTCAGGTCATTAATTACATCGGAGGGCAATTCCGGAGGAGTCACTCAGTCGAATGCAGGTTCTGACAGTCACACCTAGGTGCTCCATCACTACCTGTAAATCCTGCTTATTTTTGCCACATTACCATGTACATTGACACGTGGTTGTATGGAGAAAGGTTGGTGCCAGCCAGATGTTACATCCCAGAGTGTCCTCTGGCCTACCAATCCAGTAGAAGGTAGGATATCCAATTACACATTATGGACAAATAGGAAAAATGCATTCGCCCCAAAATGGAAGAAGAGCGAGGTCCCAGCTAAAAAAGAATTACAATCTAAGCTGACAGAAGATGCAGGGATTTATGTTATGCAAAATGAACCATGGAGAGAGAAGAATGGAAGTTATTGATATTTTAAGGATGTTTAAATGAGTAAAAGAAAATTTAATAAAAATTATATATTTAAAAACAGGAAAAATGCACTGCTGCAACAAGAGAGCGCATTTTTGCCTATGCTAATTTATATCTACAGATGCAAATAATTAGTATAATTTAAACAGAAATGCACACCATCTTATCGTACCAGATGAAGACTGTGATTTGGGGCTCCTCCAAATGAAATTTCTAGTGCGTATTTGTGACAATTTGTGTTATGGATGGCATTGGGACAGTCATACTCACTTTTAATATTGGTTATGCCTGCAAACTATTCCAGTCAGTGTATGTCCCCATACCTTCCTGCTAAATTTCGATTGCATGAGTGTTCTGGTTTGCGGTAGTTGTTCTGCTTTCTTTGTGCTATGGCTGAAGATTGCCCTTCCAAATGGCAATAATGTGGTAACATTGGGTAAGCATCAACTAACAAACCAGAATGATGTGTGGATGATTGTATAAACCTACAGCCAATGCACTATTATTGCATCAATGTTGCAGAATACACCACCCAAAAAATACCATTCTGAAGGGGACCTGTGCGCCTGTTTGATATTCTAATTGTAGATCTTCAAGACTTGCCATGGTCTCTTCTTAAGGTTCTTAATATGTAAACTGGACTTGGATGGGGCAGCCCTTTAAACAGAGTGTGCCTCCAAATACAGGATTTTCCTCTGTAAGTAGGACACTAGACTGCTGCCAGGTTCTTCTGGAATACTGGCTAGGATCAAAGAATGGATTCATCATATGCTACTTGCTCCTCTCTGAGATTCCTGCAGCTGTTATTCCCAGCCAATAAATAATTGGTACTGTATATGAGGAAGAGAGTGAATGGGAGCCCACAATCGCTTTTTCATTGTGGTGCTTTTAACTTGGAGACCAAAGGTGTAGACCTAAGCAGATGTTTGAAACACTGAGATCGATGCAACTCCAAAACAAACGCTTTTCGAATGGGCAGGGCAGTGTTATTGTTCCTTATTCTTCCTCGGCTAAAGTCCAGCCAGTGCATTGCTCCTGTGTTTATATTAGCCCCATTATGCTGAAAGACAAGTAAGGGAATGATTTAAAATTACTGCCTTCTAATTTATAATCTGTACCCTCTTCCACTAAGCAGTCGTGCTATTAATTTAATACACACCGCTTGACATTCTATTTCCACTCCTATCCCAAAAATGACTTTTGAAAAGGATCTGTAATTTATAATAATTAACCATAGATACTGGGCATGAGCAAGATGATTTACTTCCTGTTCTAATGGCTAATTCAGCCTCTCCTTTCAAAGTACTTTGGGAATGGAAATTCACTCTTAGAGAGACAGCTGAGCAACCTTTTTACCAGGTGGCTTTTATTGGTGCAGTTCCCATAGGCAAATATGGGATTCAAGAAGGTACGAAGAAGAAATGGTAGTTACCTTGCTAGCAGCAAGTTATCTCCGCAGAGCTGGGTCAGGGGGCACATGCCAGTGATGGATGGGGCCAGAAGCACAAGTGGGTGGAACAATACATGCTAATTTCCTCAGGCACCCCTCTCTATCCTCCATCCAGGCAAGGAAGAGCCAGTGTGGTGTAGTGGTTAAGAGCGGTGGACTCGTAATCTGGTGAACCGGGTTCGCTTCCCCGCTCCTCCACATGCAGCTGCTGGGTAACCTTGGGCTACTCACACTTCTCTGAAGTCTCTCAGCCCCACTCACCTCACGGAGTGTTTGTTGTGGGGGAGGAAGGGAAAGGAGAATGTTAGCCGCTTTGAGACTCCTTTGGGTAGTGATAAAGTGGGATATCAAATCCAAATCCAAACTCTTCTTCTTGAAGTCCAGGGGCACATTCTAACCAGGCAAAACACTCAAGAGACTATGAAGGAGAGCTGGCGAAGGGTGTGGCTGCAAAGGGGGGGAGTGGCCTGGGAGAGCCCCAGGGTCCAGGTAGAGAGGCCTGGAGGGCCACACTCATAGGAATCACAAAATAAATAAATAATGTGCTTGCTTAAAACATCTGCACGCCATTTTCACCAGTTCCTTTCAATGGCAACATGTAAAGATGATGACCCAATCCATCCATTCATACTCACCTTAAATGAAACTTTAAATCAAATTAACAATAAAGCAGTTCTTACTGCTTCCCCACCACCACCACCACTGCTGCTGCTGCCCTACTTCTAACTGCACATATATTTTAGACGGGGAACTTGATACATTAATTCACACTGCACAGCAGTGCTTCTCTCTCTAAGTACTCAGATGACCTCTTATTATTTTCTATTACTGGATAACATATCATGACTACAGACCGTGGTCTCTTTGAATTTGCAAATATTACTGCCCAGTACAATAACACTACCTTGACCCCAGCTGCAGCTCTCCTCATGAGGCAGCTGAAATGCTGGCTAGCAGAACTGTCCTTTCACTTGGTTTCGTTCAGTGCTTTTTACAACACGTTCTGTGTAAAAGTCAGTTAAGATGAGAATCTTGTTCTGACACATCCAGACACAGGACTTCTTTTTGTGAAATTGACTCTCCTATTCATAATCAGTGCTGACCTTGTCCCCCCCCCCTTTTAAAAAAAGACAAATGCAAATACAGTGTTACCTCAGGTTACATACGCTTCAGGTTACAGACTCTGCTAAACCAGAAATAGTACCTCGGGTTAAGAACTTTGCTTCAAGATGAGAACAGAGATTGTGCAGTGGCGGCATGGCAGCAGCGGGAGGCCCCATTAGCTAAAGTGGTGCTTCAGGTTAAGAACAGTTTCAGGTTAAGAATGGACCTCCGGAACGAATTAAGTACGTAACCAGAGGTACCACTGTATGGCATCACCACCCTCATTCCCCAGACTGGTGGTGAGATACAGGCATGGAGACTGGAAGCAGGAAAATGAAAATCCTTTCTGAAACTACCATTCCAAAGTTCTACATGCTGCTTCATGGGAAGCTGTTGGTCCTGTTCATAGTCATCATAGTGATGTAATAATAGCTATATACTCCCGTGAGATGTGTTCATGTAATCGGCTTATCAGTAAAAGTGGACTCAGGCCAACAGGGAGTCAGTGCTGTGTTAGCTTTAGGTAACAAGAGACAGAGAGTGGGAAAGCTGTGTGCAGACACTGGTAGGCAGCAGCATGAAGATATGCATAGGGGGAAATAATTCAACCACAGGAGCCTTTTGAGGGGCAGATGCTCAGCAAGGAGAAAAAGTACCATAAAAGTCACAGAAGAGATCCTATCATATAGGGCACAGATTGCCAGCAGCAGCAGTGAGTGAGGGGATTTTAAAAATTAGTATTTCATATTATGTATTGTGGTTATCAGTTGGAAATAGCAGTAGTAGTAATATAAGAATACTGAATCCAGAAGGCTGGCTAATATGCCCACAAGATGGCTAATAATAAAAAATAAAAATAAATTGTGTAGCCCCACTAGGCTGGCTGCTTCTTGTGGTTTAGTTAATAATTGTGATACTTTGGAGGCGCTCCATCTGGCCTTCTGAGAGACTGTTTTGAGCTGCATATAGGCACAAATCTCTGCAGATTAATTTGGGACAACCCGGTCTGCTCTCAGCCCAATCTGGACAAGACACAAATTGGTTGAAAGTGGCCTGATTCAGTTTGGGATTCAGCCAAATCCTACATCATACCAAGCAGCCCTCGTGTTCCTTGTCAAAAGAGAATGCCATTTTTGAGCTTCATAAAAGTATTCTTCTTGAATCCAGGAAGTTTGTAGATGAATGCTTGCAGGCTGTTGGTAACAGATGCTGGTCCAAAGATATAAAAGAGGTCTCTTTTCATGTGTGGTGTACACAGCTCCTGAAAATAAATGAATAACTGGTACAATCAGAGGAAGAAATTTGTCCACCATGTATTATCTGTTAGAATTCCTGCTCCATGATTGCAGTCATGGGATTTTTGTCTTTCACATGACAGTGTATGTTTTGACTCCACAGAGTGGGAAGTGACGGAGACAGGATTTTTGTGTTACTGTGTTTCGTGAAGTGGGACTATTGTCCTTTGTTCTTTTTCTCTTTGCTGTCTGATGCTAGAGAGAGAGGGAGCCATGTTGCAGTGCTCCGTGTGTGTTTATATGCAAATAAAGTAGATTAGCCAAAATGCTGAGTTGCTGAGTCTGTCACGCAAGTTGCGAAGACTCTGCGGATCCCTAAGTGTGCCAATGTCTGTTGGCATTGGTCGCTGTGATGTTCGGGCTGAATAAAGCTTTTGAAGCTCCTGAATGATTGACCAAGAGGGAGAGAACATGCCAGTCGGGCATGTGTCTGTCTCTGCCAGGGTCCTACTCGAGCGTAGGACTGAACTCCTGACACCACTTCTACTTGGTAGTCCTTTGTCACACACAAAATATCTCCAAGCAATTTACAGCATGTTTGAGAGGGTAAGTTTAAGTAAACATACATTATAGTAATGCTATTCCTAAAATCCACAAATAACAGCAGCCAAAGGGTTGATCAGCACAACTAACAGCAAGCAACGTCATTACAGTCCACCCAAAGCATGGGAAAAATATGTTTTTACTTGATACTGAAATGATGTCAGTGAAAGTTCCAGGTGGTATTCCACAAATGATCAGCCACAGCTGAAAAATCCATTGTAGTCATCTCCCAAGCCTCCCTCAAAGGAGGTACCCATAGAACGGCCTCAGATTAAGAGCGAAGGCTACAAGTAGGTCCATATCTCTGCATCCTTATATAATTGAGGATCAGCAAAACAAAAATTGGTCACATTAAAAAAAAGGCCATTCTGAATTGTGCTTGTTCTTGGGGAGCAGATGCATTGGACATCCACAAGCTTCATCATTTGGATTCATCCCATGGCAATTGAGGACCCGAGTACCTAAAAGTGTGCCTTCCCCAATATCAACCATCTCAAGTCCTACAATCGGCAGGGGAGGCCCTGTTGGTGATGCTGCCTATGGCTGCTGCCTGCCTGCCTGGTGTTGACCCACGATAGGGCTTTCTTGGTGGTGGTGCTCCATTTGTGGAATGCCCTTCCTAGTGTGGTATCTCTGAAGCATCTCCACCCCCATCGTTCTACCCAGACACTGAGGTCCAGCACCGAGGGCCTTCTGGCGGTTCCCTCACTGCGAGAAGCCAAGTTACAGGGAACCAGGCAGAGGGCCTTCTTGGTAGTGGCGCCTGCCCTGTGGAACGCCCTCCCACCAGATGTCAAAGAGAACAACAACTACCAGACTTTTAGAAGACATCTGAAGGCAGCCCTGTTTAGGGAAGCTTTTAATGTTTGATGTATTATAGTATTTTAATATTATTATTATTATTATTATTATTATTATTATTATTATTATTAAAAATAATAACTTTCAGGAGGGACTTTAAAACATTCCTGTTCTCCCAAGCATTTGGTGGCTGGAAGATACTGTTCTTGGCAACCTTGATTATCTCATTTGTGAGAACAGATTGTTTTGGATGTTTTTAGATGATTAATTATTTTAAAGTTTTTTTTTTATTTTAAACTGCATTGTTTTGTCACTATTGTGTTTGCTGCCTTGGGCTCCTTTGGGAGGAAGAGTGGAATATAGATATTACATATAAAAAATATTTTTTTTGGGGGGGAGGGGAAGTGTCACTCCAACCTAAGCATTTAAGTACATGATTTAACCATCCTAAGACATGCTGCGCCAGAAAAAAGTGCTTAGGAAGTCAAGCAATAAGTAATGAGACTGTCAGCTCAGCCAAAAATATTACAGAGAACCTTTTCTAAGTTGCAAGAGCCCTGCAAGGTAGTCCGGTTTTATATTGTTCCATAAACTGCGGATGATGCTGGGGAGGAAGCTGAGGTTGAAAGCACAGTGGATTGCACAATGCCATTGACAAAATGTGTGGCTGAGATTTCTCAGACTTCACAACTGCCCAGGGCCGGATTTAGGTTTGATGAGGCCTTAAGCTACTGAAGGTAATGAGGTCCTTTATATGTCCAGCTGTCCCTTCTCAACAACAAATTGTTGCTGTTTTTTGTGTTCAATATATGCTATATGGTAATTTATGGACCTAATAGGTATCTAAAGCCATTTGCACATAACAAAATATGTATTTTATCAAAGTAATTGTTGAACTGAAATACAATTAAGAACAAGTATATTAATAGTGAAATAATTATTAAGCTCTAACTTAAAAATATTTTTTCTTAATAACAAGCTTAATAATGCAAACACATTGGCATTTGGCAATAACAAAAGTTCCTTTAGAAACACAATTTACAAAGACTCATAATCTAGTCTCTATAAACTTGCTATAACATGAAATAATAATAGCAAACCAGTGATACTTTAGGGAGCAGCCTAGCAAGCGGGGCCCATTACTTACATTATAGGAGCCTACACATCACAAAACACTGTTGCTGTATGTAGGTTTTGTTCTATTTGTTTTTTATCTTATATTTTGGAAATGTACATCCATTTTTTTTCCTTTAATTTTTTGGGGCCTCCTAGAAAGTGGGGCCCTAAGCTATCGTTTGTTTAGCTTATACGTAAATCCGGCACTGCAACTGCCTGCTCCGCTCAAACCAACCTTGCCTGTGGCTTGTGGCTGCTAAAGCTGCCCTCCCAGCTGTCAAGACACTGTCACTTACAAGGTCCCACTTGTGGCTTTCCAACGGACATTTGGGAGGCCATTGTGAGAACAGGATGCTATACTAGATAGGTCATTGGCCTGATCCTGCAGTCTTGTGTTCTTTAGGTGCAAAGGAAAAGAAAAGAGGCACATTTTCTTTCTTCTGGGTAGATAGGTAGTAATCTACACTTGTTTCTAGGACATTTATCCTCTTCAACTGCGTGGTGACAATGCCACTACCTTTGTTAAATGTGGTCCTTGACAGCACACCATTTACAGATGCTTCAGAATTCTGCTTTGCAGGGGAGAGGGGTAGAAACACAGGAGACTCATCTGTTCAAATGTTTCTCTCTTTCCCCTGTGGATTTATAGATACCTGCTGCGATTGAAGACAGCTGGTCAATGAAAGAGCTGCCACTCTCTGGGGACAGTCGCTGGGTTTATCGCTCCCCTGCAGAAAAAACATGAGAATTGGGAACATACCTTTCTCCTCACTCCATTGCCTGCAGATGGAGGCAGGAACCTGGCAATATGGTGCTGTCTTACCTTGCATTTGTTTTCTTTGAAGGTTTTCATTTACCTTGTCAGTCCAACAACAGAACCAATTCCTGACGGAAACAAACAGCTATTCCTAGAAGAACAATTCCCCTCCTTTGCAGACGCAGCACAGCTAGGAACAATACGGAACGTGTCAGTTTTTGTGTGTGTTTTTTTGAGAAACACACACGTTTAGCTGAGTTAATAAGGAGAAAGACGAAGGCTGCAATCCAAAGAACCTGCACCACTGCCAACTTCAAATATGCCAACTCCAGCAAAAGACTGTGGCAGGCAAAGAGATGTAGCTCAGTGCTAGAGCATCTGCGTTGTGTGTCGTAGGTTCCAGGTTCAATTCCCAGCATCTCCAAGTAGCATCTCTCACCTGAGGCAATTGCCCAACTCCGCTTAACAGTGGGGCCGGCCCTAACCACAACAATCTGCTGCCTCAGTGGGAGAGGGATTGTAGGTGGGAGGTCACTTACCCATAAGGCATTGCTCAGTCAGAGCAATTTTTTAATCCAAAGGTCAAATCTAGAATGTCCTTAGTTCCCATACAGATAACAAGGACTGGCTTTGATCCAATGGTACGTTAAGATTTTAAATATTATAACAATTTAAACCAACATCTGTTGCGTGTTAATTCCTCATCTCTGTACCTGCAGAGCTTGCATAGTTGGCATGACTAGGCAGTCAACCCCACCATCTTTGTGCCATGCTCTTTCTCTCTCTCTCTCTCCCTCTCTCTCCCTCTCTCTCTTGTTTCCAGTGGTGACCTTCTTCCTTCCTTTCCCTGCACTGAGGCTTGCAATGTTGTGCACCTCGCAGCAGCTAATGTTCCTGACTTTAGCACTTAACAGAATCCAGAGGGGGACTTTTGGAGCACCAGCAGCCCAATTTACTAAAGCCACAAAATCCCAAGGAAGAGCAAATGTGCAGATGTCTACGTTAAGTGCCGTAGTTCAAATGCAAGCCCACGAAAAGTGCTCATGAAATATTCATATCTTAATGTCCCCAAAATATCGCTTAATTTGGTCTGCAGAATCCCAGCTCCGGCAGTAGATTGTCCCATGGCCACACAGATTGCTGAAGTAAGCAGGATCTGCCCAGTATCCTTTCTGAGGATGAGAGTCTTTTGGCCCAGCAACATCGGTGCAAGGAAGTAACTAGTCATGACACCCCCCTAGACTTCCTGTAGTATCCTGTAGTATCTCCTGGAAACATTTCAGATTGTTCCTTGACGTTTCTTAGGAAGGGGAGCAGTTTTTTTTTGTCACTGACCTTAAGAACAGAAGTGCAAAGCTGGGTGTGCTAACAGTTCTTCCCAGATAAGTCATGATTTAATGCTAACTAATAACTCTGTTCATGGCAAAGAAGCAGCACTTTTTGATTCCTCCAACATATGGACTCCCATTAGCACTGTTGTCATCATCACCCACTTACAATAACAGTATGTATTCCCTCTTCAGACCCTGACACTAATTAATTTATCTGCTGCTTGGAATGACACCCTGATAAATAAATTATCACCAAAACACAATTGATTGCTGCCACTTTCTTTTCTAATTATATTCTGTTTCATAGCACCCAGGCACTGAAAACTTTCATGTCTCTCCCCTTCCCCTTTCATTCTCCTTGTAAGCTAATCCAATGTGTCAAAACAAAAAAATTCCTTCCAGTAGCACCTTAAAGACCAACTAAGTCAGTTCTTGGTATGAGCTTTCGTGTGCATGCACACTTCTTCAGATACACAGTGTGCATGCACACGAAAGCTCATACCAAGAACTGACTTAGTTGGTCTTTAAGGTGCTACTGGAAGGAATTTTTTTGTTTTGACTATGGCAGACCAACACGGCTACCTATCTGTAACTGGAACCAATGTGTCAAGTCTGGGTCTATGTCAAGAACACACACACTGTGTGTGTGTGTGTGTGTGTGTGTGTGTGTGTGCAAGAGAGAGAGAGAGAGAGAGAGAGAGAGAGAGAGAGAGAGAGAGAATATGTATTATGTTTGTTTTCTTACATATATACCCCACATTTATTCCATCAGGGAACTCAAGGTGATAGTCACATATTTCTCAAACAATCACCCATCCACCCAGACCCAGGCTTAGTTTCAGCAGTGTGTGGGCCTCTTGTGTCTTCAGACCTCTAGGACTGTTGTGTGCAATGGTGGCTCTTTGCTAGTGGGACACACTTCTGCTTGCTTCAGCACGACACCCAGATTTCACCAGTCACCACCTACTTCAGTCTTCTGCACCTTATTCTCTACTGTTCCAAGCTTCACCCCACTCAAACCTTCAGGGGAATACTTTCAGGCAGTGGTGTTGCCTGGGTTGCTGGTACCCCGGGGCCATGCAGAGGGGTGAGTGGATGGGAGGGAGGGAATTGGATGGAGTATGCATGCGCATTCAGCTGCCTAATGGCATCCACATCACCCAGGAGAGTGCAGCCACAGAGCTAAGAAAAGAGGAGTCATTTCATTGTCTGGAGAGGTCACTTTCTGGTTTGCATGGAGAAGCTGTTTTCATTGAAGCCCGGCAATGGAATCATGCAGCTGAATTGAGGCAGCACCATGTGTTGAAATGCTGTGCCCCTAACAATTTTGCACCTGGGGCAACATCCTCTATTCCCCCCCCCCCCAATACGCCAATGCTTTCAGGGATGCAGTTGACAGGATGGAGTTGTGAAAACCAAGTGTCCCACCTGGTCCAAATAGAAATGTTTGCCACTGTTGCAAAGCCATCAGTGGATGTACACAAACACAGAGAGCATAGTGTGTCTGGAGTTTCTGTTCTGCTTCATGGCCCATGAAAGACCTCGCCCACACAGGCAATGAAAAGACACCCAAGGCCTGTGCTTGAGGGTGACAGTTTCCTTTGTGATGAACCAGAGTCACAGCTTGTTATGGAAGACTGCGGCGGCGATAAAGACAAAGGCATCATTTTCGTAGCTGGGTACTGCCTATCAGCACATGACAAGACATGCTATCTCCGCTCACACATGCTGACATCTCATCATGCATTGCCTTGAGTGCGGGACAAAAATAGCCCCTCTACTCATTGCCCGTGATAACATAATAGCACACCGCTTATTGGAGAGCAAATGAGCAAGAGGGAAGGTGGGGGGCAAGAATTTGAAGTGAATACTTTGTCACTATTAATATTGCAGATGAAAGCAAAGGGCTCCTGGCCCATTCAGGGCAAAATGCAAGGAGGGACAGTGAACAGAACGATGCCTTCAGTAGGATCAAGCAAAAATCTTAGTAAGCTACTTATTCTATGACACTCATATCCCATGTTCCTTTTATTGTGGACTTCAAAAAGGCATTCAGGGGGTTCCCAGACATTCTCCTATCTGATCAGTGATCTTCCTCAGACCCGTTTAGCTTCAGCAAGGTTGCAGCATGAGGCTAAACCCTAGAACCCATGGGTTGTACAGAGCAAGAGGTCTGTGAATCTTGGAAGGTAGCTAACCAAGGTGCCTTGTGGTTTTCGCTTTGTCCCTATAAAGATATTTCAGATAAAAATGAAGTTCAACTTTTTTTTATTTCTGAGGAAAATCGGCAAAAACGACACTGCTGCCATGGGCTGTGATAGGTCCGGGTATTTCACTGATTTCCGCCCAGATACTGCTTGCAGCTGCAATATTCCAGATGTATGGCAACCCTACACCACACTGGAAATGAATGCCAATCACATTTTTTTTATTTGATGAAATGAAGGGATATTTACACTTCCATTTGAAAAGAGTGATTATGGTAAGTTTGCAAAATTAGTGTAAAGAGCTTTTTCAGTCCACTCTCCCATAATAGCAGAGTTCCACTGGCAGTATTTATGGCTGTATGTAGCATTTGCTCATTGCCAAACTGACATTTTAAAGTGTGTTCACAACTCCCTGCGTGTAGAAATGGCTGCACAGTGGGTGGATAGATTTATATCAACATGAATGTAATCACTGATCTGAAATTTCAAATTTAAATCGTGATTTAAGTCATCAAGAAAAAGAAAGGCCTGTTTAAAACACTGATATAAATCAAGTTTCTCAGTATTTTTATATATTCCTTAAATAACCATGCCAACCCTGTTTAATTTTAGATAAACAGTATTTTTACACTACAAGAAAGATTTTATATATAAATAGATTTGAACAGGAATGAACGTTTAAAGAACTTTGGAGTAGCAGACAGAGGGAAGTGAGTTATAATCCATGAGAACGTATCAGCATGGCTATTCTTAAACCACAGATTATAAATGATAAACAATAGATTATAAAGTTTTGTTCCTATTGATTCACAATAATCCATATTAATTGTGTAGATACCGTATTTATTTTTCACCTTTGTACTTTCAATAACATACCAATATAAATGAATGAGTGAATGCATGGGTAAATCAATAATCAGCACATAAAACACTGCATAAGTTTTAGTCAACAACTGAACAGCTTTAAAAGTTATGTCATAAACTGATTACATTTAAAATAGTCCTCCTGAGTTTTCCGGGCTGGTTTTAAAGCTCTATTAAAGGTAAAGGTACCCCTGCCGTACGGGCCAGTCGTGTCCGACTCTGGGGTTGCGTGCTCATCTCGCTTAAGAGGCCGGGGGCCAGCGGTGTCCGAGGACACTTCCGGGTCACATGGCCAGCGTGACAAGCTGCATCTGGCGAGCCAGTGCAGCACACGGAAACGCCATTTACCTTCCTGCTATAAAGGGGTACCTATTTATCTACTTGCACTTAATTGTGCTTTCGAACTGCTAGGTGGGCAGGAGCTGGGACCGAACGACGGGAGCTCACCCTGCTGCGGGGATTCGAACCACCGACCATGAGATCGGCAAGTCCTAGGCGCTGAGGTTTTACCCACAGTGCCACCCGTGTCCTGGTTTAGCAGGCATAAAAGACAACAGCAAAGGCTGCCTTTAAACTTCTAATATTAGTCAGTTTTATCCTCCCTGCTCCTGCTGTTTTTATTCAGAGTCTGAAACAGAAATACAGAGGGCTTGCTACTTTTTCAAGTCCTAGTCAATTTCTTGATTTTCACTGAACCATCCCAAATGTCCTCTCTGTGTCTGCAGAAGAAGCCATGGATGCTGCAAGCTAAGTGACTTTCACCAGTTGAGGGGAGTGGCTTTGTTTAAAACATCATATGCAAAGGTGTAGCCTTTTGCATTAAGTCTTCCTTTCGGGCTTCACATAAACATGCAGTTGGGGCACTCAGGATGCTGGACTAGACGAGCCAACGTGTTATGTACTGAGTTGAATAGGATTCAAAAGCCATTAGTCTGATTGGTCCTAGAACAATAGGATTCAGAATGCAGCAGTCTGATTGGTCCACAGGAGCCACCCAATCCAGCTCCAGGTGGAAGGGAATCCGCAACCTGATTGGCCTACAGGAGAATCCCGGAATTAGCCAACCACGTGGGGCCCATTGTGTAAATAATGTATAGAAGGCAGACATTCTGGGGGAACTTCCATTCCTCCTATGAGCTGAATAAAGAGCATGAAATCCACTCTCAACTCCGAGTATATTTCACAATGTCTGATGCAGCAGAGTTCTTTTTATGTTCTTATATCCTTCGGCTCCAGCCCTGATGTTTGTCATAGCTGTTTAACAAAGGAGTGGTTATTAGACACCCATGCAACAGCAGCTGCATCTTCACCAGCTCTCATATTTGGTAGTGAGAATCTTCCATATATTTTAAAGACAAGACTACCTCTTGCTTTCCTGAATGGAGAAGTATGTGGTGGTGGTGGTGGGGACCCCCCTAGGTTTTGCACAGCTGGAATGGAGCCAACGGTAAGAGTCCCATTCTTTGCTCTAGCCAATTTTGCATCTGACACCGACCAATGCAGCCCCTTGTCAGGCTTCAGGGAATCCGATCCCTCCCCCAGTGGCAGCCTAGAAGCAGATAACCAAGGAGAGTTCTTACCATGTAATTTATTCAGTATTCACAGAGAGAGGCAAAGGAATGCAGTCTCTACCAAATAATGGTGTTGCTCTGAGTAAAGTCTAACCTCCTCCGTCTCTCCTATTTGACGTCAACCTTGTGTCAGCTAATCTGAGCTTTCTGCCTTTGAGCTCTCTGTTCCGCTACCCTCAGTGCTTGCCTGGTCCGGGGGTGGTGGTCAGGAATGCTCTTCAAAGACACTGATGTCAGCTGTCTCTCCCCTGGTGCTTCTTCTTCCTGCTGTTGCTCTTCCAATATTTCCCAGCGTCTCCCCTCTGCAGCCTCTGAACTATGACCTTCTGCAAACCACTGTTCTAAATCTATACTGTCCTCCTGTTTCTGGGACGGTTCAGGAGAAGGGGGGAAGGCTCCCACCATTCCTCCTCAGTCCAGCCCTTGACACCCCCAGAAGATCTCCCACTCCAGCCCCAGGTGTACACCTCTGTATGTGAGATAAGGCCCTTCACACTGTAACCACGGGGTGGGATGTGTGGCTGATGTAACACATGTTAATGTTAAGGGGTCATGGCCATTTGGCACAATTCCACCAACGCATGCATTTGATATTTCCTTTTAGCTTATTTTTAGACAGCTATTGAAGATTATTCTGTTGCAGCCAGCTTTTAGAGTTTAGCTCGCTGCTGCCAGCTTCTAAACTTACTTTTCTCACGGCTTAAGATGTTTGGCTTGTTTTCTTCCTGTTTTATATCTTTGTGGTTTAATGATCTGTTGTTAAGTGTGTTGAATTTTCGTTTTCATTTTTTGTATGTTTTAAAAATATTTTGTTTGTAAGTCACTTTAGCTATTACAAGTAAACATCAGGAATAACTTTCTGACAGTAAGAGCTCTTTTGACAGTGGAATGGACTCCTTCGGGAGGTTGTGGACTTTCCTCCCTTGGAGGTTTTTAAGCAGAGCTTGGATGGCCATCTGTCACACATGCTTTAGTTGAGATTCCTGCATTTCAGAGAGTTGGACTAGATGGCCCTTGGGGTCCCTTCAGTTCTATGATTCTATGAGTCTATGATACTTCCCACAGTAAAAACTGGGGTGAAAATAATAAACTCAACTTGACCTGACAGTAGTAGGTCTTGTGCACTAGGGTTGGCCAAGGCTAGAATCCTGAGCCAAATCAGGCCTGTTTGGATGGATCCAGGCCTTGTTGGGTTAAGAAAGCCCAGCAGGTTTTGTTGAGCATCCCAGAGCCATACGGGGATGTCAGGAGACAGGACAGCAGAGGCAGGTGTGAGTGAAAAGAAGGGAAAATGGCACAAAAAGGAGGTACCTACTGATTTGCTGTGGGAGAAGGTATGTGTGCACCATGCTTTTCCTGCTAGGCCTCTCCTCCTTCCTGCACCACCCAAGATCAGGTATGTAAATTGTATGAAGTAATAAACAAATCAATAGTATTATTTGGCTAGCTGAGCAGCTGAAATACACTTCAGCTTGTATATTAATATGTAGCTTTGCAACCCAAATGTTTACACCGTACCCTGAAGCAACAGCACTCAAAAACAGTTTTTACCATGGGATGCACTCTTTATATGGTCTGGAGATTGCTTTATTCTAAACGTTCCTCTGCTGTGAAATATACTCGGAGTCGAGAGTGGATTTCATGCTCTTTATTCTGCTCATGGTGGTGAGGAGGAATGGGAGTTCCCCCAGAATGACTGCCTTATATACATTATTTACACAATGGGCCCCACGTGATTAGGTGGTACTCACATAAGTCTTATTACTGTAACAAAACTGGCTTTCATCAAAAGGTTACTGTGGTTAGTTCAGCACAAAGAGTTCCCGAGCTTCTCTTCCGGTGGGAATGTTTACACCACCTTGGTTCATGGCCAATATATAATTAATTCAGGAGAGATCTTGTTAGAGTTCACCAGCAAAAAATATTTTTAAGACCCTATCTCTGGCTTTTCAAGTGCTCACTGCTTGACCTTTATATTTATGCTGGAGCAATCCGACTCACCTGAGAGCATATCTTCAGCCTCAACTTTACAGAGACATAAACTGTCTCTGCCCTAAGGCACACACAAGAAGATGCATTGTTTTCATGTGGTTTCTAGCCAGCATTGGGGGGTGGGGTGGGGGAAGGAAAGAGCACAAATCCTACTGAGCTCAATGAGGCTTTCTCCCATGTGAGTGACTTTAGGATTGCAGCCTTAGTCTATTAATTAAACTGTGGGTATTGGTTCACTCTTGGCCAACCCAACTGACAGTGATCTGTGGCTTCTGGCTTGGGCCTTGGCTGAATCCAGAGCACAGCTCTAGTAGAAATTAGGTACAATTTGCATCCATTGTTCTGCCCACTTTTGCCAGCCTGGCATGTCACCCCTGGAAATTTGCCTAGAAGGGAATCTGGCCCACAGGCTGAAAACGATTCCCCACCCCAGTTTAATCCATATCTGAAAAGTGAAAGCAGAGAAGGTGGTTTTTTTTATTCAATTTTCTTGGAACACGAGAGAGAGAGTGAGTGAGAGAGAGAACACACAACATTATTAAAATATGTAAAAAGCTAGTGTAGTAAATTGGTTGACACTGGCAGCTCTTATTCATTTGAAGGGACTGAAAACTAATAGTGGCATTATCTTGATATCTTGTTAGAGGCAACCAGCTTTCCTCCATGATTATGTAAAGGATTGTTTCATTGGGTGCCATTTATTTCTAAAAGCTCTTGCTGCTCAACATAAATTATACAGTGAATTGTATGCAAAAGAAGGCAATGACATTTTTCTTTGTGATTTGCTACCATCTTCCTTTAAGTAAAAAAAAAAATAGTCAGCCCCAGGGCTGTCTGGAGTTATTCATGGCAAATGTTCATTTCAGCAATCTGTGAAAGTATTCAGAGTTTAAAGTGCACCAGAGCCTTAGGGTGCCATCTCCTATTAAGTTTAATCTATGCAGGTCCACAGCTGAGTATTGGTGGTGTTAGGATGGCCACTTAATATATCTGCACAAAATGGAGCAGTGGCAAAAAGAGGGTTCATGTTTGCATATGCTAGTTTATATCTATAGATGCAAGTTTAGAAAGAATTGCTGTCCTTCAACACAGTGTGATCAGGTGACCTGTGTGCCTGTTCTGTCTGCTAACTAGGTGCCTCTCTTGCTCTCCATTCTTTTGGTTCTTGATCTCAGAACCAAGCTTGGACTGGACAGCCCTTCATAATAGAAGACTATCCACATTAGAAACACCATAGGCAGTGTGTGCATTTGGTGATGCAAGAAGGGTAGTACCAGTACCCATTTTTTCTCCCTGACAAGGATATACAGATGAGTCGTGTCTGCAAGACTGTCTTCGCTTTGATTTGCAAGGATGTGAATCAGGCAAGGTCTACACATTCAGGAGAGGGAAGTGATAGAAATGCAGACAACACCATTTCAGACTTTAGATGGGAGTGGAGTCACATTTTTCAGTGATGACATTTATTTTGACAAGCATTTCTCAACCTCCCTCTTATGTAAACGCAAAGATTCCTCAATAGCGTAAGAGCAGACTCCTAGACCACCTGATGCTATGGTAGTGGTGCGGGCAGGATGATACATAGCTGTCAGCAATAGTCAGCACCCAAAATGGGGAGGTGCAGGGTCAGGACACTAGAGGCGTTGGATCTGCACATCATGCTTGCCAAGCTGTCTGTCTGAAACAGATAGGACTTTAGATGGGGAGGTTCATCCATCACTCCATAGCTTGTTAGGACTGCTCTGTCTGGGAAGAAGCTTAGATATACTTTCCATGTGGACTCAGTGCTTGCTGTGGCGCAGGTGTGCTTTGCAGGTAAATAGCACTTGCACTAGGTTCAGAAGCCCCACTGGCTGGAAGCTACGACACCACCTGGACCTGGAATGACCTTTGCCAGCCAGTGTGTGAAGTTGTAAGAAGTGATATGCAAAAGGGGTTTCAGGCTTGTTCACTTAACAAAGGAATCCTGGGAATTGTGCTTATATGATGGAATAAAGAACCCTACCAAGTCATCCTGTCACCCTCACCAAAACCCAGACCTTACAGTTGCTTGATGCAACAATTCAGTGAGTTTCAAACATGCTTCGGGTTGATTAACATCTGCAGTGTAGATGTGTTGTAGCAAAGATGTTAGGTAAGCTTCTGCAGGCGTACGAAGCCCAGCTCATGCCTTTGTTTGTGCTGTTGTGGCTGAAATGGCTGAATGGGGTCGCATACCGGATATTGTTGCCTTTTTTAATCATTGAGGAGGTTAGCACACAAGGCAGCTGTTAAGCTTGGCTAATAATTGTACCATATGCTGACAGAGTCCCAGATGGCAGGCACCATAAAGTTGTAAAAATAAGCATTTGCAAGGCCACGAGGGATGGTTTTTAGGTTGCTGGGCTTTCTTTCCAAAGCAGAAGCTTAAAAGTGAGACGACTGAATATCAAATGCTTTCTGTCTCACCCAGGGCCGTCTTTAGCATATGCACTGCCGGGGTGCAAAGATCCGCCTAGCGCCTCCAATTTTGGGGGGGCACAGGTCAAAGTTGTTCAGCTTTTTTAGGGGGCAGCTGGCAGCTCAAAAAGTTGTTGAGCTTTCTTTAGGGGCGCAAGTCTAAGTTGTTCAGCTTTTAAGGAGGGAAGCAGCGAAAACCGCTAACATGAATAAGTAAAAAGAGGCAATGATAGCTCCGTCTTCCATTTTTGCGACCATGAAAAAATGAAAGACACCAGTATGGGACGCCACCATATACATTGATTCTTCAGCTCTTCTGCAAAAGGGAACGGAAATGACCCAGCGGTTGACTGCCGAATTCGGCACCTGGGTGCCCCGCACCCCTTGCACCCCCGGGTAAAGATGGCCCTGGTCTCACCAACAGTCGACTTCCTATCTTCACGACTGAAGAAAGTTAAGGGTTACACAAGGATGCAGTACGGGATGTGAATAAAGATATATTCTTTATAGTGATGCAGTTTAGTAATGCTCAACTTCTGGACTTAATGGTCTTATGGTGTGGCGGGAGTTATCCTTGGATGATAATATATTGCTACAAAAGTTGGTGGTAGCAAAATTCCAAGGGGAACCCAGGGTCTGTGTTCCTTTGGAGAATTTAGACATGGCAGAGACTGTTGTAGCTTTAAGAAATATGGTTTATTCTACTATTTACACCTTCCTTCTGCATGGAGGGAGTCCAGAGCTTACAGCATGTTCCCCATAGCAGTGGAGCACTGAAGTCAAAGGCATTTCCCCCAGACAGACTTCAGCCCTCCTGCGCAAGATGGATCTCAAGTATTTATTCTCCTCTTCTTCTTCTCAGCACACCCAGCACCTCACACCCAGTTTCCCCGGCTACCTTCTGCCTTTCCAGGCCCAATGATTCCTCTTAGATGGGCCATCAACACCTTTTGTCATGTTAATGCCTCTACCCCAGGTGAGCTCTGAATTGGAAAGAAAGCTTAGCCTGTATTTTTCCACTGGCCTGCAATCTTCCCTTCAAATAATCAAAATCCTACTATTTATTAATTTGGGGGGGGGGTCCCCTCCCAAAATCTATATATTACTTACTGTTCAAAATGGGGTAAACCAGCTCTGCTGTATTTGCCCATCCCACCCTACCCATTCGGTTAAGTGGAACCCAGGACCTCTGCCTCAAAATCCTAAAAAAGTAGGATGCCCAAAATGGGGGCACCAGTTTTTGTTGGCACTGGGATGCTAACCACCGTTCCCTGCCACGAAAAAGCCAGATGTTTCTACAGCCCTTTCTAAATATTACCCCCATTCAACCAGGCAAATGGGATTGCCACAGTTCAAGCGTACATTCCGGCCAAAAAGGTCTAAAGGGATATACGTATTCAGCCCTTACACTGGCGATTTTCTACCTCTGTGTTTCAGGAAGAGGTCTTTCTCTTTTTTTTTTTTTTATAAATATTTATTAAGGTTTTTAAATATAAAACATAATAAAACAATCTTACTTCTTTCACAACAATTTCATCACTTCTTTGGGCTCCCTCACATCTCCCGCTCCCATTTACATCGTTAAAAAAAATTTTTCCAAACAAATTATCAACTTGTTTACAATCTCATGTCCACTCACACATATAATCTAGTGCTTCTTCCAAAAAGTTTTATATTTTCTTTAGTCTCACTTATCATCAAATTTAAATCTAGTTTGGTGGTGACCAGTTTTTTATAATCTAGCATCCTTCTTAACATTCAACCAAATTACAATGTTTTTGTAAATACATCTTGAATTTCTCCCAGTCTTCCTCAGCCCTCAGTCTTTCTCAGCCCTACGCAGAAGAACCAAGCAGTGAACCTGGGATCTTTGGCATTCAAAACATCTTACTACTGAACGATGGCTCTTCCTTTTCAGGTGTTATGTACTGAGTTGAATAGGATCCAAAATGGAGCAGTCTGATTGGTCCTAGAACAATAGGATTCAGAATGCAGCAGTCTGATTGGTCCTAGAACAATAGTATCCAGAATGCAGCAGTCTGATTGGTTCACAGGAGCCACCCAATCCAGCTCCAGGTGGAAGTGAATCTGCAACCTGATTGGCCTACAGGAGAATCCCGGAATTAGCCAACCACATGGGTCCCATTGTGTAAATAATGTATATAAAACAGACATTCTGGGGGAACTTCCATTCCTCCTCACCACTATGAGCTGAATAAAGAGCATGAAATCCACTGACTCCGAGTATATTTCATCAGGGAACCTCTGATTCATTTATCAAGTCAAGTAGGATGCAATCAGACATCCCTGCCCTCACTGTTTGGCAGCCATGCTTCATCTGTCTGCAATACCACCTGAGATCACTGATGATTGACTTGATTCATGCATGGCAGAATCCTGTTCTATAATATAAGGAGGGCAAGTTAACTTGCTCTGTAACTCTTCATTCTGTATTTCCTTGATCAGCATTGGTCAGTGGCTTTTCTCTCTTCTGCATATCTTTCTCGGTGATCTGCTCAAAATGTCAATAGCCATGTTCTACAAGTTGTTATCATTATACCACCCTCTCAAAATTAAAATATTGATTGACCCAAAAACGAGGTCAGGGCATGTGTCCAGATGTGTTGGCCTACAATCTGTTTCCTTGGTCTGTAGCCCAGAGGAAGTTGCCCGTTCTCTGCCAGCAGTATTGTGCTTACTAAAGACACTGTGAGTGGACTTCCAGCTAAGTTCTTTCCTATTGGAAAATGGCTGTTAGAAAATGCAGTCTACAAGAACAGCTGCCCTACTTGATAATGAATTGTTTAGCGACTCGTGCCAAAATTCGTGAAACACACAATGTAGTCAGCACTACATGTTTGATTCAAGTTCTTTGAATATTAAAATTATTCAAAGGGAATTCATTTCCTCCAAAACAATGATGTGATCCTCATAGCATGTTGATAGGCTTGCAAAATTACCCACGTGCATATTCAGAAAGGGATCCTAGAATCTCCAAAGAGCAATCCTAACCTATGGGATGCTGTGCTCTTTTTTATATATATATCATGCTGGGTTTATTTATTTATCTATTTTATTAAACAAATTTGTAGACCAGTGCACAGCATAAAGCCATCCAAGTGGTATACCCAGCAAAAGCAGAATAAAACACAGGAATGTGAGCTCTGAAAACAATTATACAAACCATAAAGCTATCCATACAAAATCAATAAACAGCAAATTATATGGCAAGATGGTGCTTTATTGGTGCTTGCAAACCACCAGCTGAATGGTGGTGGCTGTGGCGGAGAAGGTACTTTCTCATTTTTTGTACTGAACAGCATAACTGGTCCCATGACCATACTTGGATTCTCCTCAGGTTTCCCATACAACATGTGGCATTTGCAGTCCTGTGAATTCACAATGAATTGCAAATAGGTGTGAATAGATGTTGAGTGAAACCTTCCTCCTTGCTTTCTGTTTGGCTTACGTAACTGATATTAACACCCTCCTAGTAACAAGCATGGGCACATATAAGCTGGCCAATGAACTTTCCTCTGAAGAGGCTGAAGGAACAGCTCATTATTTTATACGCAAACACATGGTGGGGAGCGGGGGAAATCCAGATCACTTTACCGGAATGTTCTTTAAAAGCCAAACATTTGAGATCTAGTGACCTTGACAGTTGAGCACCAATAAATCTGTTGAGCAAATAAATGCCTTCTGCTGCAAATGACATTATCTGGCACATTTTGCAGTGGGCTCGGTTAAGCCGTGAGGACCCGAATTAGCACAAACCACTGTGTTCTGTTGTTCAGGGGAAACCTCTGCAGCCCAGAGTGACAGATAAGTAGAGAGGAACCCAAGCGGACGTACCTGCTAAAGAATGAAAGTGGCCTCTTTCATTTATTGTCTTTCTGTAACTGACGGCAGATAAGGGATGGGGAAGCAGGGTGAGTGTGTGTGTGATAACATAGACCAAATACAATCAGTAAGAGGCAATCACCGGCAAGCTAGAGGCATCTGTAGCACATAATCCAGCCTCAAGCTGGATTAAAGTTTTAATTTAATAAAAACTAGTCCCGCAAAGGGCAAATTTTGACCCACCCGCCCCAGGTTTGCAGGAAAAGGTCAAAGGGGGAAGGAAGAAATCCCCGTTGTAACTGACGGGAGCATGTGGCTCACATTATCACATGCAAAAAGGGAAAGCTGGCCAAATTTCCGCCGAATCCTTTGGCTGGTGGCCGAGCCACGAGCCACGACCTTCAGCAGCTGCTGTGGGCTTTTACGGATCATTCCTAATAAACACAGCCTCAGAGTAATTACATCCTTGCAGATTACTTGGTCCCATAATTATATTTGAAGTTACTAAGTAGTTCAAAGATTAATTACTCTGCAAGTTTGCTGTTCCTTGATCTTATAATGAGGGTAGTTAAGAAAGCAAGCGCAACGCCATAATTACGTCGGGATGTTAAGTAACTAAGTATTTACATGTGGTTAGGAGTGGGATGGGACAGAACATGTTGCCCTCTAAAAATAAAAATCTGTGCCTAATTCTGACATAGGGGCTAGGAAGATGTCGAGCTTCCACTTCTGCCACTGCCACTGCCGCTGAGTGGCTTATTTGCCTCTGTCGAGAACAAAAGAACATCTAGAGATGTATACAGGGCTCGTTTGTGGAAGATCAAGTTTCTCTTGACTTTTATTCCCTTCTGTTTCCCTCCTCATAGGAAGCTGCCTTATAGTGAGTCAGGCCATTGGTCCATCCAGCTCAGTATTGTCTCCACAATGATTGACAGAGTGGTCCTCTGGGGGTTTAAAGCAAGATTCTATCCAAGCCCTACCTGCAGATGCCAGAGATTGAATGCAATCTCTGCATCCAAAGCAGATGCTCTAACCATGGAGCTATGGCCCAAGAATGGGGTTCTGATTTCTACAGGAGAGCCAGTGTGGTGTAGTGGTTAAGAGCGATAGACGCGTAATCTGGTGAACCGGGTTCGCGTCTCCGCTCCTCCACATGCAGCTGCTGGGTGACCTTGGGCCAGTCACACTTCTTTGAAGTCTCTCAGCCCCACTCACCTCACAGAGTGTTTGTTGTGGGGGAGGAAGGGAAAGGAGAATGTTAGCCGCTTTGAGACTCCTTCGGGTAGTGATAAAGTGGGATATCAAATCCAAACTCTACATATGCAGCTCTAGAATGCCAGGACAGCATCCACAATAATCCACCCTCTTCTGGCATTATTGTTTCTCAAATCTAATGGCTGGGGCCACAGAAATGGCCTCCTACAATCATGGGACACCTTCTCCCATAGGGATTGAGGCACTCTTTAAAAAGGTTGTTTGGGGGATTCCTTGCTTTGGGTGTCATCCTTCCTTAGGACTGAGTCTTATGGTGCCCAGAACAGAGCTCTGTCACGACTTCCGGGTTGGCGCCATCGCCGAATGGCGGACTCCCTCCGAGCTCCGGAGGGAGCCAGCTCGGCAGGGGCTGGGTCCTACCGCGCCGGCGACGCGGGGACCCTCAAAAACCATGGGCGCTGAAACCCATGGGCATGGTGACTCGGCGGGCACCGTTTGCGCCCCCGACCCACGAAGGAGCCTTTTTAAAGGCTGCGGAGCGGGTGCCGGGGGGGTGTGGTGCTATGAGTCCTCCGCTTCCCCTGCCGAGCGAAGCCGCATGCCATTCAGCGGAGAGCGCTGACTTCTTACATTGAAAATTTGGATTAAAAAGAATAACCTGTGAGTAATTGGAAACTGGACTTAAAAAGGGAAAAAAAATTTAAATTCGGAGCGAGTGGGGGAGGTGCAAAAAGGAAGTCAGTCTCCCCCCGGTTGTAGAGGAATTAAAGCAAAGGATTTGACAACTAAGATCGAGTGCTACCTTATCTTGATAAAGTTACTAATTTCGCGATGGAAAACTATAAGATTGGGCTGGAGGAGAAAAGTAAAATGTGAGCTAAAAGGCAACCCCCCCGTGAACCAGGAGCGATCCGCGAGAGCGCCGGGAGAGGAGCAACAGAGGCTTTGACAGCTGTCAAAGGAGCTGTCAAAGTTGAAGAATAAAAAGAGAACTTTGTTACGAGGACTTTGCCGGTTATATTTGTTACAAATTGGATATTAACTGTTTAAAATAAGGAATAACAAGTTACTTTGACTGTTGGGTGTGATCTGGAAGGAAACTGAGTTACTATAATCCCTCTAGAGGGGATGTGGGACACTACAAGTATTGCTGGTATGGAATTTGAATAGGACTTTTTATCTCCTGGGAAACTGCAGAAATGGAATACTATTTTGTCTACAGAGGTCTCTACACTAAAGGAGACAATGGATTTATCTATTGAAGAATGGAAGGGACTTGACGTAAAGTTTTGTTCCTGAATAACAAAGCCTCTGTAGAGGATTTAGAAGCTTTTGGAATTAGAACATTTTTGCAGGGGAGCAGGAAATGAAACTAGAGGAAAGTGAGGAGAGAGAATAACAAGAACAACATGAACAATAAGAATTGGATAAAGTTGGAAGTGGGAACATTTGGGACATCCAGATTTGAAAGGTCTAAAGAAACAAAATTGGAGTTTTTGCTCTTGAATACAGAGATTTGGATGGAAAAAATGGGCCTTTTTGAGATAGAGTTTTTCCAAGATTGGACGTTCAAAATTAAAGATGACCAAAAAGGCGGCAAAGACTTTTAAAAAGACGGCAAAGTGGACTTGTGAAGGATTTCGGCCTAGATGTGGGATCTCCAGGATGACAGCAGGGATGGACACTGGGGAACGCAACCGGGAAAGGGGGGGTATATTGGAATCCAAAGGGTGTTAAACTATACTTTATTCTTTTTTCTATCTTTTTTATTTTAACCTGTTCTGCATATTAAAGAGGGGAATTCGTGGAAGGGAGCGGGGTCGACTTTAGGGGATGGAAAAACATTTTTAACATTGGGTTAATCATAATAAGTTTAAAATTTGGGGTAAGAACTTGTTGAATCTATTTGAAGGAATTGGAATACAAAATGGGGTGGGGCGGGGAAGTCCTGAAAGGATATCAATGAAAATAAGGTTATAAAATGGATGTTTTATTTTTCTTTTTTCTTTTTTCTGTTATATTTGAAAATGTTCAATAAATATTATTTTTTTTTAAAAAAAAGAACAGAGCTCTGTCACTAGTGGCCAGTGATATCTCCAAAGTTCACAGCTACCTGGGCTGAATCATGAAGTTGTGTAGCCTGTAATGCTCAGATGTATTGTGAATCCAGCATTACTCTCCACCTCCATCGTTCTGCCTGGACACTGAGGTCCAGCGCTGAGGGTCTTCTGGTGGTTCCCTTACTGCGAGAAGCCAAGTTTCAGGGAACCAGGCACAGGGCTTTCTCGGTAGTGGCGCCCACCCTGTGGAATGCCCTCCCACCAGATGTCAAAGAGAAGAATAACTACCAAACTTTTAGAAGACATCTGAAGGCAGCCCTGTTTAGGGAAGCTTTTAATGTTTAATAGGTTATTGTATTTTAGTGTTTTGTTGGAAGCCGCCTAGAGTGGCTGGGGAAACCCAGCCAGATGGGTGGGGTATAAATAATAAATTATTATTATTATTATTATTAGAATCATAGAATCATAGAATCATAGAGTTGGAAGAGACCACAAGGGTCATCGAGTCCAACCCCCTGCCAAGCAGGAAACACCATCAGAGCACTCCTGACATATAGTTGTCAAGCCTCTGCTTAAAGACCTCCAAAGAAGGAGACTCCACCACACTCCTTGGCAGCAAATTCCACTGTCAAACAGCTCTTACTGTCAGGAAGTTCTTCCTAATGTTTAGGTGGAATCTTCTTTCTTGTAGTTTGGATCCATTGCTCCGTGTCCGCTTCTCTGGAGCAGCAGAAAACAACCTTTCTCCCTCCTCTATGTGACATCCTTTTATATATTTGAACATGGCTATCATATCACCCCTTAACCTCCTCTTCTCCAGGCTAAACATGCCCAGCTCCCTTAGCCATTCCTCATAAGGCATTGTTTCAAGGCCTTTGACCATTTTGGTTGCCCTCCTCTGGACACGTTCCAGTTTGTCAGTGTCCTTCTTGAACTGTGGTGCCCAGAACTGGACACAGTACTCCAAGTGAGGTCTGACCAGAGCAGAATACAGTGGCACTGTTACTTCCCTTGATCTAGATGCTATACTACTATTGATGCAGCCCAGAATTGCATTGGCTTTTTTAGCTGCCGCGTCACACTGTTGGCTCATGTCAAGTTTGTGGTCAACCAAGACTCCTAGATCCTTTTCACATGTACTGCTCTCAAGCCAGGTGTCACCCATCTTGTATTTGTGCCTCTCATTTTTTTTGCCCAAGTGCAATACTTTACATTTCTCCCTGTTAAAATTCATCTTGTTTGTTTTGGCCCAGTTCTCTAATCTGTCAAGGTCATTTTGAAGTGTGATCCTGTCCTCTGGGGTGTTAGCCACCCCTCCCAGTTTGGTGTCATCTGCAAATTTGATCAGGATGCCCTTGAGTCCATCATCCAAGTCGTTGATAAAGATGTTGAATAAGACCGGGCCCAAGGCAGAACCCTGTGGCACCCCACTAGTCACTCTTCTCCAGGATGAAGAGGAACCATTGATGAGCACCCTTTGGGTTCGGTCAGTCAGCCAGTTACAAATCCACTGAGTGGTAGCATAGTCAAGACCACATTTTACCAGCTTCTTTACAAGAATATCATGGGGCACCTTGTCAAATGCCTTGCTGAAATCAAGGTAGGCTACATCCACTGCGTTCCCTTCATCTACCAGGGTTGTAATTCTGTCAAAAAACGAGATCAGGTTAGTCTGACATGACTTATTTTTCAGAAATCCATGCTGACTATTGGTGATCACAGCATTCCTTTCTAGGTGCTCACAGACTGTTTGCTTAATGATCTGCTCCAGAATCTTCCCTGGTATTGATGTCAGACTGACTGGGCGGTAATTATTTGGGTCCTCTCTTTTCCCCCTTTTGAAAATAGGGACAACATTTGCTCTCCTCCAGTCTGCCGGGACTTCACCTGTTCTCCAGGAATTCTCAAAGATGACTGCCAGTGGTTCTGAGATCACATCTGCCAGTTCTTTTAATACTCTTGAATGCAGTTCATCTGGCCCTGGAGACTTGAATACATCTAGACTAGCCAAGTATTGTACTATCTCCTTAGTTATTCTGGGCTGTGTTTCCTCTGCTGAATCATTTGCTCCAAATTCTTCAGGTCGGGCATTGTTTTCTTTATCGGAGAAGACTGAGGCAAAGAAGGCATTGAGGAGTTCAGCCATTTCTGTGTCCCCTGTTTGCATTTCACCATCTTCTCCTCTGAGTGACCCCACTGTTTCTTTGTTCTTCCTTTTGCTACAAATATTATTATACTTCCTGAAAAGGGCTCCATGTACTTAATAAGTGAAAGCTTTGAGCATAAAAAGAAATCCTATGCATGACCTCTCCATTGTTATTACAACTTTAATGTGATCTGTTGGCATTGGTGTGCTTTCTGTGATTCGTACATGAGGATTGCAGTACAACATGATAAATGTATGAATAGGTATTATGTTTTTGAATAGATTCTGCTCCTTAGGAAGATCACCAGCTTAAAACATGTCTGGCACCTCATTTGCCACTGAATGGTGGCTAGTACCTGTGGCTTCCCCGCTGTGAGAACTAAACCATTCAGTTATTATTCCAGTGTCAATAATAATCCAGAGCTTTGTTATTATATTTTTTTTACTTGAAGGCAAGGCAGCCCAATTATAACTGTAGAAGGCAGAGGCGATTCAATTGGCACAGGTAATAAGATCTCCGTAATACTCACCATCTGCACTATGATTCCATGCCTCACTCTCAAAGTAAGTTTTCAAAAATAAAATTCAAGCAAAATTGAATCTGCAGATCTCTTGGGGTTTAATAATGTCTCAATTCTTCTCTATGCAGTTCTCCGTTCAGCAAAACCCAAGGCTACAGTACCTTTAATTGTACTGCTTGAATACTAGTAGGCCTGCAGGCCACACTGATTGATGCTTAGATCCTTTTATTTCTTAAAACAAGCACATTTTCTGTTCAGAAATAAATGAATGAATGAAGCAGTAAGATAAAAGAGAAATACTAGTTTGTGGCAGTCATTTTGAAAAGATGTGGAATAGGGGGGATGCATTCTATCAAGTTTATAATTAAGGCTGTAATCCAAATCCCATTTATCTAGGAGTAAACTCTGCTGAATTCCATAATTCTGATTAGACATAATTAGGATTGTGTTGCAAGGCTCCTTTTTCTTTGAAAATGGGTGTTCCACTGTTCTACAGTTTGCAATCTGGGTGGTTTTACCCCCTTCCTGCTTGGAGGTGACAGGCTAATACGAACAGGACCAATATCACAGCAATTAAAAACCACAAAACAGTGACCTTCCTTCCTTCCTTCCTTCTTTCTTTCTTTCTTTCTTTCTTTCTTTCTTTCTTTCTTTCTTTCTTATTTATTTGCTTGCTTGCTTGCTTGCTGTTTAACAAAACTCTTCTTCAGGCTTCCCTATGGCACCAGTCCATGTACACCTTGTTTTTAGCACTGATTCTGAAATGCTGCCTTGATTTACTTACTGTAGTCATCTGCAGACCAGTAGAATGTGCTGATCAACCATTAAAGAATCTCTGGCACAGATCTCATCCATCTTTCCCCTTGAATCAAGATGACTTCTGCTCGGGTGTTGCTTCCTTTCCAGGAAAACAGTGGCAGATGGCATGAGTCCAAGTCCTAAAGCCATTTGGGATTATTTCGCAGGGGCTATAAATCCGAACTGGGAATCCTGTGAGCTTCCAGATGTTGTTGAACTCCAACTCCCATCAGCCCCCAGCCAACATGACTGATCATCGGCAGTGATGGGAGTCCAACAGCATCTAGAACTCCACAGGCTCCCAATCCCTACTTGGATGATACCAGTCAACTCCATACTGTGCCCTTCCACAGCACAGCTATAATGAATGAAGGAAAAGCAATGTCTGTGTAGCTGCAGGGCTTATGGGCACTCTTGCACTGGTACTTGGGCCAGCCTTCAGGTTCAGCATCCATGCATGCATTTGAGGTTGTTCTTTCCCTTCTAGCACTAGCGGCGTTCTAACACCTACACTCAGTCCTATGAGCCCCAGTCTTGTTTCTTTCTTCTCTCGCAATTTGTTAACATATTTAAACACAGTCATTTGACCTAAGTAAGCTAACACTTCGTTGCTGCTTTCTACCCAGCTGGATATTATTAACACTGTTATTAAAAGCTTTTCTTCTAATGCTAACTTCTGCAAGTTCTTCCAATGGATTTGTTCTCTGCTATTGTATTTCACCCCCCCTCCCAAAAAGGGGGGGGATTCAATTCCTCTGTACAGCATTCCTGTTCAAGTGAGTAATGCTGCCTCAAAATAATTCTATACTGTCCAAAATTCCATCAACTAATTCTATCTGAGGTAGCGTTTATCCCAATCATTGCTCATGCTGCCGTTGGCAATCATCTATTAAATCTAGGTCAGGTATTTCACTATCAATATTTTACTCTTGTGGTGCTCTGGAATGCAAACATTGGCACTTGTTTTTCTCCTCAGAAGGGAGCAAATACAGTCATACCTCATGTTACGTTTGCTTCATGTTATGTTCTTTCAGGTTACGTCCCTGGTGACCCGGAAGTACCGGAAAGGGTTACTTCCAGGTTTCGCCACTCGCACATGCACACAAGCGTTAAATCGCACTTCATGCATGTGCACAAGCGCCAAATCACGCTGCGCACCTGCACAGATATGGCGCTTCAGGTTGCACTCATTTCATGTTGCGAACGGGCCTCCGGAACGGATCCCGTTCGCAACCAGAGGTACCACTGTAGCAGCTTCCATCACAAAGCTGGTACATGGGCAGCTCAGCTGCTTAAGGTAAGGGGGTAAAGGGGACCCCTGACCATTAGGTCCATTCGTGACCGACTCTGGGGTTGCGGTGCTCATCTCGCTTTATTGGCCGAGGGAGCCGGTGTACAGCTTCTGGGTCATGTGGCCAGCATGACTAAGCCGCTTCTGGCGAACCAGAGCAGCGCATGGAAATGCCGTTTACCTTCCCACCGGAGCTGTACCTATTTATCTACTTGATCTTTGATGTGCTTTCGAACTGCTAGGTTGGCAGGAGCAGGGACCGAGCAATGGGAGCTCACCCCGTCACGGGGATTCAAACCGTTGACCTTCTGATCGGCAAGTCCTAGGCTCTGTGGTTTAACCCACAGCGCCACCCGCGTCCCAACTCAGCTGCTTACGTTCATCTTAAAGCAGGGATGGGGCACATGTGACCATCCAGATACTGTGGGACTCCACCTTCCATCAACCCCAGCCAGTACAGCCATTGGTCAGGGATGATGGGAGCTGTAATCTAGCGGCATGTGTGGCAGAAATTACAATTCAGCATTCCACTTTTACAGATGCACAAAATGCTGTGGAGTTCAGGTGACGTGTGCTGGACACAGAGGAAATAGCAAACCCAAATCCCTATTTTGACACGCATCTTTCATCCCTGCTTTTTTCTAAAGACTCATCAGGTGACTCAAAGACAGGCACTCAAGTATATAGTGTTCCTGTACTGTTTTCCTATTCAATGAGTAATGCTGCCTCAAAATAATTGTGTACTATCCAAAATTCCATCAGCAAAGGTCCCAGCTTTTAAAAATACATTTAAAACATCAGCATCATAGCACTTTCCCCCCAAACAGTCCTGGGAACTGCAGTTTGCTCACCCTTCATTCCTACTTAAAATCAGTCCAGGGAGTGGCACGGCCTCTCCGCTCCTTCCTCCTTCTTGGTCTCTGTGATGCCCTTTGAAATATACTCTTGAGTCGAGAGTGGATTTCATGCTCTTTATTCAGCTCATAGTGATGAGGAGAAATGGAAGTTGCCCCAGAATGTCTGCTTTATATACATTGTTTACACAATGGGCTCCATGTGATTGGCTAATTCTGGGATTCACCTGTAGGCCAATCAGGTTGCGGATTCACTTCCACCTGGAGCTGGATTGGGTGGCTCCTGTGGACCAATCAGACTGGTGCATTCTGGAACCTATTGTTCTAGGACCAATCAGACTGCTGCATTCTGAATCCTACTGTTCTAGGACCAATCAGATTGCTGCATTCTGAATCCTATTGTTCTAGGACCAATCAGACTGCTGCTTTTTGGATCCTATTCAACTCAGTACATAACACCCATGTAGAACTGAGCAGGGAGGAAGGCGAATACAAAACGAGAATTAGCTGGCTTGGCATGTTATTGGTTCTCTGGCTGTACCTACTCTTGGTCTGCTGTCCTATCAGTTCAAATGGACACCAGCTACAACTGCTATTATTAGGATCAGAATCTGCCCAGAACCTCAGTGACCTAAGGAAAGTACAGTTTTATATGAATTAGACAGTTTGATTTTAGTTGGCCATGTCTGAGTAGGACCAGGCTTCCATCACCACCCAAATACCAGGCTAGGTATTAGGACGACCCTGTAGCTTTATGAAATGTGCTAACTGAGCTAGCGGTAATTAAGTTCTACTCTCTAGCAGACTCCTGCGATGTGTAAAAGAAACAAGAGTAACATATTTGCCTGGCATGCTGGAAAATAACAACATCTAATCCCTCCTAGAGTCTCCAAAGAAATTAGACTAGCTTAGCTGGCCTGCCCATGTGATATTACCCCTTTATATTCCAGTCTCAGAGCTTGAATGAACAAAAGGAAGTTAAGTAATTATAGTCTTCCCATTCATAATTAATCTTTTGTGGCATTAAGCTGGAATGCTGTAGCCAAAATTACATGTAAAATGTATTCTGCAATTTAACAGAAGCAAGAAAAAAGGAAGTGTAGACTGAGCTCTACAGCTGCAATTATCTCAGGAATGGGAACATTCCTAATTTCAAAGTATTTACAACTCTCAAATGCTTCCTTAACCTAATATGTTATGAAGTTTGTAAAATAATGTATGTCCACCTTTCCATTTTTTTAAAAAAAGTCAAGGCAGCTTACGTCATATTTAAAACATCAACATCTCAACAGTAAATTGAGAATTACGGTACAAATTAATATTAGACTATAATAAGATAATCTCCTGGAATTATATTCATTTGTATCTTCTATCTCAAACAAATACAGTGGTACCTCGGGTTACATATGCTTCAGGTTACATACGCTTCAGGTTACAGACTCTGCTAACCCAGAAATAGTACTTCAGGTTAAGAACTTTGCTTCAGGATGAGAACAGAAATTGTGCTCCGGCGGCACGGCAGCAGCAGGAGGCCCCATTAACTAAATAAAAAAATTCCTTCCAGTAGCACCTTAAAGACCAACTGAGTTAGTTCTAGGTATGAGCTTTCGTGTGCATGCACACGAAAGCTCATACCTAGAACTAACTCAGTTGGTCTTTAAGGTGCTACTGGAAGGAATTTTTTTATTTTGTTTTGACCATGGCAGACCAACACGGCTACCTATCTGTAACCATTAACTAAAGTGGTGCTTCAGGTTAAGAACAGTTTCAGGTTAATTACGGACCTCCGGAACGAATTAAGTACTTAACCCGAGGTACCACTGTAGAATCCCAGGGAATTAACAAATTCAGGGACCAAAAGTCTACCAAACAAGAAAGGTATTTGCAAGATGATAGAAGGGTCATCTTGGTAGGGAATTCCACATCCTGGGCATGGCCAAAAAGAAAGTTATCTCCCACATCCAACCAGCTCCACCTCAGTGTCCAGTGTGACACAGAGAACAGCCTTGCTTGTTGGTCTTAATCTGCTGCCACATCACTATCCTCCCAATGGCAGTGTCACCAACACCTACTGGCACAGTGCAATGGTGGGGTGGGGGAGCAGCAAAGTTGGGTCTGTGTGGGAGCACTGGCATGAGCATTGGATTGGCACTATTGGTGCACCCCCCCAAGCCTCAATGTCACCATTGACCCTCACCAACCCAGTGATGCTACAATTGGGAGGGCAGAACCTACCATGTCAGACTCTCCTGACTATTATTAATTAATTATTGGTGATTTTGGACAAGACCCTCAAAGACTCCAATGATCCACTTTGAGTTATATTTTCCTTTACATTATAGGCAGACAAACAAAGAAGTCTGGTGGTTTCATACTTTGTGCCTTGCATTCCCCACAGCCAAAGCAGATTAATATTTATTGCATTTATATCCCACTTTTTTCTCTTCAAGGAACTCAAGGTGGCCAACATGGTTCTCTGCCTCCTCATTTAATCCTCACAACAACCCTGTGAGGCTGGATAGGCTGAGAGAGAGCGACTGGCCCAAGGTCACCCAGCGAGCTTCATGAGCGAGTAGGGATCTGAACTCTAGTCTCCCAAGTTCTAGTCCGGCACTCTAACCACTACACCACACTGGCTCTCCCAAGATTCTGTGTAAAAGGCATGGAATTCAGCCTTAGGCATGTTTAATTTGGTTTAGATTCCTGTGGTATTATTGAAGCTGTATATCTTTCTAATTCCTCACCCTGTTATTGTTAAATGGACAAATAAAGTAGTTTGTTAGAATAATAGAATCATAGAGTTGGAAGGGGCTCCAACGTCACCTAATCCAACCCTCTGCAATGCAGGAATCTCAATCCAATCTGAAACCATACTGGACCTGGTGTAGCTTTGCAAATGTACTAGCAGTTTTATTGCTGCACCACTAGGAGGTGGCAACATTAGTCCTGAAACGTATAATCCCATACATGGCCCACTATTGTTTCTTGTTGCTTTTCTTTGGCACCATGTAATGGTGTGTGGAGGGATGCGGGTGGCGCTGTGGGTTAAACCACAGAGCCTAGGACTTGCCAATCAGAAGGTTAGCGGTTTGAATCCCCACGACGGGGTGAGCTCCTGTTGCTCGGTCCCTGCTCCTGCCAACCTAGCAGTTCGAAAGCACATCAAAGATAAAGTAGATAAATAGGTACAGCTCCGGTGGGAAGGTAAACGGCGTTTCTGCACGCTGCTCTGGTTCGCCAGAAGCGGCTTAGTCATGCTGGTCACATGACCCAGAAGCTGTATGCCAGCTCCCTCAGCCAATAAAGCGAGATGAGCGCCGCAACCCCAGAATCATTCGCGACTGGACCTAATGGTCAGGGGTCCCTTTACCTTTACCTAATGGTGTGTGGGATTTAGTCATATAAAGTCTGCAAATAGTCAACAACCTATAGTAACAAGTCGTAAACTTTGCTTCCCCTCCTCAGAATTATTTCTGTGGACAACCATGCATGGTAGATAATTGTTCTTTGTTCCCCTACAAAGGGAGATGGTTGCCCAAGTGTCGAACTCCCAAGACCCTCAGAAGAGAACCAATTTCTACATGAGTCTGCCATTGCCATGATGATCTCAAATTCAGTAGAGGTTTCTTGACTAACTCCAGCAATGGGGCGTAAGCTGTGGTGGCCTGTGTTATGGGAAATAGCCAGCTCTTTGAATAATCACTTAAGTGAAAAGAGAGTCATACGGTGATACCAATCAAAAGTGCAATATGAACATCCTAGATCATCTATCTTTTATCAGTAGGGTTGTATTGAAATACATGGAACTCTGAGTCTTGGCTGTTTGTGTCTTCAGGGTTTCTTCTCTTAATAAATTCATAGACTGGAATAGGCCAGCAGCGCCTCTATCTGCCAGCTACCCATTTTCTAAATTGGAGGAGGAAACATGAGCCTTCCTCCTCTGGCTAACATTCTGTGCTGTGTGGGATTTTTAAAATCCTAAAGGAAGAGCACAACTTTGGGAAACTCCCAGAAAATGATGTCACCAAGGGGGATTCATTTGGCTGCTGGAATATTTACAAAGCATGGTGATTAATCTAGCTGTGCCCAGTTGGCCAGATTTGTAATACTCTAGTCGTCATAATTCCCTCTAATCACAAACTCCTTGGCTGAGTGCCTATCCCTTTAAAAACAAAACAAAAAAACTTAGAGATTATTACATAATCAGCAGTGGCCTGAGAATGCAGAAGTGCGTAACTTTAATATTTAAATGGGAATGATATTTTAGAGGAGAGAAGTCAGGAACATGTGAGCTTACAGAATATTAATAGCCAATAGAGAGGGGTGAGTGGATAAAAATGAATCTATAGCAGGGCTTGTGGCAGAGCCACAGAACCACAAAGCCACCCTCCCAGCAACAGGGCAGAGTTTGGACTTTCAAATTTCAGTGGTGCTCTGTGCTAGGTCAAAATTTGGCACCCTCTTGCCTCTCAGCTTCCATCCTGTTCAATTCACTACATCATAGTTGCAATGGCCTGCAGTGCCCCCTAGGCTCAGTGCCCAGTGTGGTGGACCCGGCCGTGCTGCCCTAAATCCACCTCTGCCAGCAATGGCCTAGCTACTGCTTACCAAAGCAAGGCTGGGGTGAGGCAGGGCAGCAGGGAGACCAGAGCCACTGGTGGGACTGCCAGATTGGCGGCAGAAGTCCCACCAGTGCTGCTGTGTGGGCTTGCCACTGTCCTGCTCCTCTTCACCCCTGTCCCATCCAGGTAGGCGGCCATGACTCTGGTGTCAAGAGGGTGGCTCTTCCCCACCACATGTTTCACTATTGAAAGAAACCAGAAGTCAGGCAGGCTGTGTGACTCTACCAGTTATGCTTTTGGCTGACATTGGCTGGAGATGCACAATGCTTTTGTGCCAGCTGAAAAGAGCAGCAACTGCAGACGTCAATGGAGGGCAGAGGGAACTGGCCTGCTCAATCCCCTAGAGCTTGTCCTGGCCATGAAGGTTGGAGATGCTTTTCTCATTCCCAGAACTGTGTGCCCCCTGCTATATTGTGTGAAAATACTCAGGTTTTGAGCTGGCAGCCCTTTAGTGCTAGATTTCCTTGTTATATTTGCTTAGCAAAATGCAGCTTAAAAAAATAAAAAGGGCAATATTCAAACTTAATAAATAATAAGTAATAAGTAATAATAATGTCTGGGTAGCAATAGTAGCAGGCATTCAAAATAATACAGCAAAGGGCACTCGCCTAATATTAACAGGCAGGTAGTATATATTTGCATGGAAGTGAGAGCTGGACCATAAAGAAGGCTGATCACCGAAGAATTGATGCTTTTGAATTATGGTGCTATAGGAGACTCTTGAGAGTCCCATGGACTGCAAGAAGATCAAACCTATCCATTCTGAAGGAAATCAGCCCTGAGTGCTCACTGGAAGGACAGATCCTGAAGCTGAGGCTCCAATACTTTGGCCACCTCATGAGAAGAGAAGACTCCCTGGAAAAGACCCTGATGTTGGGAAAGATGGAGGACACACGGAGAAGAGGATGACAGAGGATGAGATGGTTGGATAGTGTTCTCAAAACTACTAACATGAATTTGACCAAACTGCAGGAGGCAGTGGAAGACAGGAGTGCCTGGCATGCTCTGGTCCATGGGGTCACGAAGAGTCGGACACGACTAAATGACTAAACAACAACAACAAAGCATATATATGCACAGCATGGAAGGTCAGGGGAGGAGGGGGGATGTTCAGAAAGAAAGATGTCCTTTAACTCTTCTCCATATTGGAAATGTGAGGCCTTAACAATGCTGCGAGGTCCCATTCATGGCTGGCTGCAGTGCTGGATTTAAGTACAGTGGTACCTCAAGTTACAGACTCTTCAGGTTACAGACGCTTCAGGTTACAGACTCCCCTAACTCAGAAATAGTACCTCGGGTTAAGAACTTTGCTTCAGGATGAGAACAGAAATCATGCAGCAGCGGAAGGCCCCATTAGCTAAAGTGGTACCTCAGGTTAAAAACGGACCTCCAGAACGAATAAGTTCTTATTCCGAGGTACCACTGTACAGTATATGAAAACTGGTGCTATTAACAGTAACCCTTCTAGTTGGTTAATGGCAACAAAATATCTGTGAAAGGAAGAGGAGCAGGTTTGCTCAAGTGTGTTGCAGGTATAAATACTGTTTGTAATGAAGTGAGCAGTAGTTGCTCGAATTAACGAATAAGAAAGTTTTGAGAATTAATCCATTGAGAAGGGGGTTATAAGGAAAACACTGGGGCCTGGTATCTGGAGGACAATCTCCTCCTTTATTTCCACACTGTGGCTGCAGTGAGCTGCAGTCAGGAGAGCTCTGAGATTCAGGTGAGGGTCATATGCCTTGTCAATCCCAGCATCTATATAACAGGAAGACTGTATTTGTTGGCTGTAGTTTACTTCTTAATATGTATTTTTAAACTGACTTTTTAATGACAACATAAAGTGGATTCTAAAAGTGCCACAGTGTCAGGTAATCATGATCATATTATTTACACTTCCTTTTTTTTAAATAATTTTTTATTAATTTTCCAATTTTTAACACTAAACAACAACAACACACAAACATCAACAAATACGAACACACACAAAAAATATCATTTCTTAACCTCATTTTCATACGCCTCGTTTCTCGGACTTCCCCATACCTCACCCTTTTTGCATCCTTATTTTACAGTTTTTCAACAACCCTTTTTGCCAATTAAATTTAAACTCATTGTCATTCTCAATTTCACCTTAAATCATCAAACAGTTTTAGCTGCAATTCTGCATCTTCCTTCCCCTTGACATTTTATCACTCCTCTATTTTACAACAGTTCTTAAGATATAGTTTAAACTTTTTCCAATCTTCCTCCACTGTCTCTTTCTCTTGGTCACGGATTCTGCCGGTCATTTCTGCCAGTCCCATAAAGTCAATCACTTTCGTCTGCCATTCTTCCAGTGTGGGTAATTCTTGTGTCTCATATTATTTACACTTCCCAGGCAATATAATTTTAAGAATAACATTACAACTTCATTTTCCTAAGAAATAATGCTTATTCCACAATATGTTTGCAAAGTTCAGCTATTGCAAAAGTTTTTCAGTGTTAATTTTATGCATTTAAAAAAAAATCACCATGGTATTTAACAATAACGTCTTAGGTCCTTTAGAGGAGAAATTGTGAAGTGCAGAATTTTAAATACCCATCATCATCCTTGGCTTCACTCAATTTTATTTATAACACTCTTCCATTTTCTTCTAGTTGTGAGGGTGGGGGATGGGGAGGGGCCTCACAAGCAGAGTAGCCTAGGGCATCTCTTCATCTAAATCTGGCCCTGGCTGGCTGGACCCATGAGCAGAGGCATTCCTCTTAAGCACTGCCCTGCCACACCATGCAGGTCCCACGTCTCTCTCTCCCAAACAGCCTAGTCCCCAGCACCACTTCCAAGAGTTAATTCCGGTTGTATAATATACCTATCCTGACTATCAGAAGAACATCCATTCTGTCCTTGACAAGAGAGAATAATCCGCATTCAAATTAAAGTTCGTCCCTGCAGCTACAAATAGCTCAACTGAAAACAGCAGTGCAGTGCCTGTTTATGCACTTTCCAGCACAAATGACCTCACCTCCTTAGCTCCTTAGACCACAAATCCTGAATCCCATTAACTGGGAGTGAGCCCCATGGAACTCTATGGGAGTTACTTCTGAATAAACATGGCAGTGTTTCTCTTCTGAAATTAAAATGAAGCATCGGTTTTACAGTGCTGATGAAACCGACTTTTTCCAAGGCTTGAGCAACAGTCTTCTGGAACTGGAACTGATGGTATCCTTGGAGCCATAAAACTGTCCATAAAAAGAATCCACACCTTTCATTCACACACACACGCGCGAAACTGGGCCGTTAATCTTTTATTTTGTAAACTGTCTTGTGATCTTCAGATGAAGGATGGTATAGAAATTTAAGGAGGGGGGAGGGGGAGGAGGAGGAGGAGGAGGAGGAGGAGGAGGAGAAGAAGAAGAAGAAGAAGAAGAAGAAGAAGAAGAAGAAGAAATAATCTGAAGTCTTTCTTCATGTGCCCCCTCTAAGAAAGGTCCAGAGAGTGGCAACATGAGAACAGGCCTTTTCTGTGGTGGCTCCCCACTTGTGGAATGCTCTCCCTACCAGGTGCCAGATGAAAACATTCCTCTGCACCCAAGCCTTTGGCTAATTAAACACTCTATGGCCATTTAAACTGTTTGTAGGGTTTATTGTTTTGTTTGTTATGTTGTTTATTTTGTGTTTTTATACTGTAAATATCCCTGTGATGCTTGGATGGAGGGTGTTATATTATTAATAAAAATAAAATAAAAGTAAAGTAAAGTAAGTGGTCTGCTGCATCTAATATGATCTTCAGCCTCTCTTCCCCACGCCCTTTCTTTCTCTCTGCTTCTTTCAGCACCGCCTAGACCTGGAATAGTGCCCTGAGCTCCGGTAGAAACGACTTCCAATTTATTCCAGGCAGAATGCAGACCTCGGCTGCCAAATCCGCTGGAGAAGGCAGAACAACAACTAACAAAAGCAACACCTGAGAGAGGCCTTGCGGGAGTAAGGAAACACCTGCGGGTATTGCCAAAGGACAGGTGGAAAGCGGGAGGCGGCTGGCTCAGGAGCGTTGCGCTTAGTACTGCCATTAGTAGCGAGCTCTTCTCTCTCTGTCTCTCTCCCCAGGAGAGTTTGAACTGGACAGGGCGCTCTGTTCTGTGACAGTCTGATGATTTCCTCTTCCCGGCACCTCCTTTTGTGTTAGATCGCCTACAAGGGGTCCTCGGCGTCACACTGTGTGGCGGCTGCTGAGCCGGCCTTTCTCTGTGTGTGTTAGTTCAAGAAGCCTTAATGGGAGCCAGCAAATCATTGCCGCCTCCCTGGGGGCCTCTCTCCTGAGTTATTACTGCGGGGGAAAAGCTGTGATTGGGCCGGGAGCGTGGAAGAGAGGGCGGAGAAGTCGCCCCGGCTTCCCGAATAGGTTGAGTTCAGCGCGAGAGCGCTTGAGAGGCTGCTGCTGGCTGCTTTTGCTTGGGCTTCAGCTTCAGCACCACGGACAGCGCCCGGCTCCTCCTGGCGCGTTTTGCATTGGGTAACAGGGCTGTTTCCACTACCCGGACTTGGAAACTGACGGGATGGCGCTCGACGGGGCGTAGTGGGCCGGTATAGTGTAGCTATCTCTCCTCCAGACACTTTTATCACCCTCGCCTCGAGCTCTCGGCCAGGGAGAAAGCAAGCGAGCGAGCAAGCCAGCCAGCAAGGATTGGAGCGGGGCCTTCCGTTTCCAATCCGAATTAGTGGTTGGGAATGCAAAGCCAGTGGGGTGGACGCGGCGCTAAGGTTAATTTACACCAAGCGCCGGGGGTCATATAGACTGCGTGTGTGTGTGTGTGTGTGTGTGACGCCAACGAAACTAACCTCTCGCCCCCTCTCCCGGCCCTGAGTGACACCATGCAGTGTCTCTCTCCAAGGTGATGCAACCCGAATAATGTGAATAATAGCTCAGAAGAGACATAAAGGGGCCGTCGGGATATTAAGAGCAAGTCCCACTTCAGTACTGCGGGCGGCGGCGGCTTGTGCTTGGCTATAAAGAAGGAAAATTCCCTCGTTGTGGGAGAGGTTGCCTCCCACGCATCCGCCTGCTCGTTTGCTCTCTCCGCCTTCGTCACTCTGCTTTTTTTTTTTTTTTTAAATAGCTTCCTTTCACCAACATCTCCCTCCCCTTAAGGCTCCTGGAATCCTAGAGTTGGAAGGGGTCACGAGGGTCACCTAGTCCAACCCCATCTTTTGTCCAACTGGGGCTCGAACCCACAACCCCGAGATTAGGAATTTCATGGTTTATAGATGGAGCGATCAGGAGCTCTTGCTTTAACCTCTTGATTCTCTTATGCCGATTTCGTGCACACACATGGGGTGGGGGTGAGAGAGACTGTGTTCTCCTTAAGCCATAGGCAAGATGTTCCCCCCCCCCAAACAGATATTTGTTTTGTTTATTTACACTTACTAGCTGCCTATGAAACAGAATCCTGTAGGTGACATGCCACAATGGAGTCCACCAAAATTAGAAAATAAGCAAATAAAGCAGAAACTTCTGTAAATAAACAAAAGTTCATTCATTTATTACATCTATTGAATTTTCATGCCCTCTTTCTCCAAGAAACTCAAGGCTTTGTTGCCCACTTCCTCATTTAATCCCCACAACAAGGTAGGTTAGACTGAGAGGCAGTGACTTGCCCAAGGTCACCCAAGTGGGGATTTGAACCCTGGTTGCCCAGGTCCTAGTCCAGCACTCTAACCACCGCACCACATTGGTAGCAGCATGCATGTGCACGCACACACAAGCAAACACACTAATCCCCTATGGGTTAAACTGGGGGTACTCAAGTACTGTCCGAATTTAGAATAAAAATAATAACCAATATCATCTTTAAGCTACATGGCTACAATCCTAACCCTACTTACCTGGAAGTAAGCTCCCCTGAAATCAATAAGACTTACTTCTGAGTAGACATGGTTAGGATTGTGCTGTTATATCACAAATGTTAAAAGAGGTTAAGCAGCCTGGATGAACAATGTTTTTGTGTGACACCAAAAAGATGTGACTTTAGCTGCCAGGAGGGTTTCCCTAGGGAGAGCATTCAACAGCTGGGGACCACCACTATTTATTTAACACAATCGGGAGAAGCCTAGAGCATCCTTCTGCCTCTGTCTGATGAATTATCTATGGGAGATGATGGATGTTTCTTCCTCCTCCTTATTCTTGGCAGAATTATACACCCTTTCCCTATTGTCTGATCAGCACCCAGATCCTCCTGTTCTGCACCTGGCTAGTCAGGTAAATACAACCAAATACAGTTATTTTTGCTGCTTGGTTGTTAATAATAATAATAATAATAATATGATATCTCTCCCACAACCATGTTAAAAACATGTTAAAGCTTATACCCCTGAATAGAGAGGAAGCATTGCCCAGTGAGAGGAGTACTGGGCACTGATTTGTGTGTCCAATGTTAAGCATCTGTTCTACCGCTACCTTGAATATACTGCATGAAGTCGCCTATTCCCCATTTGTAAACTGATGATTGCACAGCTCTTTGGTGAAGGGGGAAATGGGGAAGTGTGTGCACGCGCACCCTTGTGTATTGGTGTGATACTCCATTTATTCTAGCTGAGCCACATACATTGTGAATTCTTCTCCAAATAAATTCCATTTTTAATTTGATCAGCTTCTGTCCAAAACCCAGCAAAAGCTGGCATCCACTAAGGAGTGAGCTTCCCTGAACATAGTAAGACTTGCTTCTCATGAGTAGGCATGTTTAGGATTATGTTCATGGCTGCAGTACTATGTGCATTGACACTAAAGGCATCCTCGCTGAACAGAGCAAGACTGCGCTCCCCCCTCAAATCCACAAAGGTTCTGCCTCACAGGATCCTGACTCAGGATTGGATTGGCACCGTGTGACCATAACCTTTGGACTAAGAGAGCACCCAGAACAAATCTCACCGGGATCATGACTCTCCCTGGGTGGTGGAGCAACAACAGCTGAGGCCTTGCCTTAACTGCTACCGAACAGTATAGATGAGCTTCAAGCTCGGCGAAGTCTTTTGCCTTCATCCAAAAATGAGCAAGGCACTTCTGGGAGTGGGGTACGGAGCGCTGCGCTTTGCACGTGCTCTACGGCAGCTGCTCCTCCCCTTTTCCACACGTTTGAGAACATAGTCTGCCCCCCCCCATCCTTCCTGGCTAGGCAAAGTCGAGCTGCCTAGAGAAGGACTCCCTCACCTAAGACAGAGAGGCACTTTAGACATAGCACACAGCTGTGTCTTTTATTGGGGATCCCCCGGCCCAGATATGGCTAGACTAAAGCTCCCCTTATTCCTTTGACCGGAGGGAGCGGCCATATTTGGAAGGCCACCCACCCACCCAGCACCCACCCACCCACTCCCCTAGCTGCTGTGGCCTGGGCTCGCCCTAAGTGGTCGTTCAACGTGAGAGAGGAGCCAAACTCTGCCTATGCTCCGGAGTACTATCTCGTACTCGTAGTCTTCCCCACACGTCCAAGTCGACCCGTGTGGGGAGGCGGAGGAGCGTGGGTGCATAGGAGCCAACTCCTAGGGCCGAGGTCCCTTTGCCCCTCTCCAACAAAACACCCACCTGCAACTCAAATGGGGTGTGAGCATCGCGTCTCGTGATTGATTGCGCAGGGCGTGACTCCCCCCCCCCCATATATTATTCAAGTCGGCCCCTTTGGGTGTGTGGGTCGCCTTGTAAGACGAAGCGTGAGGCATCGGTTTCCTTTTCTCTCTCCTCCGCCTGACTTGTGCCTCTGCGTGTTGTCTCCGCTGCGTTTGGGGTGTGTGTTGGAGGGGAGGGAGAGGGGACGTGGCTGCCTCTTGTGTAGCCGATCCCTACCGGAGCTGTGTGTGCGCGCGCGGTCGCTCGCGTGTCTGGGCGCGCTCTCGTCGCCCGGGAGAGATTTATTGGCTGGCTTCTGCTGAAGCACGCTTGAGTAACCCGAGCTGCTGCGAGCCGCTCCGGAGCTGCCCGCAGGCGGCTCGGCGGGGACGCGTCACCACACTCACTCTCGCAGCTCTGAGCCCCGTTCGACGCCGCGCCGGAGCGACCCAGGGAGCCTCGGCTGTTCCTTGCAAAAGGGCGAGGAGGTTGAAGGGCTGGGCTCCGCAAGGAGGAGCAAAAGCGAGGCGGAGAGAGAGAGAGAGAGACGCGCCCCGGCGCACCTCCATCGCCTAGGCGAGTCGCCCTCGTCGCCGCGCTGCGCCTCGACGCGCCCCTGGCCGCCTCCCTGCCCACTACATCCATCCCGGCCCAGAGCGGGTCAGGTTCGCCCCGAGGCGCTAGGCGAGCATGGAGCTGAGTCCGGGAGGGCAAGCGGCGGCGCGCTGCTGAGCTAAGCAAGCGGCGAGCTGCCCCCGCGGCCCGAAGGGACGATGCTTTCTCGCAAAGGCTAGCTCGAGAGCCAGGCGCCCAGCGAGCGGAGCGCGCCCGGGAAACGGAGCGAGCGAAAGCGGCCGCCGCCGAGGAGTCCTCGCCGCCGCGCCAGGGCTGGGGGAAGGCGACGCGCCAGGGGCACCATGCCTGTTCGCCGAGGTCATGTGGCACCACAGAACACCTTCTTGGGGACCATCATCCGCAAATTCGAAGGGCAGAGTAAGTTCTCCGCCAGCCTTGGCGTTTCTTGCGCAAGGGGGAATGGGGAAAGGGGGCTGGGTTGGTGGGGGGGGGGTGTCTAGGGCAGGCGGGCAAAGTTGAGCCAAAGGCTGTCGGACGGGAAAAGTCTGAGCTGGAACCCAGAACAGGTCTCAGGGTAGCTTCCCTTCCCATCCTTCCTATCTGGTCCCGAAACATTTCGCTTAAACTCTCAGCTTGTCATGCAGTGAACTCTTTGCTATAGCTATATATACCTGCCTGTCCGCCTTGGGACCGCTCAAGTGAGTCAGAACGCACAGAAGGCTTGCTTATGAAATCTCCCATTTTCTCCTTCGGGAGTGGGGTTTGAAGTAGATTGGGAGGTCCTGGGAAATGCCAGCAGAGAGAACTAGCTCAGGGGCAGAGCATCTGCTTTGCATGCATGCATGTGGAAGGTGCCAGGTTCGTTCCCTGGCATCTCCAGGTGGGGTGAGGTTCCCCTCCTGCTTAAAACCCTGGACAGCAGCTGCCAGTCTAGATTAGTGGTCTGATTCTGTTCAAGGCAGTTTCCTATATCCCCAAACAACATGCACCTTCCCACCTTGACCCTATTGCCCAGAGGCTCCTTGTTTAGCATTAGTTTATGGAAAAGTTTCCAGCAGGAGGATTCGGAAGGTTTTTCCAGAGGAAACTTTAACTGCGATGGATTTGGATTTCTGCCTGACCTGTAGGACCTTTCCCTAATTTCAACAGCAGATTGTGAAATAGGTGCAGTGGACCGCCTTGCCTGCAGTGTCACTCTGAGCATGTTTACTCGGAAGTAAACCCTCATATAGATTTAGAAGAAGCTTAGTTCCTAGTAAATGCGCTTGAGGTTGCAGCCTTAGAGTGCAATCCTATGCAGGGTTTACTCAGGAGTAAGCCTCATTGTGTTCAGTGGCACTCACTCTCGGTTAAGTGTGCATCAGATTACAGCCTTTATCTTTTGGATGCAGACAATGATTTTAAGAAGATACTGTAATGCCTGGTCTGGTTTGGTTGTCTAATACCATGAACACCACACACTGAAACAATATGTTGGATGCATGCACATTCCCTTAAATACGTAGTAAAATTAAAATACGTTGAAGGATATTTTAGGAGTAACATGCATTTACTGCAAATCTGTCTCATTGTAATAGACTCATAGCTCACAATAAAGGTCAGATCCTGCAGCCCTCTGAGATGTAAGTAGCCCATTAAAGTCAGAGGATTTATTTATCGCTGCTAGGGTGTGCATAATGAGACCATTGAGTGACAGGAGCTGCAGTTGCCACAAAGAAAGCTTGTAAATAATCAGGCACCCCATCTGGGATGAGCTGTAAATTACAGGTATCTGACAGAATGTGCAAAGGGTTGAGAGTAACCTATTATATAGGGTGTATTGCAGCCTTTTCAGATTTCCCATCATGCTTCCAGGTGTAAACATTAGGACAATGGCATGTTGTGTTGCTCACGGGGGTGTGATAGTTTTGATGCAGCTTGGGAGGGAAGTCAGGTGAGCGACTTAATCATGTCTTGGTTCATATTGTGAAGACAGATGCGGCTTCAAAGCTGCGCTTGCCATTAAAAACAGAAGCTTCAGCAAAATTAAATAAATAAAAAGCACAACAGAGCAGTTGATGTCATTTTGGTAGAGAGAACCCTCGGATGAGTGTTTCAAGAGAAATGTCTGAACTAGCATACATTGTTACACTCGGACTGTATAAGAATGATTGAGGTTACCGTTTTCTCTCCCAATGATCTAGAAGTGTGCCTGGTTCCACACTTAAAGTTGCAGTCTTGTATACACATACTCAGGAGTGACATCCATTGAGTTCAAAGGGTCTTGATTCAGAGTGCATCTAAGCCTGTCAACTGCACTGGGTCTGAAACAAACTGAAAATCAGTTGGAGCAAGAGAACTTGCTTCTTGGTCAGCTGCTCCTGAATGGAGTGTATACGCTGTTCTTTGCAACTTAACCCTGCAATTTGGCATCATTTTACAGAGCAATAATTGCGGCATAATTTTGTACAGCAATCAGCGTGTATAGGAAGGCATTCATTTAAGCTGGCAGTGCTGTGCAGGAGAGTGCTGGGAGGCCAGTAGTGGCCCAAGCAGGAAGAGGGGAATACTGTAGTTTTCCTTCTTGCTTTACGTTGCTATTGCACTGTAACATCTCACAGCGAATCAAGTAAAAATCAAGCTTGTATACTTGTCTGGTTATGTGACAAGTAAGAATTGTCTCCAGGTGAGACCCTGAATCGAAAAGAGACCTCTCCCTGAGACACTGGAGAGTGTCTACCAGTCAGAATGGACACTTAGGAGCTAGAATCAGTGATTCCCAAACTTGGGTCTCCAGCTGATTTTGAACTACAACTCCCATCACCCCTAGGAAGCAAAATTAGTGGTCAGGGATGATGGGAATTGTAGTCTGGAAACAGTTGGAGACCCACGTTTGTGCAACACTAAGGAAGATGGACAAATAGATAAGGCAGCTTCCTAGGAATTGAGTCCTATTCTCTACTGACCAGCATGGAAGCTTTTGCAAACTGAATATACTGTTCACTCTCTTTTAAAGTTTTGTTTCTCAATGCTCCCCAGATTACTAATGCAACTGATGACTAATATAACCAACAAGGTGTCAAAAAGGCTAATGGAGTTTTTTTAAAAAAATGCACTAGTTATTTTTTGTGGAATTATTTGCAGTGCTGTTAAATTATTAGTAAAACATCCCTATTCCATGTTTCCTGTTGACCTGTCTGTACCTAGGATTTAATTAAACCTGGAGTTTGCTTCACAATCCCAAACTTTCAGGGCCCATGGGCACCACACACACAAACGCATATAAACCCCACAACCCATTCCGTTGACTACTTCTTTTAATCCTAGTTTCAGAAGGGGACAGACCCTGTTGGTGCTTGGGAAGGCCTCTGTTGGCACCACATTGGCAACCCCTATTACGAGTCCTATTATGAAGCCTATTTCCTAAGCTTTGGCAAGCAACCCCATCTAAAATTAAAGCCTGAGAATTACTCCCTTCCCTCTAGGCTACTTGGATATCCATACTAGCCAGCCTTCCTCTGTTGGACATTTTTAGCACAACAAAAGCTACGGTCATATTTGTATTTGCTGATAAGTTTTGCAATAAAGGTTCCTGTATCAAATCCCGCAGCAATCCAGGTGACTTTGGATTTAATTCATCTACTTTTTACTGATTTTTTTAAAAAGACCTCTGGTACATTTGTGTAGTGTTGAATATCTACTGAAGTTCGCTATACTGTAGCAGTCAGACGCAGAAATATCTCCTGACAGGCAGCTGTGAGGTTTTATGAAATGTTGCACAATTACTGAAAAATGCATTACTTTTTTATTGCAGATAAAAAATTCATCATTGCTAATGCTAGAGTGCAGAACTGTGCTATCATCTACTGCAATGATGGGTTCTGTGAGATGACTGGATTCTCCAGACCAGACGTCATGCAGAAACCATGCACCTGTGACTTTCTTCATGGACCAGAGACCAAAAGGCATCACATTGCCCAAATTGCTCAGGCTTTGCTTGGGTCAGAAGAGAGAAAAGTGGAAGTCACCTATTATCATAAAGATGGTAAAGTAGTTTCAATTATTTTTTTTTTAAAAAAATGTCTTTGAGAAATTGGCTTCCTTTGGAACTGGTTTTGAAAGATGGCTTCTTTGATACTACAGGTCAGAGTTTTGTTAGGAGTCAGTCAACATAAGATATGCTATGTTGTGTGAAACATGCATTTATACAAAGGCAGCTAAAATAAAAGTACAGTAAATACAATGGACCAGTCATCCAAATAATGCAAGACCACATTAAGAAAACTTTTGATAGTGGCTTACCTATACAGTGCACCAGCCCAAACCTAGAACTGTTCGCCTCAACCCTAGTGGAGCTGCGCTTCTTTCATATGCAATGAAACAAGGTTGTTATTCTAAGGGCATTTAATCTGAGGTATCATGCTCCACTCCAATCAGTGCAAGTTGCTTCTGTTTACATGTCCTCAGGATTGGTGTGTAAGGTGGGCTTGTTCAGAATTTGCATAAAAGCGATGTAAGGTAATTGTTTCAAATGGTAATTTTCAACTTCCCCCTCCAGTTTCCATTCCAGGAAGTGATTTCTTTTTTTAAAGAATAGAAATAACTCTTGACCGGGGGAATCAAGTGTTTGTATGATTTAGATTTTTTTTTTCACCTTCAGGTGTTGATATGTGTTAGGCAGTCACCATATGTAGGAACAACTGCTGAATTTTGAATGCATTTTTATCTCTTTTGGCAAAATACAACATTTTTTTGTCATGATCACCATCATAATCATTTTATTTCAGATTGTACAAAAGAGTTTAGAATTCATATCTAATTCATCTGTATAATATGTTTTTATTAATTGCCCTTGAATTCATTCATGAAATTTATCAATATTGTCTCATTTTATGGATAGGAAACTAAATCTATGAGATTGGTGAGTGACTTACTCAAAATCAATGTAGTGTCTACATTCAAACAAGGAATTATGTGTGCTTGGAAGCTAACAAAAACACTGGGCTTATGTATATGTGCTGAATAGTGACTAATGATGAGATTTGAGGTCCTTTCGGGATGACCTGTTTATTGAGCATCCATCCTGATTTATTTATACAAAGTTTGCAGGGAGACTAGGTGACGTTGGCTATTTATGGAGCATTGGTTCTGATTTGTTTGTGGGGAGGTTAAATGATTTTGCCACAAGGAAATGCTATCCCTCACTTTCCAGTGCATCATACTCCTTATCACAAAAAGTTTGATTGGGAGGGTAGAGGATCAGGCATGCTGCCCTGGAACTCCCAACCAAATAATATTTAATTGCACAACCTGAATTTCCAGGTTTGTGGTTGAATCCTAGCAGAAAATAGTTGCAGCCTGAAAGTGTTTCCTAGTTTCAGATCTACCGACAGAAATATCCTTACCAATGTACCCAAAAGCAGAATGAGAATGAAAGCAATGCTATTGTTGATCATATAATCTCTGACAGTCATGTAACCTGTGGTGTCCGTTTTTTGTTGTGTTGCTGATCCCTTGCCCTCGCGAGTGACGCCGCTGTTTAATGAAGGAAAGGAGATTCCGTGCTGAGAGTGTTGATCTGTATGGATTGTTTCACATCATGGAAAAAAGCATGCTCAGGCATACGCTTAGGTTAAAAAGGGCACCTGACTGAATAAGCTACTCAGCAGTCAAAGTAAAGAGCAGTCGAGTCTTGCCCTGAAACAATCAGCTTTAAACAAATACCCTGTCATACTGCTTCAAATACTGAGTAATTACTCTGGAGAGAGTTTAAAAAGGAGAAAAATGGATGGGGGAGAAGGATCTACCTGTTTCAGATGGAGGACAGTTTGGCGATTGTTTTTAGAAAAAAGATTACAGGCTGACTGAAATATACTTGACATAATTAGTCATGGCATGAACTAAGAACAATACAGCATTATGCTTTTGATTGGGGGGGGCAAGGAAAATAAGCATGCATGTTCATTTGTCATGATGCAGCCTGATAAGGGAATGGCGATGCTAATTATTTCCGAAGGTTTAAATTAGTTTTCTTTTCTGATTATTCAGCATTATAAGTCAGACATTAAACAAATCCGAATAATGCATAAGCCTGTTGTACTCTATTTTTGTTTGCACTGTGTACATGTATTCAAAGGGGAAATGCAAAGTAATCTCGTATATTCAAATTTGGAGCTTTAATTAGCTTTGGAGGTCTGCCAGCCTGCTGTTTACATTCATTTGAGAACTACAATGATAGAGGAGAATCAGGCTTTAAAGCAACAGTGACACATGTGGCTCTTTGCTTCTTCTCGCTGGCATTGCCAAACTGGCATTTGGGTACACGGATGGTGGGTAGAGTTACTCCTGTTGGTGCTAAGAGTATAATATGGAACCCTTAAAAAAACCAAAACAACAGTTCTGGATTCGATTCCATTCTGAATGTTCAAAGAAAATGTATCTGTTGATCCAAAGGCTCTGGCTTTCAGTGGGTGCAAATGTTGCTTACTAATTTGTTTTAGCATACTTGAAATATTGCCCTTCTTCCAGGCTTCTCATAGCAGCTTATATAAAAGTTGCCCAACATTTATTCTCACAACAACCCTGTGATGTAGGTTAGACCAAGATATAAGGCACGCCTCTTCCAAATAAGATCCAGTACAAACCTAAGCATGCTAATTCAGAAGTCAGTCCCCTAGATTCAATGGATTTTACTCTGTGGTAAGTGTGTTTAGAATAGTAGCTTTGAACTAATAGAATGGCAATTTCCTTTGTAGTAGTGTCCCGGTAGCAATAAATAGAAACCATGGCAGTAGCTGCAGCAGCTCCAGTTATGTGTTTTGTTATGCACATACGCATGCCATTGATTTCAATGGGATGTGCATATTTATAGAACTGCAGCAGCTATGTTTCACCCTGTGAACCTTTGGGATGAGCATTGGTGCTTACTTTCTCTATGCTTAAGATGTTGGCAGGTAACTATCAGCTGATATTCAGAAGTAAGACCCATTGAGCCAGGTGGAACTTACTCTCAGGTAAGTGTTACAGGATGGCAGTCTAAATTTCAAACTTTCTGAAAGCTGCTTATGACCTGCTCCCCAGAGAGGCTTGTCTGGTGCCATCATTACATGTGTTTAGAAGCCAGGTGAAAACATTCCTCTCTACCCAGGCCTATGGCTATTAAATAATCTACAGCCTGTAAAAGTCTGAGGGAGAGGACTGTTATTACGATGACTATTTTATTATCAGGCTTTCTGTCAGTATGCTTTTTATTATGTTTTTATCACTGATGTTCTGTAATGTGTTTTCAATGTTGTATACCACTCTGGGGTCTTTTGATAAAGGGTGGTATATAAATTGAATTAATAATAATAATCAACAGTGCTATTTTTCTGGAAACAGAGGTGCCGGAACTTACCACCTTGTTCTCTTCTAATGGCAAACGCGCCCACCTGAGGGGTGCCAGAACTGAGTTCTGGTGAGTTCCGGGTAGAAAAAAAGCCCTGAAACAAACAAACAACCCCCCGCAAAACCCCCACTACCCCCAGTCTCTCAGTTTGGCAGGCCTGAAGTGTCCCTGGGTTAATTGCTTCACCTGAAGTTGGATTTTTCATGAACCAATCAGCCAGTCATCAGTCATTGGGATTTAGGAAGCTGCCTTAAACTCATTTAGACCATTGGTCCATCTCACTCAATATTTGACGAGATTTGACGCTGGGGAGGAGGAGGTGGGAACTGATCCTGTTGCTGAGGAACAGAGTCCAGAGCAACAGAGACCAGCGCAGGAGTGGCCCAGAACCCCCCCTAAAGGAGTGGCCCAGAACCCCTCCAAAGGCTACTGTCAAGTCTGAGCCAAAGAGTGAGCCATCCTCACCCACAGGTCCAGCTGTAAGGTTCAAAAGATGCAGCAGGTCAGAGGGTGAGTTTTCTGACGCTGGGGATGGTCTAGCTGGCCCTAGTGGGTCAGAGGGGGTACCAGTACTCACGCTGAGGAGATCAACTCGAGCCACGTAGGGAAAACTGCCTGACAGGTTTGAAGCCACAAGTGTGTGGGTTGGTGTGGCCCAGTGTGAACCTGAAGCCTTTGAGGATGTTCAGAAACTGCCTCAGGAAGAAGCCAGCAAATGGCATGAGGTGATGCAGAAGGAGATGAACCATCCTCTGCTACCAAAGCAGATACGGATAAAAGACAGTTGGAACCACAAAAGCTTGAACCTCATGGTCTAAGAACGAACAGTCTACCCTGACTGGCAGCAGTTCTCCAGGGCTCTGGACTGGCCTCTTCCCCAGTCCTGCCTGGTGATGCTGGTGACTGAACTAGGGATTTTCTGCATGCAAAGCAGATGCTACCCCTCTGAGGTATAGCCCCTTTCAAATAAAATGTCATCAATTGCTGCATTCCTAACACATTCAAGAATTACTAAAGTTAACATCTCTACCTGTCAGTAAATGGCTCTCAGCTTCCTGGGATGTTCCAGCGTTATAAGAAGCAATTTCCATGAGAAGCAGGAAGAAGAAAGGAGATTTTAATAGGAGGGTTTAATGGTGGCCAAGCCACAAGCAATTGATCGAATTAAACTGACGCAGAGTAACACTTCTACGGTCCATGTAAAATCACCGTGGAGAGTTATGCATATACCCTGTGGGAAAAGGAGGCTTGCATTACCGAACTCTGCTTAAACTGTATCTATATCATTTTTGTAGTTCCCTCCCCTTTTTTCTAATAGAACCATTTGTCTAAAGTTCAAAGCCTATATGTATATTTCATTCCATGCCATGAGCTAATCCTTTATGGGAAATTAGTAAAATAACCAAGGTGGTGGGGCATAATCAAAAGGAGCACTTGAAAAACAGGCCAAACTTTGATGTGTAAAAATACTTTTAAAAAAAGAAAATAAGTGATTACATACATCTCAATGGAACAGCTAAATAATCTGCATTCCCTTTGACTGCAGTCACTCTGCTCAGCTTAGGAAAGGTGTGTGTCTTAAATTACCAAGGTATATGAAAATCATATCACCAATTGTGCCTAAATAAAGTGTTTTCCAAAGTTGCCCAATAGGCATTAAGTAGCTATTAAAATCCAGAGTAACAGGGAACAATGTTCCTCCTCATCTGCGTCATAACATCCTTTCTACAATCGGTTTATCTTTAGTGACTGATCTGATTAGGTATCTTTGGAGGGGAGATACTGTTTATGCAGCATATCAATATTTTTGTTTTAATAAAGTTATTTGCCATGGAGATGTGTGACAGCTCTTTCTCTGAGGACTCCCATTTCTCTCTTTAAGCCATTATTGCATAAATCATACTTGACAGCTGCAAAATATTGCTTGGGGTGATAAAGCTGTAAAGCTTTGACATGAAAACTATAATTGTGAGGGGATCGAGGGTGGGGGGTTGTGTATTTAAATCAAGGAGCTCTGTATCCTGTCAGCCCTTTTCATGTGTGATGGGTGCGCTGTAAGAGGATGAAAGTCAGAGGTGCCTAAGTGTAGACATCCTATGAAGTCTGATTATTGACAGGAAAGTGAAGTTGCTCAATGCTGCTGCGTAACCGGAGAGATTTTGTGGGGGAGGAGTACAAGGGCAGGACGTGGCGGTGACAGATAACATGACAGCCGGAAAGAATTACTTCTGACAGTTCTTTTGATATTCCAAAGAGCGAAATAGTATTGCCACCATCTTTTGTTGAATTGTGCAACACGGAGGGTTGATCTGATAAACAAACAGAATTTTGCTTCCCAGAATCACTGAAGTTGCTAATCAATAGTTTAAAGGGCAAGGGGGGGAAATGAATTTATATACTCAACAGCACATTGTGTTTATCATTTGTACAATGCATCTTATTCAGCCTTATGAGGCTGAGTCAGTAATATGTTCTTATGGGCAATGGCAAGGTCCAGTGGTGATAGGAGGTTGCTTTATACTGAGTCAGACCATTGATCCATGTAGCTCAGTACTGTCTCCACTGATGGACAGCTTCTCTCTGGAGTTTCAGGCAGGGGTCTTCCTTAGCTGGAGATGCCAGGGATTGAACCCAGGACCTCTTGGCATGCAAAGTGTACGCTCTGCCAATGAGCTATGTTTCATAACAAACAGGGAGAGGGAGAGCAGGATGGCTGGAATGTGATGGCACACACACAGAGAGAGGAGTTTGCAATCCTGCTAATTCTCCAGCTCTACCGATCATCAGAGACTGCTCCTAAGTGACTTTCCTTGTGAGTCAACAGCTCTTTATAGGGAGGGGAAAGAAAACCCTGATAGTGACCCTCCTGTATTTCAGGCAGAGTGCTTCTTTCAGTACTACCTGGTAATGCTAGGGATGGATTGTGGCCCCTTCTGCACACTCAAAGCATGGCATCTACTACTAAGCTACAGGCTTCTCTGTGACATGTGGGCCTACATGAACCCTTGATCTGATCCACCAAGGCAAGTCTTATGTCCTGAGTTTACATTTAAGGAACTGTGGCTGAATGGTAGAGACTCACCCGCAAGGCCATGTCTTCAGTCCATGGAGTGAGTGAGGACTGAAATCCAGGTGTCCTTTTTGAGGCATTATAGCCTCTTTGCTATACTGGCTCCTACTGATGATGATGACATATTTATGTATATCTCACCTTTTCCCCTGATGGGGACACAGGGTAGCTTACACATAAAAATGAAAACCTCTAAAAACATATAAAAAACAATTGTTAGAAGTAAAATTGTATACATATATGAAATCTATTTAAACCATACAAATAATTGCAATATAAACAGCAAGGCCCCAACCCTTTCATTAAAAGCAGTCAGTTCCCCAAAGCCTACTGAAACAAGAAGGTCTTCACCTGCCAGTGGAAGGACAACAATGAGGGAGCAAGACTAGCTTCTCTATGAATGGAGTTCCAAAGTCTGGGAGCAGCCACGAAAAAGGCCCTATTTTTCCTTAAAGTATATATAAGTTGCCTCTCTGCCCAAAGGTACCTGACAACAATAAATGCCAGTAATTCCTTGTCCTATGCCAGGAGTGGGGAACCCTAGACTCTGGGGCGAAATGGAACCCTCCAGGCCTGCCTATCTAACCCTTGGAATGCCCTTCCTCAGCCCTGCTTTGTATCCAAAAAGTGTTTTTGCCAGGCTGGGATGTGTCCTTTAACTCTGCTCGTTTCTCTTGGTTGAATGGCTCAAGCATAGAACTCTGTGTGTGTTTGTAAAATGTAGTTTCCAATACAAAAGTAAAATTTAGAGGGGTTTATTTTTGCCTTTGGCCCTGCCTACCATAAGGTGTGTGACCCTGGGAAGGTTTCCAAGAAAAGGATATGGTCCTTCTTGGGGGGGGGGGAATCCCCACCCCCTCACACGCCATAGTCTAGAAGACTGTCAGAACCAGAGTTGTTGTTGTTGTTTTAAAAAAGCCACGTGTTTTATTGTATTCTGAAGCACCCAGTGAAAAAATTCTGAGAGTGGAAACTAGAATTCCACACAGCACCTGCTCCCCACCCCTGCTCAGAATAGTATTTAGCACCCTCGATTTACAAAGGTTCATCTCCCACATTAAAGCTACCTTGGCGAAGTGCAACACAGCCTTTTCAGTTTAGCCTGTCGCACCTATTTGCCATGGGTGTTCTGAGTGACGTTTTATCAGTCAAGCTCACTGCCCAGGTTAATAGCCTGTAACAAAGCTCCATCTCAAAAACCGCTAAAGTAATGACAGAGCACGAGTCACAGAGGTGAAAGTTAGCAATTGCTATTGTACAGTCTGCCGTCTCATTAGTCACGCCTTTTGTTAGAAGATCAGGTGAACATTGCTGCCACTGACCTTCTGCACGGTGGCACTGAGGTGTTATCCCAAAACCCAGGTTCCTCTTCTTAGCTCCAAACCTTGTGTGTGACTTTTATTGCCAGCATGAAGCACAATCCACTGAAAGTTTCTCCTGCAGTCAGAGGAGACTGGTTTATTACGGCAAAAGAGGACACTGCCTAACTACCCTTAGTCTGCCCTCAGGCCACACCTGCCTGCTTTCTTTCTTACAACCAGGCAGAGGGTGGCTCTGACTGACATTGGCTTTGGCTCCACCCACTGTTAACCTCCCCGCCTTCCACCCTCATAGTCGCAATGAGCACCGGCCACCTCTGCCTGCAGTAGACCTACATCGCAGTGGATGATGGTAGCTGCTTAGGAGCACTGCCAAGCCCTCCTTTAGCTCCCGCACATTTCAAGCAAGTGGGAAAAATAGTCAGCAAACCCTGCCCATTTTTAATATTCACAATGCTATGTGGAAATATCTAAGTCATGTATGTCACAGAGACATAATGCTCCAAGTTATTCGCATGGATACAAAAACTTAGGGACTATGCAGAAAGGGCAAAACTTACCAGAAAAAAAAGAAAGAAATCAAGATAACAAACTTTTTATAAAATAATAGAAATGGTTTATTGAATATTTACAAAAAAAATCGTAAATAGATAAGAACATTGGCAAGATTATTGTAATAACCTGCAGCTTTGTAAGAGTATATAATTAAAGTAGATGAATAAAAGAATGAGTTAAGTTAATTTAGAATATGCACAAAATGATAAAAATAAAATTAAGGAACCACAGAAAGAGGAGGAAAGAAGTTGAGTTTTGAAATGTTAAAATGACTGTAAAATTATTGAAACTGATGTAACTGAAAATCATAAATTTTATGCTTTTCTTTAAAAAATGCTCCAAATTATTCTTCCCTGTCTGTGCTCAGTGTAGCCTTGGCTATGCTGACTTTGGCTGAGGGAAATTGCAGTTCAATCACATCTGAAGGCCACACATGTTGCCCACCCCTAGCGTAAATCTTGCAACATGTTTCACAAAGCTGGGTCTGCCTTGTGCAGCATACATCAGTTGAAGGTGGAAACACTGGCCACCTGATTCACTTGTCACCAGGATCTTGGCATCCTAAACTTTATATATTCTGTTTGGAGGCTGTCTGGCCCAAGGCCAGTTAAAAGATCAATAGAAGGAAGAGCAGTGGAAGCCTCAAAGTGGCCCACCAACTGATAGCAGCAGGCATCTGAACTGAGCAGGCACACAGGTGCCCCCCCCCAAGAGGCAGATTTAGGGCAGCGCCAGTGGTGAGGTTACACTGGGTGCACAGACAAGGAGGGCACCGTCTCAAAGCCTGGTAGGCAGTAGCCTGGCTTCAGGAGAGACGTGTGCTGGCTCTGACAGGGTCCTAGAGTACTCCATCCTCCTTCCCCAAGCTGGATAAGCACTTACCGGGTTTTGGGAAGAAGATAGGAGGGCTCTAGGACCATGCCAGAGCCTCACACCTCTATCTCAAAGCCTGGCTTAAGCTGGCGCTGTAAGGGTTGCGAGGGGAGGGTGTCAAACGCCCTTACACAGTGCAGCATATAACCAAGGTCTCCCCCTGTCTCCCCGTTACACTCTTCTCTACTATGGGGAGAAGTATTGCATTTATATTTAAATTAAATTATATTCACCTCCAACTTTGCATCAGAGAGATCAATCAGCTTCTCTAGTGCAAAATAATACCTTTGTTTTATAGCCTATATGCATTCTTCAATTAAGTATAGCAGAGTCCTGGCTGACTTAGCCGAATTGCAGTGATGGTTCCAGGACACTTATCAGTCGCTTCGCAAGTTGATTATTTGTGTGCACCCTATAACAAAGTGTCAAGTAATTGATGGTTTCTACAGCTACTGTTGGAAAAACAATATTTTGTATACAAAACTCACGATCAGAAAGCGTTCAGCAGAGGCCTACACTTTCAATATTGTCTGTAGATTTTATTTAATACCAAGAATAGATCTGTTTGTTTCTCCTTCTTCTTTGCCCCATTTTTTAATCACCCACTTCACTGAAAAGCTCTTAAATGTCATGAAAGTAGGTCTTTTCCATCCTTGTAAAATGTCTGCTTTGTTTTTCAACAGTGATTACTAATAGCTATGAAAAGTCTTACACAGATGAGACACCAGCAGTTTTCACACTGAGACAATGTAAATGCTCTTACATGTGCTAAAGGAGTTCTAGGTAGGCACTGTTTTGCAAACACCTTGTTCTGTATCTATTTCCAATGCCATCATGTAATTTTGAACTGCAAAACAATTATGGCTAATAAGACTTTAATTAACTCTGAGCACTTTATTATGAGTGCATCATATCTGCAATGAAGCAGTCTTGCTTCAGAGGCTAATTATCAGTGGAGTGATTTTATTTCCCTATATTTTAGTCAGAAAGTGGAAGAAAGTCCCTTACCCAATTGGAGGAGACGAGTTGCTAACATCATTCCGACTTGCTAATAGTATTCTGCAACTTGACAAATGTCACACTCTCTTTCTTACCTCTATAACAAATGCTGAGATTTGAAGCTTTGGGGGGGGGGGTTGCACCCTGTATTTATGGAGACAGGAAAAAATGAAGCTGTGAGCTGTACCAGCACCCTGAGTTTACGGATGTGCTTTGTGCAGCTCAGATCTCAGTTCTGTTACTTTCATCTTTCCATTCTTTGTTTGAGGAACTCAAAACAGCTTACATATGGCTACCCAAAGCAACAAAGAGTCTCGTGGCACCTCAGAGATTATCAGCACAATCCCCAAGCATATCTACTCAGATGCAAATCAGATGGAATATAGTGAGGCCTCTTCTAAGTAAGTGTGGGTACAATAGCCATACTATAAATTTATTGTGGTATAAGCTTCTGAGTACCAGAACTCACATCATCATATAGTGGTGCCTCAGGAATCTTTTGTTGTTCTTACAAAAAGCTAGCAAGATGTAAGATGTAAATTGTCGAACTGTTTCTGTTTAGTAGCTACTAGCTGCCAGCTATCAAATATATCTGCACTTACGATTAAGCAAGCACAATCAGTCAGCAAACTACTCTCTAGCCCCGAGAACAGGCCATATTACAGACCCTCCAAGCATCCCTATTTTCCAGGGAGAAATATTAGAGGCTATGGGGTTATCCAACTCTTGAGCCATCTGAAGGCAACCCTGTATAGGGAAGTATTTTAAAAAATGTTTAATGTTTTATTATATTTTTATATATGTTGGAAGCCACCCAGAGGGGCTGGGGCAATCCAGTCAGATGTGTGGGGTATAAATAGTTGTTGTTGTTGTTGTTGTTGTTCTTGTCCTATTTAGAACATCTTTATTTTCATCGGAGAAATGTTGGAGAGTATGGTATTAGCCTTTAGGCTTGCAACAGTATGGCTCCTTCAGAATGCTTAAGTGTTATCCACTTAAGCTCTATGAAAATTGTATCAGACCACAACACCATGCAGAGACCAACCAATTCAGGCAGCAAATCAGTCACAGAGTGTCCACACATCCTGCTTAACACAGCCTTCTGTTTGAAGTGCTGCCTGATCCAAGACTGATTTTAGGAAAAAGAGCTAGAAGAAGGGAAAGTCTTGATGCTGTCTTGAAATTGCCCTTCAGGACTTAGCACCTGGACAGCAGACACCTGGTCACACTATTCTTCACTACAGTGAACTGCCAGTCAGCATAGACAATACTAAGCTGGAAAGACCAATGGTCTAACTCAGTGGAAGGCAACTTCCTGTATCCTTGGCCCAATTTACTATACCTGTTGTTCAGCCTGGACACTGAGATCCAACTCTGAGGGCCTTCTGGTGGTTCCCTCACTGAGAGAAGTGAGGTTACAGTGAACAAGGCAGAGGGCCTTCTCGGTAGTGATGCCCACCATGTGGAATGTCCTCCCATCAGATGTCAAGGAGATAAGTAACTATACAACCTTTAGAAGGCATGTGAATAGGGATGTTCTTAATGTTTGATGTTTTATTATGTTTTATTATGCTGGAAGCTGCTCGGAGTCAGATAGGCGGGGTACAAATAATAAATATTATTATTCCATTTTATATTATTACTCCATTTCTACAGAGTAGTTTCTGAACAGACATTATGAAAGAGAGAGAAAGAGAGCGTTTCCAGGGAAGATAGGTAGGAGTACAAAATGCCCAATCATGGCAAATGGAATTATTTCTTCACGGGCCAGCTCTGTTTTCCCACTTATTTCTTAATAATATGGCTCAATAGATAGAGGAGAGGGGTGGGGAGGGGACAGCAAAACATTAGATAAGCCATGACACAGGCTTCATAGGTTCACTTCTAGAGGATTAAAGGACAATGACACCCACACAATTCTATCCAGTAGAGATCACATTCTCTCAGCTTTGTAGCTACAGCACCGTCCCTGATAGAAATTCCAAAGGTATGAAACATTTCACTGGGGATTTAACTCCTGAAGCCACAGCCGCTTTTCAACTTCATGTTTTGCATGTAGGTACAGATGCTCAAGCATAAACTACATGCAGCTCTCGTGAAGCATAAAGCACAACTGCAAGTAACATTCGGGTTGCGTCTCTTGGAAATACACCCAAGTGGATCCCTGCTCTGCTCCTGGTTACTATGCAAGCAGAATAGGAATAGATAGGGGCAGAAGGGAGGAACCCTAGAGGAAGCAGTAAAGGGTCGGAGAAGGTCTTCCATGGGAGATGCAGGATGGAAATTCAGCGTAATCTCATGGCTATTTGCAGATGCAATTATTTAACTTGCAGTTGACGGGGTGATTTTATTTTATTGTTTGCTGATCTTTTGTCGCTATTACCTTGTAGAAATATATATGTCTGTAAGAGGGAGTGTGAAATATATACAGATTCCTGAATTCTGTTTTTCATTAGACTTTGAACACTTAGAGGGTGGCAATGTGACTTGTGTTGTACATTTGGGCTGTCAACCACATTGAGCACAAAACAAAACAAATTCCTTCCAGTAGCACCTTAAAGACCAACTAAGTCAGTTCTTGGTATGAGCTTTCGTGTGCATGCACACTTCTTCAGATACACACAGAAGTGTGCATGCACACGAAAGCTCATACCAAGAACTGACTTAGTTGGTCTTTAAGGTGCTACTGGAAGGAATTTGTTTTGCTTTGACTATGGCAGACCAACACGGCTACCTATCTGTAACTGGCACATTGAGCACAGTTATGTGGCATGCAAGTTCAAAATGAAATGAAATGAGAAATGAAAATTTAAAGATAAACTCATGTATCTGCTCCTTGGATAGGCATGCCAGAGCACAAAAGGAGAGGAAGAATCAGTTTTTATATTTAGGAGAATAACAAAACATGATTTTTACAATGGTGCTGTTCTGACAATCTGACTTCTTTCTAAGGACTGGGGCTGCTTATATCAGTCACTGGCTGCAACTATCTTCCATCCTTTGCCTGCTTCTTTGCCATCCTTCCATTCATCTAATATAAGAGGCATAATATCCTGGATCTTTTTCAAATTTCTCACTGATATGGCTTTCCTGCTCTACCAATTTAACTCATTCAGAAGAAGTCAGGAGTTTAGATTTCCTTGAAAATGATATCAACGGTGTCAATTAACGAATGCTGCAAAAGTGATTTACAAGATATAGACCTGCTCATATTTCCTACTTGGCATACTCCCATTTTTCTCTTTTGGATTTTTTTTAAAAAAGATTGCTATAGATTGCTATAGAGGCAATGAAAGCTGATACAGAGTTGTGTTCCTGAGATGCTGATGCCTAGTGATTTTATCACCTGAACGGGTTTGGAGCTGGTGTGGTTTTGGGGTGGGTTTTGCTTTTTCTCCCTCTGCTATGTGTACTATGTGGCCTGGCTCATGTTCCCAACTCATGTAGAATCATTTGCTCTGCAAACACCTTCCCTGACGCATCTGCTTGTGGCAGACTGCTTCAGGCTGCAATCCACAGGGGCTAGGGTGCTGCTAGCTTGATCTTTGAACAGAGATTTGGCCTAGTTGGCATCATAGGCTATTCCATGTATACAATTACTTCTCTGCAGTGCCTTGATTTCTAGTATTGCTTGTTTGGTTTGGGATCACTTGTCTTTCATGTCTTCTTGTGGTCCTACTCCTGTATAGAACACTTCTCTCCTCTTCTGTTGCGTGCCCTGCCATATTTGACATAGGACTTCCCCCTGCTGCTTCCCCCCTTAGCTTATTCCCTCATAAAGACACGTGCCATTCCAAAAATCATTTTCCCCATTTAAAATTGCCAGTTGTTATGATGATGTAGCTGTTAGAAAACTTGCAAAATAGAGACATAATTCAGACAAAATGGGAGGAATGGATTTTCCATTCTTGTGTACTTATTACCATGCTACACAGATTAGATGGGGATCAGGTCAGAGGTTAAGACAACTTGTTTAGTATACATAGGTAAAAAAGTTAACAGTCCCCTGGATGGTTAACTATGGGGTTGTGGCGCTCATCTCACTTCAGGCCAAGGGAGCTGGTATTTGTCCACAGACAGCTTTCCAGGTCGTGTGGCCAGCATGACTAAACCACTTCTGGCACAATGGGACACTGTGACGGAAACAAGAGCACACGGAAATGCCGTTTAGCTTCCTGCCACAGCAGTACCTATTTATCTACTTGCACTGACGTGCTTTAGAACTCACTCCTTCTGTATTCATGCCTTGCTACAAAGTTGAACAATATATTCTTCATGGCCGGGATTCAGGCTTGCAATTGGACTATAGCCCTCAGAAAGATTGTCAGAAGGTGCATTTGGAAACTAATGTTTGGTTTTAAATATTATACTGGGAGGAATGATGTTAATGCAGCTAACTTCTTTTCAACCTAAACTGTGCACCTTGCTTTTATGGAGCCAGAAATCTGAATCCTGGTTCATCCAGGACCCAGTGAACAATGCTCCATGAGGTGGGAAGCCTCTTAGTGACTGTAGCAGTTCTGACAACCGCCACAACCACCTGCTGAAAACTGCAGCCCCATCTTCTTTCAGTACCACCGCTGTCTGCCTGCTTATCCTCCATCCACCACAGCCTGGCTTCTTCTGGCAATCAGAGCAGCAAAGAGGAAGAAGTAGCCACTGCTTGTTTTTCCTTTCTTGTTCCTCTCTTATGTGCTGAGTCTAGAAAGAAGTTATGTGCCACCAGGGAGGGAGGGAGAGGGTAATCTACAGGTGGCCATAAGCAGTTATTAAAGCTGCTAGCTGCTACAGTCACTTGGAGACTTCTCACAACGTGGGTCCTCATCCGCAGGCTTATGTGTGAACAGGGATTTCATCATCACCACATTCTCTCCCTGAAAAAGTTTGAGGCTGGCCTATCCTCATCTGTGAGCTATGTCAAAAGGAACGATTGTTGGGCTACTACAGCAGATAATGAGATAAGGCAAAAGGACAGAATTGGTCTTCCCTCTGGAACAATTTGGATGCAACCCAGAAAAAAAAAGATGTTCACTTGCAATCCTATTGTTTTCGATGAGATTATCCATCTGTCTTTATTCCATGTGTTTGTATTTTGTCTGCATACATAGACCCTGTGCACAGCCTGTACATCCTTACAAATGTAGGCTCTGTGTCATGAGTTGGCAGGATGATGGGGAGGAAGAAGAGGATCCTGGTGAGGTGCAGCCAGGACTGGCATGCACCGGGGCAAGCAAAGGATGGGGAAGAAAGTACTCACAGGGTGACGGAGGATGGTGAGGGGATAGAGGTTAATACACAGGAACCAGAGCAGCAGGACCTGTCACCAAAGCCAGAGGGACCCTTCTTCATATGAACACGGCAGGCACTGAGTAATAGGGAGCAGTCAGAGTGGTGCTCTAGGAGGCTGAGGCAGGCAAGGCCCACAGCCTAGCTCCCTAGCCGGCCAGATGAGGCTCACTAGCAATGGGAGAAGGTGTGATTCCTCAGCTTGAATAGGCTTAGGACAGGTGAGGGTCACATGTCTCATTAAGCCCAGATACTGCAATCAGCATGCAAAGTACAAAAGCAGAGCTGAGGTACTGTGTCTGCTCAATTGCCCATGGTGATGGACCTTGGCTTGGATGTTCCTGGACTGTGGTTCAATACTGTGCTTTGGGTTTGACTCTGGACTGTATCTTGACTGTGGGACTTCAGACTTGGCTACTTGGATTGACCCTGTACTGCGTTTCCTGACCTTTAGACTTTGCTTGTGTGGCTTGACCCCCAGACTTTGGACTTGACGTACTGACTTGCTGCCTGGAAGGCCAGGGGTTCAGGACACTCTGCATGTGGACAGGAACTGAAGGTACTTCTAGATGGGTATTGATTGTGCGATCACTGCTCCTCATGTATTCAAGTTTGTTGCAGTGTGTCCTCATTATGTCATTGGCATCAAAAGGCCAGGCTAGATTTCCACCGCCACCAATTTAATCCAGATTTTCCCTTTTGGGTAACAATTCATTTGTTACTTCTCAGTGACCAATTTACAATATTAAGCCCTCATCTGGAAGCACCCCCTGAAGGAAAATGGCTCCCAATTCTTTGCTTATACAGAGGGTCTATTCTTGGATCTGCAAGCCACCCCAACCATACTCCTGTCCTTATGACTGTTCAGTCTATCTAAATTGATTTTGTGAGCATGGCTTTAGGTTGCAATGTTTAAACACATTTACAGGAGAGTAAATCCTACTGAACTTGGTGAGACTTATCTCTGATTAAACAAGCTTGGTAATGAATTCTTTTGCATTGATTTTTGGATTTGGTTGTTTTACTGCCACTCATGCCTTGTATTCCTTTAAAAATGTGCTCACTGTATAGATAAAACATTTCTCAATTACAGAAGCTATGGCGTATAGAGGGGAACCATTGTTTACATAATCAGAAAGCACCTCCCCTTTCATTTTCCAAACTCTGGTTATCTAAAATGTTATATGAAAGTGTTCTATGAAAATGAAAATAAACTCACTTAGGGAGAAGAGAGGAATCCAGGTAGATGGGTTGGCAAACATAAGGTAAAAGTGAGTTGCAGGTTTCATTTTTTTCACCTCATTGAGCGACATAATCAGGGATATGGCTAGCAATGGTGGCTCTTGCCTACTGGAACTGGAAGGCAAGGAGGCCAACAGCAGGTGGAGCTAGAGTTCCTCAAGGGCAACAATGAGACTTAGAAGGATGAAGCTGACAGGCAGTGCTGCCACCCCCTGGGCTGGATGTAAGCAGAAAGGTGGGAAGGTGATAGCTGGTTGAAGGCAGACTGAGTTGTGTTGGTCAGTGCTCCTTCACCCTAATGTGCCTGCCTCCATGGATTGCCAGGTTGTTAGAATCATCGAAGCACCAGTCCATGGCACACATTTGCATATGCTAATATAGGTGCATACATGCAAGTTTACATCTCTGAGCAAATGAAGATTGTGGGTTGCTGGAGTCTCACTAGGGCTGTGCTTTGCAGTATGCCCAGCAGCATGAAAGCAAAATGGTCATTGTTGTTTTAAGTGGTGCAGATGGTCCAGGGCCCAGCTCAGAAGACCTGGGGCTCAGCTCAACATTGTTGCCTGGGACTTCTTCAATAGCCTCCTCCATAGTGAGAGATAATGAGCCTTTGCTGCTGCTGTCATACTGTTATGAGACGCCTGGTATCCATTAGTCAGCACCCCATTTGCATCATTGAAGACGTACAGAGAGCAGATCTTCAAAGGGTGGGAATACTCTTCACACTGCGCAGAATTCTTTTTGGAGTGTTGGAGAGTCTGAAGTGAGATAACCTCACTGGAACATTTCCACCCTTGTATTAGGAGAAAAAGTTCATTGCCTAGGTTTCCTTATCTAGGTCAGACACAGAAGGGAGAACTTTTGTCCTCCCTTTTGCTTCTCCTGTCATTACTTTCATCTCGCAGCAAAGGATGCTGAAGGATGCCTCTGCTCTGCTTATCCCCACGCCTGCAGACCACCCAGCCTCTCTCTGGTACACCCCTCTCTCTCCCGCAGGCATCTTCCCACGGTCCAAAGAGTTTGAGCCCTTTTCCGTCTTCTCTCTTCCTCTCCAAATTAGTGTATAGCCAGGGTGTGCTTAACCCTTATATAGCATCTGTTTTCTTCCTTTTGTTCACAAAGTCACTCAACACCCCCTCATCCTTGCAGATCCTCGGCTCCTTGGCACTTTTGATCTATCTGGCTTGAGGCTAGGAACCTACTATTAAAGAAAGGCTCATATCCCTCAGTTCCAGGATTCAGGGTGTTCTGAACCAAAGAAATTGGTGGAAGCAAATTCTGGAAATAAAACGTAAGGGGAACCCAAAATCAAAAGAGTGGAAGTAATATACCAGCCTTCATTCCCATGCTCGTATATTTTCAATTGGATGTGTTGTGTTACTTGCTTTCAAGTGTCATTCATTCTCACCTGCTTCTATGAAAGTAATCTTCCTTTGGAACTGAGACTGTGATCCTGTGCACCTCTGCCATTCAGTTCAGTGGAGCCTATTCCCGGAAAACTGGGTACAGTATAAGACTGCAGCACAAATCATTGGCAGAGAAGTGTCAAAGAAATAAAGCAAGAACCATTATTTCACACTCTCTCTCACTTTCCGTGTATGTGAGAGAGAGAGAAGAGAAGAGAAGAGAAGAGAAGAGAAGAGAAGAGAAGAGAAGAGAAGAGAGAGTACACACACACACACACACACACACACACACACACGAAGGAGAGTAGGGACAGGGAGGGATTTTGAAAGCAGGCATAACTAACTTGTAGGCCTCCAAATATTATCGCTGACCATTCAGCCAGAAAAGGAAATGGGAGCAGAAATTGCCAGAATTCATACATTCACCTGGGGTCAGGAACAGAATTTACACAGTCAGCACTATCATTTTTTTTTTTTTTTTTGTCTGCAGATCTTACATAAACAATTGCATTATTTTTTTGCATTGTTTTTGATATTTCCCTTCCATTGAAATGCATTGTAATTAATAACACAATCACATAAATGAACATGTTTGTTTCATCCATAGCAGATAGTGAGACAAACGATGTAGGTTTTAGTGGAAAACGAACTGCGGCAGAACAGAAACAATGCTGATTGCAGAATGGGATGCAGATCGCTGCCTCCTAGCATCCCTTGCTGAGGCTGTTGAAGGTTGGAGTCCAACCACATCTGGCGGAGACCACATGTTCCATACCCTTGTTTCACCAAATAGAGCTTTTGACAAATTTGTACTGGATCCTAGGAAGATGCGGTTAATAATTAAAACCCGTAAAACTGATTGCAGTGACTAACAAAAACAATGATACTAGAGTTTCTAAGCAGACCAATTTAGCTTCTGCCTTCTTCAGCTCCTCTGATGTGAATCAAAGAGTGTCGTAGCCAAGGTGACACAGAGCATTGGTGATGGAATATTCAAACATGTTTGCTGTTGCTGGGAAATGTTGGGTATTATTTTCTGGGTTGAAACCTTGCGGTGGTAAGGTGTCAAGTCTATATATCCAGGAGATTTCTCACTTCCACTGTTATTGGATCAGATGGCATCTCTGCTGCATTAATTGATAAAGAGTGTATGTGTGAATGAGAGAGAGAGAGAGAGAGAGAGAGAGAGAGAGAGAGAGAGAGATATGAATTTAATTTAGGCTGAACCGGCTTGTAATTCAAACGTTGAAATATCTGTAGTGAGCCCATCAGAATGGTGTGGGTCACACTCAAGCTTTTCTGGACCTTGCGCCTGCTTGCTTCTTAGCTTGAGCACTGCAGGAGCTCTTGCCTGACTTATAAGCAGAACCTGAAGGCACTTTCATGGCAGCAGAATCCATGGCTTCTCTAACCATGCAGAGAGCTGGCTGGTTTATGGCTATGCACCACTAAGTGCAATGATAGCTTGCCTGATTTAATTTCTCCTGCCACCAAACTCAGAGAAAACAGCAAGGGCTTTATAAATACTTGTCTCACTATGTGGGTCAGGGGTGAAGAAATATTGCGGGGCCCAGGTAAGCCCTGCCCACACAATAGATCACATGATGCATCACCCCCCCATCTGAATGGCAATGCCAATTAACTTTGGAGGGGCTGGGCCCCTCAAATATTTTATGGGGGTTGAAGACCCTTTGGCCCCTAGGAGTTGGCTCTGTGTGGATGGAGGCTCCTGAAGGCCCACTCACCACATGATAAGCAGTATTGCAGGTTAAGCGGTTGCCAAATCAGGGTGAGCAGTTGGGCAAATCTGTCAGTTTCAGTTTATCTCAGTTTCTCATTTTTCCTGTCTTAAATTCATTTATCCGCATGTCTAAGTCAGTTTGAGATCTAAAAAGAAAGTGCTCGTGAAAATTCATAAGTATTTAAGTATGAGTTTCTCCTATTACACACATTTTTATAGGAAATCTTTCCTAATATAGACATATCCAGCAAACAGTTTTCTTCTAATATAACGCGCGCTCTCTCTCTCTCTCTCTCTCTCTCACACACACACACACACACAAACACACATTTTACCCTAGTATGTGTCTTTGTTTTGTTTTACAAATCACTGGGATTTAAAACTTCCTTATAATGCCTGCTAGACTAGAAAGGACTTTGTCTTTATTGGAAAGGGGGCAGCGCTTTTGTTAAAGATCAAATATGTCGGTACTCACCATGAAGTTATTATAGTAAGTAACATTTTTTAACATTTGCCCCCAAAAAGGTGCCAGTACTGAGTACCCTTGAATACCCCCCCCCGGGGGGGGGAAGCATTGGGAGAGGGGCTGTCTAATCTCAGCCAGAAGGGAGTTCCACATAACCAGACCTACAATACCAAATGCATGGCTTCTGGTGGATATGAGCCCTGCCTGCATCCAGGGTGAGAGGCAGCTTGTCTCTGAATTCCAGCTGCTGGAGAAAACCTTCTGGGACAGGGCTATTGTCCTGCTTAGATGGGCTTCCCATTGGCATCCGTTTGGCCCCTGTGGAAAACAGGATGCTAGGCCAGATGGTCCTTCAGTCTGATCCAGCAGAGCTTCTCTTACATTTTTAAGCCAACCTCAGGAAAGTCTTGAACACAGGGTGCAGAAGGTCCATCTCTCCAGAAGCTCCTCTCTCATCCACCACTAGGTTCAGCCTGTTCCCTTCGAAAGAACCCTCTTCCCCCCTTTGGTTCCATTACTGTATTTTTGTTCCTTCTCTAGTTTTTATGAAAATTCATAGATACAGTTTGAGTATAAATAACCACACACACCCCATCAGAAAAGGCTTGGAAACTAATCCACACTTAGTCATGATAGTAAGTATTTGACAAACCGCAGGGGCAGATCTGTCTTAAATCCCACAAAGAGAAAACCTAATGCCTAAAGCCCCTGATGTCCTTCCTTCATCAGTTAGCAGAGTACAGATTTTGTAGCAACAGCATATGATGCTTATCATCAGAACCTACTATGCAATGGTGAGATTTGGGATAACATGCCACATTGATAGTATGATTGTAAGCAGTAGGAAAAATACAGTTTTAATGAGGAGAAAACTATGACAAAATAATTTTAATTAGAGGGCACATCTTTACCAAAGCTCATCCACAGCTTAATATAGGTGGATATTTTACTTTTAATTAATGTTCATTGTGTATGCTTTTTTCTGTCATTGGGGTTCATTTAACAGTGGTTGTTTTGATAATTATTATAAAGAATAGATTGAAAATTGGGAAGAATGTGCCAGCTACAGATAAGGGCATTGTCCTTTGCAATCCCAGTAACGTTTTAAACTGCGGCACACAAGCTTTGATATGCTTTTTAATTATACAATTAGCAAAAGCTCCAGACAGAATAGCAGGCTTCGGTTATGGATATTTTGCTGGCGTAGTATTTAAGTGCATTCATTTCTGATGGCAAATGAGGCTGGGGAAAAAAATTCGTACAGATAAGATAATGGAGCTACTGTGCTAACACGTTGAGTCATTTGTAGCCAGTCGGAGCTTGTGTTCACTTGAACAAAGGCGAATTTCATTAGGCTACTCAAGATACCCAATGTAATCATAATACTTAGCATTTATATAGGGCATCTCGCTGTATTCATATAGTGTGAGATAAAGTGGTGTATGTAACCTCAGTGCAGTTCTTTCTTTTCAACAAAATCAACTTGTCAGTCTTACAGTACTAGAGTGTAACACGGTAGGTATTCAAGCCCTTTATCCCGGCTTGACAAGAAATAGAGTGTTCATCTAAAGTAAAGCAAGTTCACGTTAAACTTGAGTGTGGGATGAATGGAGAATATGGGCAGGGAGAATTTTCTTCTTCTCCCCTTCTCATAACTTGGGACGGAACGACCCAATGAAGCTGGATGTTGGGAGATTCAGGCCAAAGAAAGTACAGTGGTATCTCAGGTTAAGTACTTAATTCGTTCTGGAGGTCCGTACTTAACCTGAAACTGTTCTTAACCTGAAGCACTACTTTAGCTAATGGGGCCTGCTGCTGCTGCCGCGCCGCCAGAGCACAATTTCTGTTTTCATCCTGAAGCAAAGTTCTTAACCTGAAGCACTATTTCTGGGTTAGCGGAGTTTGTAACCTGAAGCGTATGTAACCTGAGGTACCACTGTACTTCTTCACAACAGCATAGTTAAACTATGGAGCTCACTCCCCTCAAGAGGGAGTGATGGCCACCAACTTGGAGGGCCTTTTAAAGAGATAAGACAAATTCATAGATGATAAGGTTTTCAATGGCCACTGGCTACAATGCTATGTTTCCCCTCCACCATTGGAGGCCATATGCCCCTGTGTACCAGTTGCTTAGAATCACAAACAGTAGCTGAAGGTGTGTAGGGCAAGCATGTCACTGCCTTGCTTCTCCCCATACCAGTAAGCAGTGACCACATGACCAGACAGAGGTCAGGTGAGCACCCCTACCCCACCCCACCATCCAGTACTGATCACAACTGATGAGAGTTCTGGGCACTCAGATCCTGCTTGCCAGCTTCCCATAAGCATCTGCTTGGCCACAATGAGAACAGGATGGTCAAGATGGGCTACTGGTAAGAATTTTCTCATATCTTTTAAAGTGATCAGTGTTCTCCTAAACCTATTCTCTGCCAGCTATTCCCCTCTACCTTCTGACAAAATTTCCACACACACCTCAATAGCCATTCCATTCTTCCATCAGCTCCCCCTCCATCTTACCTTACTGAAGGATGGTTCCCCGTCCCTGTAAAGACAGATCTCAAACACAATCCATTGCTAAGTGGTAAACATTTTCCTATTGGGACATGGGTGGCACTGTGGTTTAAACCACTGAGCCTAGGGCTTGCTGATTGGAAGGTCAGTGGTTTGAATCCCCACCACGGGGTGAGCTTCCATTGCTCGCTCCCAGCTCCTGCCAACCTAGCACTTCAAAAGCACGTCAAAGTGCAAGTAGATAAATAGGTACCACTCTGGCAGGAAGGTAAACGGTGTTTCTATGCGCTGCTCTGGTTTTGCCAGAAGCGGCTTAGTCATGCTGGCCATATGACTCAGAAAAACTGTCTGCAGACAAATGCTGGCTCCCTCGGCCAGTAAAGCAAGATGAGCACCGCAACCCCAGAGTCATTCGTAACTGGACTTAACTGTCAGGGGTCCTTTACCTTTACCTTTTAAACATTTTCCTGGATTGCACTACTGGATTGATTTAGGTGAACAAAAATCTTTGGCACGAGTGCTTTTCTTCTAGGAAAAAAAAGGTGCTGGTACTACGTACCCTAGGGTACCCCCCCAGGGGGAAAAAAGCAGTGGGCATCCTTCCTGATTTTAAATGTGCAAATAGGGGCCCCATGGGGGTTGATTCAAATAAGCAACTACCCACATAGCCAGAGTTCTGCCCTGTTCTCAACCCTGAGGTCTCCTCTGATAATGAGGAAAGGGAGCTGAACCCTCCAACAGATCAGCACACTGAAAATGATCCTGAGGAACAATCAGATCTGGGCATCCATGTCCAAGGACTAGAGGTCATCACATTAGCCACCTGGGTTCCTGGCCAGCACTCTCTTGCCCCCCTCACTCATTCTCTCTCACACACACTTCCAAGGCCACAAGAAGAGACTGAAGCCACAGCTCTCAACCAAACTATAATCCCTGGAGCCCTTTGCAGGCGTATGAAGAAGGTAGCAGGGTTACATAAGAAGAGCCCTGGTGGATCAGGCCAATGGCACTACTATTCCAGCATCCTGTTCTCATAGGGCCCTAGCAACTGGTATTCAGTTATTACTATTCCAACAGCAGAGTGGAACATGGCCATTGTGGCTAGAAGGCATAGCAGGATTTGTGTTGCATTGCAGAACCTGGCCCCAGTCCCCAGTCCCCATAGGAGACTTTTGCACATTGAGCATGAAGGTCTAAAGGCAGCTTCTAAGTGTGTTCACCCAAAAGCACCATCCCAGTCAATGTGAGAAGGTCAATGTGGCACATATATGTTCCTTGTGTCCTCATGCATACTTTCCCCTCCCTCATGTGTTACCTGAACATTCAGGTGTACCTTTGGTCTTAATCCATCTCCCTCCTGCTCTGCTCATTGGGTAGCCTGGGTAGCTAGTGGTTAGGGGAGCAGAGCCTAGGAAGCAGCAGACTCCTCAGTAACAAGGCTTAATGCTGTGCCAGGAGATATTTTGACTTTTTCTGGCCTGCCCATTTTATGAGTATTGGCCCAATGAAGCGCAAAGTCCTAGATTCGTGCCCTCACAAACTGAAACCCATTTTGCATTAAAGAGAGCCTTTTAATAAGCCCTTGATGCTATATGGCACCATTGAAATAGTCTAATGATTCCCACACAGTGACATTCAAATGTAACCTTTGAGCTGCTGGAACGAGATGATGCCACATGTAGGGCATATGAACCTTTACACTGCCTCGGCATATCTTTTATTATATTCAAATCATTGCATCTCTTTTCCTCTCTCCTTTCCAACACCAACCTATTGAAGGGAAAGTGATGATTAAGGAGGAAGGCAAACTATAATTTTGGCACTAGAAAGGAGCTCTGCCTTGCTCCATGCAGAGAAGGAAAGCAAGAGGGGAGAGAGGGAGAGGGAGAGTTAGTATTCATCACTAGAATGACTTGCTCTATGGAGAGGCCAGTCTTATATCTGTTCTAGTCAATGCACCCCAAATTCAGTGACTGTTGATATTAGAGGGGCCATGTGTACTCTTCTGCAGAGGTCAGTTCTCTATTTGAAGGGTTGGCTAGGTTAAAACTAAATAATCCCAAGGAGGGAAAGATCAGGAAGGCACTTGAAGTTTCCGATCTCGATGGTTTATTTCATTTGTGGGGGGGTTTTCCAGCTGTTTTTTCATTGCAGTTGTAATTCCAGCGTTAAAATGCAATACAATCAGATGAAAACAGAGCAGATAAGATACAGCCAAGCCATTTAAAAAATGTGCATTCATTCTAGCACTAACTAATGCTTGTATGAACAGTGAGGACCTGGGTTGGTGTCAGAAGGTCAGCAGAGTCAGTAATAGCAGTGGCAGTCCTTGGGGTCTCAAATTTCTGCAGTTCCCTGTATGATGCAAAAATTCAGTGCCCCCTTCCCACTTCTCAGCTTCCATTCTGTATCATAGTTGTGGCACCCACTGTGCTGCCCCTGAGGCTCCATGCCCAGTGTGACTGAACTGGTTGTGCTCCCCTAAATCCGCTTCTGGTACTAGTCATATCTCAGAAGAGAGGGCATTCTAGAGCCACAGTGCCACCGCCAAAAAGGTCCTTCCTCTTTTCACCACACCCCAGGTCAAATCAACAATCTCCAAAAGCCAGGGCAACATCTGAAAAAAATACAAGGCACAAAATACCAGAGACTATTCAGAATGAACCACTAGGTCACATCTTCCCTTGCCTTTCTTGTGGGGCCTGTCCACCTGCACAATTAGGGGGGCAAGGAGGGTGTTTCCCCCCTCATCTGGGTGGGAAGAAAAGGTTTAAAAAGTAATGGGGCTCCATCGTCTCCAGCCCCACCCCTTTAATCTGAACACTGAATTGATCACATGTGCCACAGATCTTGGTGGTGGTGTTGACAACAGATGGGGCTAATTGGGATGAAAGAGGTAGCAAAACACAGCCTCCAGATTCGTGAAAATGTTAAACAGAGTTGCTGACTAGATGCCTCTTAAGCCCCTCTGAATGGATTTGTGGCCTCTGTGTAAGAGAGGCCAATCAGGGTTGTCTTTACCTGGGGGTGCAAGGGGTGCAGGGCACCTGGGCACCAAATTCTGGGGGGCACAAACTACTATATACTGATCCCTCTCGATCGGTGACAGTGAAAAGCGATGGAGCGAAAGTCCTCACCCCCTCCTCCATTGTTCTGTTACTCCGGAGCGTAAAATATTCAGGAAACAAAAGCAGTTTTTTCTGCTGTGACGTTGTTACAGATTCCCCCCCCCCCAAAAAAAATAAAGCTCAACAACTTTGAGCTCTCCCCCCCCCTAAAACAGGTCAACAACTTTGGCTGCCCCCTCCCAAAAAAAGCTTAATAAAAGTTAATTTGGGGGCAGCTAAACTAAATTTGTGGGCGCTGGGCAGATCTTTGCACCCCAGTGGTGCATATGCTAAAGACGGCCCTAAGGCCAATCCACAGCTCCACCACAATCTTTCACCAAAAAGATCTGGAACTGACTCAAGAAGCCTGGGCTGCACTTTCCCTCCTAGCAAACTTTTTGAGCACCATGGCATCATCATCATCATCATCATCATCATCATCATTATTATTAGTCAGCAGTGTTCAGTTGCTTTTTACCCTTCTCTCCGTTTGCTACAAAGCCTTATTCTGAAATCTAGAGCCTCTCCTCTTTCTTTTATTGCTCCCAGGTGCAGCATAACTGAGGACACCAAAGAAACATAACGAAAAGCACTAGCATAGCCCTTTCGATCACTTAGTAGTTTCAATGGCATGCTTGCTCCTGCTGTCTTGGGGATTTTAGAACTTGGGTACCCTTTAGAATGGCAGCACTTTGGTTTAATCCATTGATTCTCTCCAGGGAATCAATTAAATTACACACACCCAATCGGGCACAGACATTATTGTTTGATGCACAGGACTGTAGGAAATATCTGCATTTCCAACATGAATATAAAACCTTCATGGGCTGAAAAGTCCATTAATTTTTTTTTAATGGGTCTCTTCCTAGCCCCAGATGAACAATGTTTACGTATCTGCCAAAATAGCTAGGGATGCTGACAGAATTAATTATATCCTTGTGGTGGATTCTAGAGTGAAGGGCCATTGCACTTGTTTGTAATGGATGCTTCTCATGGGAGATATTGTATTCAGTTATGCCATGGGTACCTGACTGTAAAATCCACATGATTCACATTGTGAATAGCAGACATCCTTTTCATTGTCAATATATACTGGAATGTGGGCCAACTCGTTCCACCCATTAAGATTTAGATATGGTCAAGAACTGCTTGCAGCCTGAAGTCCTTAGTAATATTGTTGTGTCAAAAGGGGAGGGAACTGGAGCTAAGGAAAGCGATAAGGCGAGGACTATTCTTTGCTGTTGCCTAATAACTATTATTATTATTATTATTATTATTATTATTATTATTATTATTTTATTGTTTATATATTGACCATCTGACTGGGTTGCCCCAGCCATTCTGGGCAGCTCCCAACAAAATATTAAAAACACAGTTAAACATAAACCATTAAAAACAGAAGCAGAGGTGGGGAGCCTCAGGCCTGGAGGGTCACTCCAGGAGGATACCATGGCCAAAGCCACTGGGAGGTCAAGAAGAATCAATAATCTCTCTCTCTCTCTCTCTCTCTCTCTCTCTCTCTCTCTCTCTCTCTCTCTCTCACACACACACACACACACACACCACAGCTCATATTTCCATTTTCTCCACACCTTTTTAAAAACACACTGTAGCACATCCAGAAATTGTATGTAGTTATCAAATAGCAATCTGTTCTTCCTTGAACTCAGGCCTAGTTTTATAAAGAAAGCTAGTTTACCACTTCCAAGTTTATGGGTAATTTTTAGTGCTTATAGCAGAGTACTGGATATTTCCTCCTCATGTGAATGCCTTCAGGCACAATATAAATTGCTCTATTTGGTAGCTGAAATCAAGAACTGGAAGGACAAATCTCTAGCTTTTTCATGAATATTAAATCCCACAATGGGTAATTGCTCTATTTCCACGTGTAGACGACTAGGAGAGAGAATCTCAAGGTTAGCAGGAAACACCTCTTACATTCACGAGAGAAATAAAGTTTCAAGGGTACACACTGGGTGCTAAGTCTGAAAAGCAACTCGACAGCTATAATTGCAATCGAAATCTTGCATCTCTGCATTAAGGAAAGGGTTTGCACTTTCAAGACACTAGCTGGTTCTAACAGGATAAAATGACACTGTACTTATTTTGGTAGCAGATCTACTAGAACTTTGCCACTTCCAATGATATACTCCCGGTGGGTTTCTGGAAGGAAAACTTACCTGCAGTGAGGGCACCGGCAAACAGCCATTATACACTCACTAACAGCTAACAGGTAGAGCTGAATATCAGCCCCACTTGGCAAGGTCAGAGAAAAAGCTGATCTGACATGGAGGGTTATTGAATCCTTTTTTATTAAAAGTGCCATTTGGGAATGCTTCCATCGAACCACTGCTGAAGTAGGATGTTTTCAGTTTATAATACTTTGTTTCAACAAGAATACACCTAAGCAGGCTACACAATGTTGCTATCTCAGCTTTCTGTTGGGCTCACCAATGGTCCTTCTAGCCCATCATCCGCTTCTCCACTGTGGACAAGCAGGCCATGAGGATGATAGATGGCATAATTGTGAGGTCAGTCTCCCCTTCTTCAGAGGATAAGGCTGACAATGCAGAGTGGGAAGGGGAATTGCTCTCGGGGTCAGTTCCAGAGATACATAGAGGATCTTATTATGCCATGTCTCTGGCCCAAGGACATCATGTTGCCTTCTTCTGATTCTGAAGACTCAAGCTCATCCTCAAGGTATAGATTCAGACAGCCAAGTTGTTGGCATGATGATTGCAAATATTTGTTTGTTTTTAAATGTATATCCTACTCTTCCAAGAAATGGTTCTCAATTATCACATGATAACCTAATCATAGAAGGGACGCAGGTGGTGCTGTGGGTTAAAGCACAGAGCCTAGGACTTGCCAATCAGAAGGTCGGCAGTTCGAATCCCCGCAATGGCGTGAGCTCCTGTTGCTTGGTCCCTGCTCCTGCCAACCTAGCAGTTCGAAAGCACATCAAAGTGCAAGTAGATAAATAGGTACCGCTCCGGCGGGAAGGTAAACGGCGTTTCCGTGCGCTGCTCTGGTTCGCCAGAAGGGGCTTAATCATGCTGGCCACATGACCCGGAAGCTGTACGCCGGCTCCCTCGGCCAATAAAGCGAGATGAGCGCCACAACCCCAGAGTCGGTCATGACTAGATCTAATGGTCAGGGGTCCCTTTACCTTTACCTTTAACCTAATCATATGAAGCTTTCTGTCACAGGGTGTATCTGTAGGACAGGGTTGAAGAGGCAGATGTTGCTGGACTCCAGCTCTCCTCAGCCATATCCTGACTAGCCAGTGGTAAGAGATGATGTGAATTGCAGCCCAACAACAGCTCTGCTCTAGGAACTAACCTTCAAAACTCCAGAAGTACTTCAATGTAATTAAGGCCACACCCAGACCATGCGTTTAGAGCTCCATTTTATCACTTTAAAAGCTTTGTCTTCCTTCAAAGAATCCCAGGAATTGTAGTTTACCCAGCACAGAGCTACAATTCCCAGCTCCCTTAACAAACTACATGTCCCAGAATTCTATGTGCTTTAAATGTGTGGTGTGGAGATAACCTAAACTATCTTTTATATACATATATAAATTTTTATTAGTTTTTTTAACATATCATTTTCAACAATAATTAAACATACTTTTACATCTTATTCAATTTTTTTTGACTTCCATCAATCCTGTCTGAAAATTTTCCAATCTAATCTCTCAGTATGCATTTCTTATCTTCCCTATTACATTTCAAACTTATCACCAATATCTCTATCTTTTTCTACTTTGTAACACTTCGTATATTTCTCCTTACAAAACTTCTTGTAGTCCTACTAGCGCAATTTGTTGATTACAGTTGCTCTTCAAATAATTCATATACTTCTTCCAATCTTCTGTAAATCTCTGGTCCTGCAGGTTTCAAATCCTTCCTGTCATTTTGTGCAATTCTGCATAGTCCATTAATTTCGTCTGCCATTCTTCTTTCGTCGGAATTTCTTCTTGTTTCCATTTCTGGGCTAACAATACTCTTGCCGCAGGAGATAACCTAAACTATCAGCCTGTTGAAAGGTTATAAATGGGTCTCCAGAATTCATCCACAAGAGTACCAGCTCTAGAAAACTGCTGAAGTAGCTCACCATCTACGAAGTGTTTATGCATAATATTTAAATAATTTTTATAACAAGTATTTCCCAGTTTTAGAACTGTTGACATTGCATTAGCAGTATACTAGATATAGAGGATGGAGTTTAGCCTTGCAGTGCATTGAAATTGTTTGAATTAACACCATACTTTGAAATCAGGGATGAGGAACTTGTGACCCTTCAGACGTTCTTGGAAATCATAGTCCAGCAAGATTTGGATGAATGCAGGTTTCCTACTCCTGCTTCAAAGTGCAGTGAGAACCTGCCCCACCTATCCTGCGAACTATACTGCTTGGTTTTCAGTGCTAAGGTTTAATTTAGAAAGCTTTGCTGAACTAGACGGTCTAAGGACTAAATAAGGAAAGTGTTTTCGTGTATGTGTGTGTCCCCCCCCCCCACTAATGGTACCATTACAATTGCTCTGTTTGTGGTAAAGGATAATTATTTTAAAATTTTACAGTGCTTGTTTTGACAGCTATCACTGCTTAAGCATCAAGCTATAATTAGGCAAGACATCCAATAAAAATAACAGAGAAGTCTGCAGAACATGTTTTCTTTTTATGGAACATAGAGATGAGACACGCTGATCTCAAAACATTGAGAAAACTTGCTTCCAGAGGAGCCGTAATTTAATTTTCAGGCTATAAAGATTTTAACCAGTTTCGTGCTCTGTGAGCTCAGCAAACTGCCTCCTCCCCTCTGTCCCAACAAGATCAAATAAGGAGGTTATGGTTCCAGGAGAGCCACAAGGTTATGGTTCCAGGAGAGCCACATTGGGAAGGCTGAGAGTGCTGCGGCTTTGGGAACACTTCCACTGGAAAGCAGCCAGCAGCTACAGACGGTACGAATAAAGAATGATGCCTTGTACTGAGATGGACCTTTGGTCCATCTACCTCAATATTGCCTACACTGACTGTGACACTCCACAGTTTCAAGCAGGGATCATTCCTACCCCTACCAGGAGATGCTAGGAGTTGAAGCTTGGGCCTTCTGAATGCAGACCAGGTGCTCCACCATTGAGCTACGGCACTCCCTCCTCCCTCCCCTGCAAATCCATGTGCAAACAACAGCTGGAGGAAGGAACTTTTCCATTCTTGTCCTTCAGGTCATCCTTAGAGGAGCTAGGCATGTCCTTGGTCTGGTGCTGCTTCCAGAGTTTTGTGGTCCTTCAGTACCACCCACCAACCGAGAAGAACCGGGACATGCAAACTGACATTTAGCAGTGAGGATGGTGGAGTGTGTTATAATGCAGGCGCTGACCACATCAGAGACTAGGGACTCAGCTATACAGCTGCAAACAAAACGGTTTAAGTGTGTTGCAAAGTACAGTATATAAATGTGACACTAGATGGTGATGGTGAGCTATGGCAAATTCAATATATTTTTCAAAGTGTTTTTTTTTATAAAAAGCATTTTCACAGCATTGTTTTTTTTAAAATAATTTTTATTTGATTTTACAAGTGAAGAATTATAACAGTTCAAAATACATATCTGTATTTAGAGATTTCTTTGAATCTCCAGACTTCCCACCATCTCCTCCATGGGTCCTATTGTCAACTTTTTCCCACTGCATATTATTTCGTAATCCACATTTTAATCTCTCTGTATTGTCCATGATATTTGCTACATTACAAATGTTATGAAAATCCTGCTAATGTTTTCATCTTCTTACAGTGATCTCCTAAATAAATCATGAATTTCACCCCTTCTTTATTAAAGTTTTTATCTTCTTAGTTCCTGAGCTTTGCGGTCAATTTTGCCATTTCGGCGTACTCCAACAGCTTGGTTTGCCATTCATTTCTGGTAGGGACTTTGTCTTCTTTCCATCTCTTGGCTAGCAACATCTACGCAGCTGTTGTCACATACATAAAATGTCTTTTCTGCTCCTTTGGGATATTGGTACCTACAATTCCTAATAAAAAAGCTTCTGGTTTTTTTTTATAAAGGTTATTTTAAACATTTTTTTTCCAGTTCTATGTGTGTGTGTGTGTGTGTGTGTGAGAGAGAGAGAGAGAGAGAGAGAGAGAGAGAGAGAGAGGGAAATTCATGGCATTTTTAATATGTGTGTAGATTCCACCTAGGCCTTGTTCAGGACTCAGGTTGAACGTTATGAGAAAGCTTTGCTTCTCCTTCAGCAACAGTTAGTTGTAGACTAAGCCTTATATAGGACCAGCAGTTCTGTCTCAACTGGAAACTCTGCCTTCCATGAAATATGCCTTTTCAGTAAAAGGGGGCCAAGCCCACTCTATTAGCCTTTTTCTCTGACAAGAGGGAAGGTTGTATTGGCGCTTATGCAGTGGAGTCCCCTGGGTGAGTCTTTGGGCTGGAGAGACACTGTTTCCACAGGCTCATCCTGTATGCTTACTCTTCAGTCATCAACTTCAATCTCATCCTACAAAGAAGAGGAATGCAGTGCCAGAGTCATGGCAGGGTGGTCTCTTTCCTGGTCTTGGGGCTCTAGCAAATGCCCAACCTTGCCACCTCCTGGAGCCAACCCTGTCTTGGACAGGCCAGAGAATGGAGATAGATAGGTCCAAGGGGGAAAAGAGAGCACCACCCCCCATAAAATAATATTTAAAAATCCCTTTACTATCTTTTAATATCAGAGCTGGCTGCTGCTAGCTATTGACTTATCAGGACCGATCTGCACATGCAGCTGAACAAGGTGGTGATAAACTGGTAGAATCCTGAGGTTATATTTTGCTGCATCATTTCAGACTGCAGGTGTGGAGTCATGTTGATGGATGCTCCTCTACATTTCAGCAACAACAACAACAAAGATCCCACAAGGCAACAAACAAACAAACAAGCATAGCAGGAAGAAGGGTAGGATGTAATCTTTCTTCCCAATGTGCTACTGTTTTTGCAGGATTTTTAAAAAATCAAAACATGGCATCAGTGCCTTCTTTGCAGTCAGGTTTTGCCTGTTCTTCATCCCCTGGAAGAGTTGTCCACCAGGGAATGTGGCTGCCTGGATCAAAAAGTTTTCCCATCCCCGTGGCATTAGATAGGTTCCTATGTTTGCTAAGAAGCAGAAGGATTAGGCTCAAAGAAGGTGGGAAAAGGTTTTACTTAGCTTAATTTGGTTGGCAAAGCCCTTTGCAGCTGAACACCTAGTGGCTTTGAAAGAACTATTCAATTTAAATTTACAGTTATATGGGCTTTCTTTTATTCAGGTTCAAACAGTATTGAATATTTCATGATGGGTTTATCTGAAAAACTAATGGCATTAGTGCATTGTACTTTGGTCAAGGTGTGGGAGGGTTTCATTAGCCTTTTCTGATGCACAGAAATGAGTGGCTGCAAATCTCAGATGTGCCATTCCAGCTGCTCCTTTGCTTTGAAAATAATACAATGCTGCATGTATAATTTGTTGTCTTCTTGGTCGGTAGGAAGCTCAGTTGGAATGCTGCAGCTTTCTCCATTTTTTATATTTTTTTTGTAGCCAATATTCAAAACAGCCCAGGGTTGAAATTACAGCTCTGTTCTCCTTAATAGGGTCAGGTTTTTGTTACTTAAGGGAAGGGTAAGAGTGCTCTGGTGCAGCTGACAATAGATAACAGACTCCAATTCTGGCATAACTTTACCGCTGGGACTGGAGCAGATAGCAGCAAGTGCCTTGGGTCTCTGAATCTTGATGCCTTTGCAAAGCAGAAGCAGGACCGAAATTTTGCCGATCAGTAATACTACAGAAACTCTACATTATCTAATCGTCTTTCCTTTTCTGATATTGGCAGTTAATCTCAGACGTAATCACAATCCAGTTCTGTATGAATGTTTAATTCAATGGCAAGAATAATTTCCTGTGAAACAGAATTTGCAAACTGCGTAGCTTTAACTTTTTATGAGGTTTTTTTTGGTGGGGAGGTGGGGGGTTGGAGGATTAAATACCTAAGCTTCTTAGGGCAGCCGGGGGGGGGGGGGAGCCAAACCGTTGGCTGAGATAGCAAACAGCATGAAGCATTTTTAAGTAAACTAAATAAAGGCAAGAATATCCATTTGCAGAAGGAGAATGTTGCTTCTAAAGATCGTATTAAAAAGTGCATCTATCACTTTTGGTTTGCAATAAAGAGAGATTTGCGTTTTCATAACAGTTAATCTGATAGATGAGTTTAGGCAAGAAATTTCTTTCTAATTACAACGTAATTGCATCGCATCGTGATTAACTCACATAACATTTAATCCTGAGTGATATTGCAGTGAAGCACAACTAATCCTCTGCTTAATTAATGTAGCCACCCAAATAATATAGCCTGGTTCAATATATAGATTTTCGTAGATCTAATTGTTCAGTTTAATGAGCAAGAAGGAAAGGTCCATGAATTCTTGGTGCCAATGTGCAAAATTGTATCACAGGCCTCAGAAAGTGCTGGGTTATTAAATTCTCCACTGTGCCTGACCCCCCCCCCCCCGCCCCATTCACTGGTGCCCTTCACTGTGGCTTTCCAGGGATTATACTGGTATAACAAAGCACAGATTTGAGCCTAAGAACACTTGGGGGGTGTTATTGACCTTGGTCCATTTTTTAAAACAAATCTAGTTCTGAACATCAGCTCGCTGATGTTTGACATTTCCAAGTTCACATGCAGATACATACAAAAGAATCCAAAAAATGACTAACTTAGAAAAATCTGGGTCTGCTTACCTCTTGCGATCATGTCTGGTCTGCTGAGCTATATAGGCCTATGAATGCATCTAGCAAGGCAATTCTTCAGTATCGATGATGATAAAATAATAATAATAATGATAATAATAATAATAATAATAATAATAATAATAATAATAATAATTTTTAAAAAGAACATTAATATTAAAACATGATGATACACAATATTAAAAACACTTTAAAGCAACTTAAATTACAAAAATAAGGTGGGTCTTAAAAATATACATCTCAAATGTCAAGGTAAAGAGGGAATCTATTCATTGGGGCAGGAAGAGTGCAATGGAAATGGTTCCATGAGTGCAAAACTCAGCCACTGATATTTCAAAACAGTTTTGCTGAAATACCACCCTATAGGGCAAGGTTTTGCAAAAGGAAACAGTGTTTTGTACCATTGATCTCATAGTGCTTGGAAGCTATCAAAATAATATGTGAGCATGAAAAGAAAAATCAATTTGTGTAACGTTTCCAAGTCTTAACAATAAATGTTGATTTAAACATTGCAACCTTAATGAGGAGGCTGCCCATGGCAGTGTTAGAGTACTAACTGGTCCACCCTATGACCTTCCTTCTATGTAGCTGAACTCACACAGAAATCAAACTCTCCAGTTACCTTGACAACATATTCTAGCGTTCAAGGCTCCCACATTCTGCTTTTGCAGAAAACCCCTCTGTTAAAAAAAAGGACTTTCCTAGGGATCAGCTAAATTTATCCCTCTGATATCTTCCACTTCCTCTATTCTACCACCAATTGTAGCCAATTAGACAAACCAGATTTGGCTTCTAAAGTGGGAGTCTGAGAGCTCTTTACTCAAGCGTCTTCCCATGCTGATTTGTTGCCCGCCCCAAAATATGAAGCAGGACATGATTTGGAACCACTGATAGCATACTTTTCTACATGAACGTTGCATCTCCTTGCCATACCAGATGGCGGGGGATGGGGAGGAGGAGGAATCACATCACTGACTTTAGTCACGTGGTTCTTTTGTGCAGCACAGGTAGCACCACGAACACTTGGTACATCAGCATCCATTCTAAGGCAGAAGGAAGCAGGTGTATGCTACAAAGTCCACAGGTTGTGTACCCAATTCTTCCCTACAATATGTGGGGTGCTTTATTTTCACTAGCTCAATCAGGTAAACCCATGGAAGGAGGAGTGGGTCTGCACAAATTTGATCTACCTCTAGTGCCTAGGGACGGGCAAATCTATCATTCTTTGTTTCTTTCGATTTCCCACTTTCCCCATTTTTTGATTCAGTTCTCTACATTTCCACATCACTTCATGATTTTTTTAAAAAAATGGCCTTCCTGAAAATTCACCAGCATTTTAGTGCTAACTTTTCCCAGTATACCCAATTTTATATGAATATTTTTGCTTGGTATAGACATTTTTGCAAAGCAATTCCCCCTGATACAATGCATTTTCATTCATGTATGCATTTATTTGAATACCTCGCTCTTGTATACTCATTTTTGTACACACTTCGTGGCTGGAGAAGTGCACTGCACAGGCCAGAGAAATGTGAATTCTGAAAGACGGCTGCATTTCAGTTCATGTATTGTTTCGGAATGTGGACTTTGGGTAGATTTGCATTTAAATGCTAACAGAGTCAAAAAATTCCCCATCCCCACCAGTGTCCCATCCTACGCTGGGTCCCCCCGCCTGCCATCTTCCCAGGTTGAATGAGAAGTTCTGGAGATGTGGAGCTTCTTTGTGAATTTGGCGGAACCTCTTAGAATCTTCCCCATGATCAAGAACCCTGATAGCACACGGTTCCTGATCACTTGAAGGTTTCCAAGCATGTTCAGCTGAACACATGCAGAATCCCTCGCAATGCGGAAAGTCCAGGGCTAGACCTTGTGTGCATGGGGATATTGCAGGTGGGACTAACACAAACAGCACATGGCTCTGCTACTTCCTATGCAGGCTGAATAGGGGTGTTGTGGAAATGTGTGGCAGAGTGCATTCGAGAGCCAGTGTGGTGTAGTGGTTAAGAGCGGTAGTCACATAATCTGGGGAACCGGGTTCGTGTCTCCGCTCCTCCACATGCAGCTGCTGGGTGACCTTGGGCCAGTCACACTTCTCTGAAGTCTCTCAGCCCCACTCATCTCACAGAGTGTTTGTTGTGGGGGAGGAAGGGAAAGGAGAATGTTAGCCACTTTGAGACTCCTGAAGGGGAGTGAAAGGCGGGATATCAAATCCAAACTCTTCTTCTTCTTCTTCTAGGCTGAAATTCTGAAAAACAGATGGTGCATAGGAAAACACTAAAACCACCTTAAGCCGCATAGGAAAATCGTCAGACGTAACACACAATAATGCCAGAATTAACTTGTAAGATGGGGAGTGTGAAGCCCATTTCTCACCTGCTATCTACTGGTACAGACACAATGCAGTCCACAGGGCACTTGCAGTTTTCTATAGCCAAGAAGCTTCCTTTTTTATGTTCTGGGCTTTGATTTCTTGCAATATTTTTTTCCCGTGTGGCAGAGCCACTATTCCTTAAAGGAATACTTCTCTGTCACAGTCAAGCAGCCATATTGCAGTGGGTGAAATGCTTGCAAATAGCACTTTAGAGTAGGCGTTACAAGGCTGGTTCCAGGCTGTCATGGCATAACTGTTTTCTTGCAAACATAACTTTTATAGTCAGGCAAAGAAAGCGTTGAGTATCAGTTCCCAATGGCTTTCAGCATAGTGTTTGTGCAGATACTGAAAAGGGGAAAGTGGGCAAAAGCACAGCTGTTCTTATAGTTCACTACCAGCTTCATATTCCTGTCTAGGTGAATTAGGAATCCTAAAGGTTTCAATGAAGAACTGTGTGAGTGTATCACACTGGAGTGGCCAGGAAACAATGAAACTGATCACCCCAAAAAAGAGGACGAAGGGAGACACAGATATGCATGAAGTTGCACATTCTAACTGATATGTATAAATGCAGATTTAGAAATAATTCCTATAATCTAAACAGAAATTCAGTACGTTCCACCACAATGGGGAAAAACCTGTATGCCTTCTCAGCCTGGCGTCCAAGTTCTAACTGTGGGTGTGGAGCTTCAAGACTCCTTCTCAGGGTTCCTTATTTTTAAAACGAACCAGGACCAGACAACCCTTCAAACAGAGGACTGTGGTCTGATAGACCTTGAAGTTGAGAGGTGCTCTCTCTAAAGGAGGACACATATCCACCTAACTCCACCCAGAATCTCTGGATTGTAGAATCTGGAGACAAATCCACAATCTGCTCCAAGAATTTATACTTTGTAGAGGTGGGCGATAATCTCTAGAAGGCTTCTGGATTTCTGACCGAGGTGCTGGTTGTCATCAAAATTCATGTATGTTGGATACTTTTCAGCTAAGTTCCCAGGTTTTTCTTTGAGCTAGAAAAGGGCATGCTAATTTGATTCTAAACTATCCACTCCCTCTTCTATACCCCACCTACGTTTTTCACATCATGTGTTATATAGTATTTGATCACTAATGGGTATTGCTTATTTTTCTTGCACTGATATTCTACCTTTCTTCCTTTGAACTCACGATGGGCTTCCTACACAGAGTTCCCAGGTGGCTTCCCATTCAGGAACTGCCCAAAGCTGTATCTTCCTTAAGATTGCTTCATCACAAGCTCTCAGACAATGTACACAGTATTATCAGTGAATAATCAGCAAATTAATCCTTCCCTCCTTTTTCCTTCCTTCCTTCCTTCCTTTTCAGCTAGAGTTGTTGCAGTGTCATCAACTTCTTCATTTGCTCAGCTTCAATAACAAACATATTCTTTTTTTTTCCTGAGAAGGGTTTTTTAAAAAAACTGTAGTCAGAGGTGCTTGAAATATATGCGTATTAAGTTATCATGTTAGTGAGCCACTGGCCGGCACTGCAGCCTGGAGGGCTCTGACATTATACATAATTTAATTCAGAGACTTCCTGCCGTGCTTTTGAAAATCTCATATCACAACTGAACTTTTAGATTGCTTCAGAGAGAAAGAGAGAGGACACAACAGGCTCTACTTTCCTTCTCTGTTAAGTGAGAACAAAAACTGGAGTGTGGTTCAGAAATTGGAGGCCACTGTGACAAATCTGGCCCCTTGACAGTGGTTTGTTCTTGTTCCTTGGATGCATCATCAAGGCTAGATGAAGCAGATCAGGGTTCAAGGAAGCGGATCAGGGTTCAAGGGAGCAGAAGCAGAGGCAGTGTACTCTACATTGGCACAGTCAAGTTCATGTTGAGTTTGAAGTGAGGAGACAGGAATCTACTTCTCATGTTAATCATGACAAGTTGCATAGACTGATGAGCCAGCCCCGAGGCCAGAGTTCTATATGCCCAGCTGTGCCAGGATTGGCCTGTGAGGGTCAGCTGACAATTTCTGCTGCCCAGGTGGGTGCCCTTGCACTGCAGCCTGGTTTTCAAGAGAAGTAGTGCAGATGGCACAGAAAGTCAGGCACCAGGTATCTCAGTGTGAGATATCTGCCTCAAAGGTAACTAATATCTTCAAAGAATACATAGAGACAGAACAGGAGCAGAGAGGAAGCCAGGGGTACAGACAGTTCAGGTTATAGGATAGAAACATCCAAATGAAAACAGGGAAGAAAGTCATTCATTTAAATTTCTGCTCTCAGCTTTAGTCATTCTAAATAATATTGATAATATTGTGATGTTTGAGATGGTAAAAGATTCCTTGTGTATTCTAATAAAGTAGGATAAACTTATTAATAACCATCAGTGCTGGTTCAATAGATAGCCAAGCCTTTTCCCTATCTAGTGAATTGGATGTCATTGCTGTTCATTAACTTTTCATCAGTTATATGCAGTGCTTCTTTTCAGGAGGTGCTTAAGGGTACGCAGTACCGGCACCTCTTTTTTGTTGTTAAAAAGTGTGACACTTACTGTAACAACGTCGTGGTGAGTACTGGCACTGGTTATACTAGATATTAAGCTACAAAATACATTAATAAGTTGATGTTCCATGTATTTAAATACACTGTGTTACCCATTGACAACATTTGGTGGTACAGGTGGAGGACCCCATTATTATTATTATTATTATTATTATTATTATTATTATTATTATTATTATTATACCCCGCTCATCTAGCTGGGTTTCCTCAGCCACTCTGGGTGGCTTACAGCATATATAAAACATAGTAAAATATCAAACATTAAAAACTACCTGATACAGGGCTGCCTTCAGATGTCTTCTAAAAGCTATGTAGTTCTTTATTTCCCTGACATCTGATGGGAGGGTGTTCCACAGGGTGGGCGCCACTACTGAGAAGACCCTCTGCCTGGTTCCCTGTAACTTCACTTCTCGCAGTGAGGGAACCAGCAGAAGACCCTTGAAGGAGGACCACAGTGTCTGGGCTGAATCATAGGGGTGGAGACGCTCCTTCAGGTATACTGGGCCGAAGCAGTTTAGAGTGGCAGCCATGCTATGGTTTATCACCTGTTCCTATTTCCCCAAGAATACTGCCTGCTGGTGCTAAAACAAAGTGAGTTTCAACTTATATTTATTTTGGACCCACCCACTTTGGTTTTCCCAACAACCCTGTGAGGGAGTTAAGCTGAGAGTGAGTGACTGGTCCAAGATTAATGGCTGATACCTGACTCTCCCCAGTTTAACAGCACTGCATGGATTCTCTTGGCCTGGAATGAGACTATATACAGTACACAGCTACCACTGGAAGAGACAACCGCATGCTTTCCCCCCTGCTCCTCCTCCCTAACTTCTGCTACAGTTTACCAGTGTCCTGACTTACATTTTCTTGTGACCCCACCATCACCACCACTAGTGGGACAATCAGGACATTTCTAGACATTTGGGGAGGGGGAACCATCAATACCCTAATGAGGTGCTACAGGAAATGCCAAGAGATGACATGGGGAATAACAAGCATGCATACCAGTTCTAGGTAACTCACTTTTCTAGCTCCTGGAAATTGCTTTTTGTGACACAAAATTGTCTTTGATGGCAAAATCAGCAAAGGAAAAAATATGCATGTTGTGACAGATTACCAGAAGGCACTGAATTCATTTGGCATTCCAGGTGAAGCTTTCTCTGTGCTGAATGGCAGCACGAGCAGGTGGCTTCCCTCCCCACATGCTGCTACGAACGCCTGTCAGACAATATCATTTGAGGTTCAAACTTCCTACTTGTGGTGGGTTTGCAGAAGGGGTGCAAATGAAAACTCTTCAAAATCCAGGCCACACTCTCATTCTTAAAACACCAGAGAAACAATGCAAAACAATGAGTCATCATCAGTTTTAGGGCCAAACTACACATCACACAGGTGGGACGTGGGTGGCGCTGTGGCCTAGGACTTGCCAATCAAAAGGTCGGCGGTTCGACCCCACGACGGGGTGAGCTCCCGTTGCTCGGTCCCTGCTCCTGCCCACCTAGCAGTTCGAAAGCACGTCAAAGTGCAAGTAGATAAATAGGTACCACTCTGGCGGGAAGGTAAACAGCGTTTCCGTGCGCTTCTCTGGTTCACCAGAAGCGGCTTCATCATGCTGGCCACATGACCTGGAAGCTGTACGCCAGCTCCCTCGGCCAATAAAGCGAGATGAGCGCCGCAACCCCAGAGTCGGTTCACAACTGGACCTAATGGTCAGGTGTCCCTTTACCTTACACGTCACATAGGAGTTTCATAATTAAACACCCAATAAAAAATAGTATTATTTTTATTTAAAGGAGTTCAGAATTTGATCAGCTATGTACTAATATATTTTTGCCCCTCCAAGAAACTTTGAGGAAGGATTTAGATTGCGGAAATGGCATGGGAGAGGGTTAAACAGACCGTCACCCATACCACTCTGCTGCAGTGGCGTAGCGTGGGGGTGCAGGGGGGGGGCCAGCCGCACCAGGCGCAACATCTGGGGGTTAGGGTTAGGGATAGGGTTGGGGGGCGCAAATCCAGGGTTAGGGGGCGCAAATTACTTGCCTTGCCCCGGGTGCTGACAACCCACGCTACGCCACTGCTCTGCTGATCAGTTTTGGAGCTCCCTGGAGTTACTTTAACAACATCAAAAGATACTATTGTTGCTACCTGTTCACTGGTTCTTCAAATTAACACCTGCTGTTCTTACCTGGTGATGGGTCGCTCTTGTGAAAGCCTTGGGAAGTGCTTCTCACAGCAGTATGTAGTTCCACTGAGGAATGTCATTCTCTGTGCACATGTCAGGGCTGTCCTGCCCATGAGGCAGGTTGAAGCAGCCACTTCAGGCAGCAGAAGTATGAGAAGCAGCACCTTGCTAGGCTGCCCGACTGCTCCACTACCTCTGCTGGCGGCTGAGAAGCAGCGCTGGCAGCTGCAGCTTCCATTGAGATTTCGCCGAAATATCACGAGATCTTGCAGAGCAAACAAGTTCTTGTATAAGTTCAGTGAGACCTTGCAAGATCTCACCAAAACTCATCGTCCTCACCACTTTGTGAGTGCTGCCGCACAACCCAGATAAGGGAGCATGGATGACACAGCACGGTGGTAGGGTGGAACAGCACATCCTTGTTTCAGCTCAGGGGATGGGCTGCCACTGGCATGCATCTTCAGGTTTGGGAACCGGTCAGCCACTTTGTACATTTTGTTGAATTCCAACAGTTCCAAGCTGTTGCACACTGTTTTGTAGCTGACCTGTTTTACAGTTCTGATGGGTTCATGATAAGGTCACGTTAACACAATTAAAGTTGCTCCGGAGCTAATGACAATTCTGCAATGGCAACAATTCACAAAGTTCCCTTCATAGTGTGGGTGAAGTTTCTTTGCTGAAGTGTCACAAATCGAATGGCTTGACGTGGATTTTCTTTTTAAAAAACTTTTGTGAGCAGGTCCTGTTTAGAGCCGGCAATTTCTCCGCCTGGATCTGGCCTTGAAATTAATCATAGCTGCCATGTTTGGCAGTGTAGCAATTTTCAATGTTACCTTTTAACAGATACCACGTCTTCAACACACCAGGTAAATAGACGTGCCTTTCACATCCTACCTACTCTAAAATCCATTATTGACAATATCTGTTCACTAGTCTCTTTGTTTTTGGCGGACATTGTGAAACAGAAATCTATGGTGGGGCAACAAGCAACCCCAAAATCTATGATGAACCTGAAACATCTTCCACCTCTTTCAATTTTATATGTCAGATTGCAATCATGATATTAAATTGCAAGAACTTTAAAAAGGAATATTTTTCTAGTTTCTGAATCCCCCTCTGACCATTAAAAACGTTGTTGTTGTTATGCTAAGACTAGGTTCCTTTCATATACCAACCCTTCCCTCCTCACGTTTCTTTTATTTTTATTTATTTTTTTAATTTTTATTTCAAAACCAAAAAAAAATTACAAACATCAAATTCAAAATCCATATTCATTTTCTAGCATAAGCCTATTGCATAGATTACCTAGATTAAATATATCTAATTGCTCTAGGCTTCCCTTTGCTGTATGTAAATACAACGCAATTAACAAATTATATTATAAATGATATTATAGGTTCCCATATACCCCCCACTCCCCTTCACCCATGTATGATCTCAAGATTTTACTTCTTCCATCTTGTTGTGTTATAATTTAATAAGTATTCAATTGATTCTTTTATTATTTTCTTGCTTACCCCTGTACGTTTTACACGTTCTCTATTAATATTACAATTCCGGAACCATATTTTTTCATGTTTCATATTTTTCATATTTCACATTTCTTTTATTTGGGACTTCTTTTTGTTAGCAGTCAGTGCAGCGACTGTTGAGATGTTCTCTGATCCGTACTGAGAGCACCAGCTGCAGGAGGCTGCCATAGAGATCGCAAGGTAGAGTGCCAAGCAGCTGTTGTGATCTGCACATCTAGGGCCAGAAGCAGAAAGAAAGAAAGAAAGAAAGAAGAGGAAGCAATGTGAGTCATGCACAGGAGCAGCAAGATTTGGGGATCGTGGAACAAATATAGGCAGCAGAGGCATGCAGGCTAAAATGGGGTGACTCAGTTCAACATGGCCAAGTCAGATCAGTGATTTCCTAAAGCTCAGTCATGCTGTGGACTTGGATGTGCCCCCTGCAAAGAACCCCCAAAACCATTACATTTTAAAAATGGCCACTGCATCATCATCATCATCATTATTATTATTATGGCGAAATCAAGTGACTAGAGAAATCCTGAGTGCGCAGTTGTGTCTTTATGACAGACTGGTCCAGGTTTAAATCACAATAAATTGTTTCCCCAATCACAGTGATTTGTGGGAGGGAGATTTCCAAACTTTTAGTTGCAATTGGCTCAAGATGACATATGTATACGAGTAGAGGACGTCTATGTGTGGGGGAGATCAAATGAAGCAGAATCTTGCTGATGTAGAATAGGGTATGGCTAAGCAAATATATTGTTGATGGTTGCGACTATAAATAGATTACAGCATAAGTCAGTATTCTCCATAGATCCCAGATATAAAAGTAAACCTACCATCTCTATCTTCTTGAGTCTTTTAACAATGGAAGTCAAATAATACGGCAAATACAATAGCAATCTCCTAGTCCAGCTCTCTAACCATTATGTCACGCTGGCTCTTCTATGAATAGAAGTCATAGCTCTATTCAAATTGCTCAAGGTGGGCAATCCTAAATAAATAAAAAGTAATACACTAAATGGATCCTTTATGTTACTTTTTCACTTTTACGTAGCTACCCTCTTGGCAATTTCCTTGTTCAACATTGATACCACAATGGGAAGGGATCCAACACCTTAAACTCTCATAGAAAAATGCTGGAAGCCTGAGGCAATCCCATTGCTCATCAAATTTCAAAAAGGCATAAAAACACATCAGACCACATTTATGTTAACAAACGCATCTCTGCAAGACCATCTGATGCTCTGAACCATGTGATCTTCACTGTGTGGTGTAAGGGAAGGAGGTTGTGTGCTTGGCTGCTGCACAGAGTTGCTTTGATGTAATTAGCAGTGCAAACCTTTCAACATTCATTAGGGCTGGCTGGGTAACATACAGTGTGGGAATTTCTCCTAGCTGCCTGCCCTCTCCCAATGGTTGTCGGGGATTCCCCTTCCCTTCTGCCAACTTCTATTCTCCAATGAGATCTCCACCAAATGGGGCAGCACTCCTACTCTTTTTGTGTATGGGGAAGTCCCTTCTTTTCACCCCAAGGAGCACTGAGGTATTCCCTTCCCTGCTGTTCTCTTGCCTTCCCTACCCTATGGGAGGCAGGGGATTCCCTTGCCTTCTGCTCTGCTCATTAATTTATTTTGCTAGTGTCTCTCTTCCAAATGTTTCTCATAGGTCTCTGCTTTCTCTCTCATTTTCCTGCAGCCCAATGAAAATACTGAAACCAACACACACAAAACACACTCAGATTTGATTACCAGCAGCTGTGATCTAAATATAGTTCGGGACACTTAGTTCTGCTCTCCTTCATTCTTTATCTCCTGCTTTGCGCTCTCTCACACCAATTCTCACTCCCTTCTCCTTTTCAATGCTAATTAGTTAGGAATAGGCAAACAACAGTTTTTAAAAACAAATATCATCTCATCAATCTACATCATCCTTGGAGGTTGGTTGGTGAGAGCACACTTCCCTTCAATATAGGTCATATCCTCTGGCAGTTCTTACACAATTCAGCAGCACTTTTGTACTAATGATTGAGAAGCCTGGTGCAGATTGCAGGATATTGCAAAACAGCAGAGGTGGGTAAAATGTGGCCCTCTGTAGAGGCACACACAGCATCTAGGCATTGTTTATGGCTCACTTCCACTTGTGTTTAAAAATGGTGGGGTTTTTTTGAAGGAGGCTAGCCTGCTTCAGAACTGGCTCCTGATTTGGGATTGGGCACGCAGGTGGCGCTGTGGTCTAAACCACTGAGCCTCTTGATCGGAAGGTCAGCGGTTCAAATCCACACAACGGGGTGAGCTTCCGTTGCTTTGTCCCAGCTTCTGCCAACCTAGCAGTTTAAAAGCATACCAGTGCAAGTAGATAAATAGGTACCGCTCTGACAGGAAGGTAAACAGCATTTCCTTGAGCTCTGGCACCATGCACCAGTAGCGGTAGCAGTTTAGTCATGCTGGCCACATGGCCTGGAAAGCTGTCTGTGGACAAACGCCGGCTCCCTCCACTTGAAAAGTGAGATGCAGCTCCCCGCCCTTGCATTTTCTGCAGGATTTCCCCCTCTCTTATGTCTAGAATGTTAAGGCACCATGAAAATGCTTCAGTTGGCTCAAACCTTCTGGTTCACAGCCAGACGCACTGACCCATTGCACCACTAGGAGAATCACTTCTAAGTCACATCACAACTCCTAACTCTAAGCTTGTAGGTCACATTGCTGCTAACTCTACTCTAAACTCTGGTTTTATCTGTAAAGGGAGGAGCCTAACTCACTTGCCCTCTTGCACAGAGTCCTTTTGATCCATTGTTTTCGTAATGCCCCCCCCCCGGCTACCACCCAGAATTAGAAGCCTTTGGATAGATTTTAACACTTGCTAGATCCAAGGATTAGAGTGTCTAGCACAAAGCTTAGCACCCCAAACCCTTAATTAAATTATAACACTTGATGAAACTGGGAGTTATAGTAGTGTGGCAACCACAAACTCATAGCAGTATTGATGACACTCTGCTGAAGAAGCTGAACCAAATGGTATATCTGAGACGTAAACAAAGGGGCTTTGTCTTTCTTACTTCAAGCTGTGTACTTAGCAGGGAGACATCTGTCCAGGTATACTGAGAGGAAACTCCCTCAAAACTAGATAACCAATCAGAACTTGGGCCACCACCACAGTGAAGATCATGCCACCCTGCTTGGTTGCTAAGCAACACCTCCTCCTTCCCTCGGTTACTAATAATAGAGTTAACCCTTAAATCACACAGAATGATCTCTGCTGTTCCACTTTGAACAAACTGGTCCTTTAAAAAGCCACAAATTCATCATTCAGTGCATATGCACCATTGCTCCTCACAAGGCCATCTCGCTCTTGGAGTTGTGGCCTCCTGTGGCAAGCTGAGACTGAAAAAGAAGCACAGGTTTAAGTAACTGAGGGGCACCTGCTTGCGTTGATCTTCTCCTGCTAAGCAGCTGAGACAGATGTAACTATGTGAGAAGAAAGCTGCCTCTCTCTGAACGTGCCTGCTTCTTTCTGTCCCCTGCCTTGCAGCCAGACCTACCACTGTCTTAAGCATTGTACGAAAACCGCAGGCTCCTAGATCTCTCCCTGTTTCACACTATATTCCCTTTTCTTCCAAAGTAGGACCTGGTATCTGGGAAGCGATCTCACCTCCTTGCCCAGCGTTTTATTATTTTTATTCTTAAACGAAGGGAGGAGAAAAGGAGCAAACAAGGAGTCTCACAAACACACAAATCTTTTTGTTTCTAATGGTTTGACTTGGGTCCGTCTCCCCACCCCACCCCTTGCAAAAGCCCCATCATGATATCTGCAGGCTGCTTTGAATATGTACAAACAAAAAGAACAGTTTCTATAGCAACCATGGAGCCATATGAAAACTCTCTCTGCAATTCACAGCTATCCTCTCTTGCACTCACACAGAAAGAGAGAGGGAGAGAGAGGAATCGTGTTTTGTGGTAGCTTGCTTCCTATTCCTGTTTGAGCACCCGGAGATATACTGTTTTCTTCCCTTTTGCATGGGCAAAACAGATTAAAATGAAGCATGCATCAACAACAACTAACAGTTGATTTACTGGGGTGGGGTGGGATTTCTTAAAAAAATAGATTAAAATGATGAATGCAACAACCAATACTTGATTTACTATATACATATATATATATATGTTAGGGAAATTTTTTTTAACAGTTATATCCCAACTTTTCCCCAAGGTGCTCAAAGTGGTGAGTATGGCATTGTTGGAGTGGAAAACTGGTTCTGCAAGAATATCCACACAGGGTTACCACCCAGAAATCATGAGCCAGGGCATGTGTGTGGATGTGTCTATCCCTTTGTCTGCCCTTTGGTTCTGATGCTGGAATGTCATACAAATGTATTGTGTGTGAAGGGAGTACAGTGATGCACATCATGTCTATATTCTTCCAAATACACGGGAACAGGAAGAAGAATGAAGCCCCTGCTCACAAGTGTTTTGAAATCAGGGCCGGATTTAGGTTTGATGAGGCCCTAAGCTACTGAAGGTTATGGGGCCCTTTATATATCCAGCTGTCCTTTGTCAACAACAAATTGTCGCTGATTTTTGTGTAGAATATATGCCATATGGTAATTTACGGACCTAAAGCCATTTGCACACAACAAATGTGAGCCTACACAACACAACTGTTGCTGTATGTAGGTTTTATGTTATTTTTATTTTTTATCTTATATTTTGGAAATGTACATCTAGGTTTTTTTTCCTTTAATTTTTTTGGGGGGCCCCCAAGAGAGTGAGGCCCTAAGCTATAGCTTGTTTAGCTTATATATAAATCCGGCACTGTTTGAAATAAAAGGCCACTTTCTATGCAGATGTGCACTTCTTGTAACCTACAAGATACACATGTATTTTGTAGCATGACTTTGGAACCTGAGTACAGTGTGATTTGTATGAAGTGGCCATAAGCCTATTAAATCACGCAGGTGTTTGATACACTGTTCCTATGCAACTTAAATTATATCTTAAATTTTAGGGAGCTGAAGCTGCCTCCCTGTAGCAGAATGACCTGGCAAATGGCACCTTCTTCAACCTCATCCATCACCTACTTGACTATTATAAAGTGACAGAAGTCTTGTCCTCTGTCGCACCTGGCCATCCTAAATTGACTTGTGCTTGGAAGTGAATCAGATGGGATTCTCCTACTCTGCTCAGTGATTTGCAATTTATTTCTCACCCGAGAGATTCGTCTTTTGGATTAGATCAGGTGAACTAAAGCACCCTTCCTTTCAGAATCCATTTTAGACAACAGCTCTAGCCGGAATGTTCTCACTTGCAAGCATAAGCAGAATGCTGCAACCGGTATAATGTGCATTTAGCTCCTTTAATGGGTTATACTGGAAGTCGACAGCCCATGTTTTGGAAATTAAGACAGCTAATAAGATAGCCTGATCAAATGTGAGGTGCCATGAGTGCACCATTCTAGTAAGCTTTGGTACATTTCCTCTAACGGGTAATTTCCAACCTGATTTTAAAACCACTATTCATGCTTTTACAAAGTTACATTTGGTTCTAAAGATGCTGGTGCATTTTGGGAGGAAGGCATATTTGCAGTGGCAGCATTGAAAGTGCAAATGTCCTTCCTATAGGATTGTGATTATTATTGTTGCTGTTAATATAAAATAAATTATTATTTCAGCCAGCTATGAAAACCAAAGCTGAAAAAAAATTTTCCCCACTTTTGAAGGCAGACGAAATATCATAATGGAGCTCACAGCAGATTCCTTAGCTTCAAAGCAGTCTGGTGTCCTTCAGGCTCCATGGCTGAAATGACAGATATGTATACCAGCAAATCACATGCTAGCTCAGCGGTTAGCACTGCCTCTCCACTCTCCACTTCAGGCAGGCTGCTTTTTTATTTTTTAGTAACTGTCCATGGGTTGTTTTCTTAACTGGAAAAAGTCCCAAGTGCAACCTTGCTCCAGTGATTAATGGATAATGCTTCTTGGTTATTTATTAAATTTGTATACCACCTTTCATCCGAAGATCACAGGGTGGTTCACAACATATAAAGACAAAATGGATACAAAATCCTTCAAAGGAAGAAGAGCCAGTGGCGTAGCGTGGGTTATCAGCACCCGGGGCAAGGCAAGTAATTTGCGCCCCCTAACCCATGGATTTGCGCCCCCTAACCCGTGGATTTGCGCCCCCTAACCCGTGGATTTCCCTAACCCCCAGATGTTGCGCCCGGTGCGGCCGGCCCCCCCTGCACCCCCCACGCTACGCCACAGAGAAGAGCCAGCTCCCTTGGGCTGCTGCTCATTGTTCCTGGTACTCATACAGTTATCATTTGCACAGCACTTTTTCTTCGCAGAGTGCTCTGTTTATTTATTGTGTTCTCTGTCCTGTGGAGAAGGTCATTATTTATTATACCTCTCTTAAAAATGCTGATGAGTGTGAGACGGTGAGATGCTTGAGACCATGCATCAAATAAATGTGTTAGTCTTTCAGATGCCACCAGGCACTTTGCTGCAACAAACCAACATGGCTGCCTGCCTATGGCAGGTAGAGGTGACCCTTAAACTCAGGTCTCCCGGATCTGAGTTCAACTTTCTAATTACTAGAATGCACTAGGGAAAACATGGCAGCCCTCTGGTTGCCGCTGGAATACAACACCCATCATCCCTGATTGTCAGTCATAGTGGCTGGGACGGATGGGAGTTACACAGATGGGATGAATGGGAGTCCAACAAGATCTGGAAGGCTACTCTGTTAGCTACCCCTTGCATAGACAGGAATGAAAATTTCCAGCTCTATTGTCAGGATGTGTAACAGCTCAGGCTGGGTTTTCAAGTCCACCTTTCTATCTCTATTGTCAAACCCAGTGTGTGCAGCTCAACTCCTAGTGAACAAGGGCTACACATAATGTGCTTCTGCCCACAGTGTTAATCATGTATCCTGCTCTCCTTGCACCTAGACCCACATGCTGGGAAGAGGTCTGACGCTGGGAGTCTGCTCTATGTATGTTGAGCCCACTACACTGAAGGCACGGCTCACCGTTGACATGTGTCATGCTTCTTGTCCATGTAGGACTACTAATAGCACTCTCCCAGGACTCAGCTACATTAGTCAAAAAACATTGTTTTGAATGTGCTATAAACATGCAACACCAGATGGCTCTATAGAGCACAAAATTTTCTATGTGGTTTTACATAGTGCTTTTTTTTCTTTTGCTGTAACAATTTGATTTATGACTTATTTATAGCGTTTTCTTTACTGTGTGTAGATCCACTCCCAGTTGATCAGTTCAAATCTGCCAGCTCAAATGACAGATTAATGGGTCCAGAGGCTTTTGTGCTAGGTGCTTATAAGCTTGATCTGTTGGTCATAATGGAGCTGCCCCACTACCCTCCCACCTCCCCATCCTGGCATTTTCCTTAAGCTTAGAAAAGTGTTTCATTCTTACAAAGCTGCTTGCTCCTCCAAAGCACTGGGATCAGCAAGCATTGTTCAAGCCACCCCCTTAGAGTACGAACTAGATGTGTCACTTGCAAAGCTGTTGCCTTTCCCCTCTTCTGATCCTGGAGTTTCCCTTAAGCTAGAGAAGTAAGTTTCAGATTTGCAAAGCAGCTCCCCGCCCTTGCATTTTCTGCAGGATTCCCCCCCCCTTTATGTCTAGATTGTTAAGGCACCATGAAAATGCTTCAGGGGTCTCTGCTTCAGGACATGGCTTGTAGACACACTGCTTCACCTTGCAGAAGCCCAACATCTGGCTGAGGCATCCAACCTTGCCACATTATTCAGTATTCATTCAAATCTTTTCCACAACCCTAGTAGTGCTTATCTTTTCTGTTTTGTAGTTTCAGAGTGTGCCTGCTGCATGGAGTGCCTTAGGCTCTGGATGATGAAACTGAAGAAAGAATCAGGCAGGTTTTTATAAACCTGACCTTTCTAGATCAATCGACTGTCATTGTTGCTGTAACTTCTCTGTATTTGAATAGCTTAGGAAAAAAAATCTAGTCTACAGATGTGTCTCTCTGAGGCAGCCTGTGAAATCCCTTTTAACCTCCAGCTATTGTGTTCATCCAGCTGGACTGTTAGATTGGATGAACATGCTTTAACCTTATTAGTTATCATACTGCCACTTAGACATAAATCAGTATCAGCATCTGCCTAACCATTGTTCCATCCCATCATATCAGATCAGAGTTGGAGGGAACGGCTTTAAGTTTTAAAAGGGCATTTTGCTTTTCACTTTCACATTTCATTCAGATTTGACTATAAAGGGATTCAGGAAATTATTTTACTAAAATGAGAGATATCTCTTCATACTGAAAAAAAGAAAAAGAATACAAAACATCATTTATCAAATTGCAGCTTGCTACACTGTGCAAATAAGTACCCCATTGGTTAGCCAGTTATCCTGACAATTTGTGAAGAGGAGATTTAGCACATTTGCACACTTGATCAGAAAACCAAGGAAGCAAGTGAATGGTAACAATCTTCTTCAGCCTTGCTACAAGGTGATGCAGATTACCAGCTTACAAAGTAGTTAAATGCTTTGGTTAAAAAGTGCCTTCTTAAATATTGAATTTCTTATTTGATAACCAGCCCCCTCCCTACTTGGAATTCAAAGGATCTCTCTGAATCCATGAAGCCCAAATCATTTCACACATCCTTAGCAAGCATGTTAAGGTGTAAACTACATATGGCAACAGCCATCATTGGAAAAGTCCTGTTTGACATCCACACTTTCAGTTGACCCAAATTTTGATCGTACTGCGTACCAATGAATTCTCCCAGCTCCTAGAGTTTTTCTCATTGTTCCGTGGCTGTGCCTTGTGAAAATCTGATCTTTCCCGTTGAATTGAAGCTTAATTAAGCAAAATCTCTCTTTAGGTTTTCTGTGCAGCTGATAAGATCCGATTCAGTGAGTAAGATCCGATTTTTGCAAGCACAACCATGGAACAACAAGAAAAGCTCTTGGACCTGGGGAAATTAATCAGTACACCATACAATCAAAATACAGGTTCTGTATAATGCCTGTAAAAGATAAACAGGTCAAGAAAAAGTGTGTTATTCTTCCCTAAACCCTACTTTTATCCTTTTTCCCTGTTATCTAGCCCTAATGGTGCCTTCATGCTCAGAACATCAAGAGACTCTTCCTCAATTTACATAAGATACCATTCTAAAGGTGAACACTGATACTGTCACCTGCCAATGGGGAAATCTTCTCACATTGGGTCCTTTTAATCTAAAATGAGACTAATCTATCTCCACTTCCTAGTAATTTATTAGACCAATTGTCTCCCTTTCCTTAAGATGAGAAATTTAAAAAATGACTCTTTTCTCAGGTCACATTTTACCTGGTTGGAAAGACTCACTCTCTCATGTACATAAGCCAAGATTCCATTTGGATTTGTTAGTTTAGGTTGGTGAGATGGCAGGAGCACTTGATTTTCTTTTAGCCTGTATACATTCCTTACTTCCTTGTCTTGGTGTACTAGAGCAAATGACTAAATTGGAACTACTGCTCTGACCAGTGAACTTGCAGCCCAGACATCTCTCCTGTAATATGCCTAACCATTCTAGGATTTAGGGTGACAGAACATAGGCCTTCCCAGAGGAGAATAACTCACCCAAAGACTCTTATCCTCTAAAAAAGAACTCCAATGTGGGGAAAATGAGATACACAGAGATTATGACTATATGCTTAGTCCAGATATGTGAGGATAGGTGAAACCTAGGTCAAGACGAGCCTAGTCCATCATACCTGCACACTGTGGTTGCTTATGTTTGGGGTCTGTGTACCAGACAATATCAATGGAGGTCAGAGGATGGGGAGAGCAGGCCCTATCCTAATCACCACCCACATATTCACTGGACACTGTTGGAAGACCATGTAGTTGCATTTGCTTCTCATTCATTGCCCTCTCACCCCAGGGGTGCCAACTTGAATAAAATATTGGGGAGAGGGGCCAGGAAGTCCTGCCGCACACAATTGATCACATGACATGGTGCACATACATCATTTGAATGGTAGTGCCCATCAACTTGGGGGAGGGCTCAGCCCTCTCAAATATTTTATTGGTGGGGGCGAAGACCTCTCAGCCCCTAGCAGTTGGCTCCTATGTCTCACTCTATGTTAGAATGCCTTTTTTTTCAGAAGCAAAGATGATTTACTGTAAATATGGTGTGTGTGTGTATGTGTGTGTGTGTGTGTGTGTGTGTGTGTGTGTTCGCAGAAATGTGAGGTTTAGCACTACACCTCTCTTTGGGGCAAATTGGCCATTTCTGTTGAGTCTCAGGGTGCTGTTCATGATCCCTTTTCATGGACTTGTGCTCTAGACTAATGTTTCCATTTGGATATATTTTTAATGTGCTGATTAGCGAGACCATATTTATATCTTGAGGGAAGTATGTATTTAAAAAGGGAAAACCTCACAGGACAGATGTTGAAATTGGCTAGGAGACTTAACAATGCAAAGTAGAGCATGAACATTAACCATAGAACTGGGAGTTAAAATAATAGGATCCAGAAATGAATGGGCAAAAATCAAGCACTGGCCTCTGGAAAGCAAACTCAAGGCAAATGCCATATACAGTATTGCAAAAATTGCAGGGAGAGGGGAATCCACTTATGTTATCTTTCGCAGAGGTGCACAGCTGACTTTGAACTATTTATATTAACCAGAATCTGCTTTATTATTTAGCATCCATAGCTATATGTCGCCAACATTAAAGGTCATGGAACTGTATTTACTAAGTAAAATTAGAATAATCAATCATATTCAGACTGTAGTAGCATGGAACTTCTGCTTAAAGGGCATGTGAAGATAAAAAATTGGGTGGGTGGGTGGGTGGGGTTTGTAACTATGGCTCCACTATATTTTCCAGATATTTGACACTTTAAAGAATATTATGTTCTTTGGGATCAAACCAAAGGTCCAACAAGCCCAGCACTAGTCTGTATCTGATACTGACCAGGTCAATGCCATGGAGAGCTCAAGATTTGCAAAAAAATTGTTGGGAGACACCTTAGTTGGGACACCTTTTTTGGGGGGGGGAGAGTCAAACTGTTGGAAGGTTAGAGCTCTTGCTGGCTGTAGAGATGTTTTGTTGCAGCTGGGACAGATGGAGGCATCCAGTTGTGCTCCTGCAGATGCACCATGGCGTTTCTCCTCTCTGTGCTCTTCCCAGTGGTCATTTCTCTTCTGGTCAATGGTATGGATATTGCTGCTTTCTATTGCTTGTTCCCATAGGCACCTGGTGGGCTGCTGTGGCAACAGAATGCACAACTAGAGGGGCACCCAGAACATGAAAATAAATTGACTGGATCATCTTCTTAGAATCTTCAAAGAGGGAGGAGAAAGCATGATTCTCAAATAAATTAGCTCTGGTGTACTTTAGCCAAAATCAGGGCGCCAAAATCATGTTTGCACTAGAAATCTAAGCCATTTTTAGTTTGGCTTAATTGCTGAAACTTCCAACAAAGATATCCTGGAAACTGTGTTTTTGGGGCGAAGGTCTAGGCCAGTGAAACTTGTCCTACTGACATCAGGCAAGCACCTTCATGGTTCTTTTTCCAGCGCCAGCTAAAAATCTTTTTGTTTAGGCAAATGTATCCAGCAGACATCCTCACCCTTCCGCTTGTGAAAAGACTCAGTCATCATGAGATGAAATCGTATCATTTTTATCTGGGACTTCTTACTTTGCTTCACCTCAATTCAGGTTTGTTGGGAAATTATGGGAGGGATGGAGAGAAAGAAATACTGTTTGGTGTTAACTTTTCCCCCATTAACCAATCTTTATAGCTCAGATCAATAGTCTGTTGGCATTTTATTCCTATGAATATTTAGATAGGCAAGCTCGAGGAAAGCAAACATACTTTGAAGTTCTTGCTATTGATCTGTCCACAGCAGAGGTTATAAAAAAAAGAGCAAACATTTAGTTGACATTTTAACTCAGGCTTCTATTATAAACAGCCTTCTAATTCATAATATCCCTTAGTTGGCATCCTGCGAATTAAGTGCTGTAGTATTTCTGTCCGAGGAATGTAACAATCACATTCCAATAGACCTATTGACATTGCCATGTTTTCTGTTTTATATCTGTTGGATTTGTTGGTTTAGGGCAGAGGTGACTAGTTGTGACTTTCCAGGCATTGTTAGACTCCAATTTCCTCCAACCCCAGGAAGCACAGCCAATAGCAATGGATGATGGGAGTTGTAGTCCCCAAAACACCCGAAGGGCCACAGGCTCCCCACACAAAGGGAAATTTTGCACACAAATTGATATTAGGGAGCCTGAGCATCATTCCCATGTCTGCTAAAGTACATGTGGAAGAAGATCTTACAGATGTTGTTGCTGGCATCAAAAACAGTAGCCCTGTATCTTCTCCTCTTCTCTCCTTTTCGTAACAACTAATGATATGGCAATTCCTTGCATGCAGAAAACAAGCATGTTAGGAAGGCTTAGTGCAATCCTCAACCCCGTTATGCTGGCTTACGAGATGTGTTCAAAAATAGCCCCGTTAAATGTTTTTTAAGGGTGACTTGAAGAACATGACAACAAAGGTCCTTGCTTCTTCTCTTCCTCCGGCAGCTAGAATGGAAATAGCTAGCTGGTGGATGCAACCCAGCTGCCTCTGCTTAATTAGTGGTACCAACCATCTTGGAAACCGGCTTTGATGGACAAGTTAGTGTGACAAACACAGTACCAGTGAGGCCAGTGGTATCATGTAATCAGATTCTTTTATGGGAAGCTCTGTGGTTAGAGCATGGGCTGTCCACATGGAAGGTCCAAGTTCAGTCTTCAGCATCTCAAAGCAAGACTGCAAAATCCTGCCAGCCAGTGCAGACAATACTGAGGTGGATGGACCAATTGTCGGACTCAGTATAAGGCAGTTCTCCATGTTTCTATTACTCTCCTGCTAGATATTTTACTAAACAACATCTGTGGTTCTGGATGCATGAATTGACCTTGCAATGTTTTCAATTCCCTAAGATCCTGACATGAGATCTGCTGACATTTAAGCACCCAACTTTGCTTTGCTGTGCCATGGTTATAGGGGTTCTTTTGTTGTACAGTCATACCTTGGTTCTCGAATGCAATCCATTCTGGAAATCCGTTTGACTCCTGAAACTATTCAAAAACCAAGGTGCGGCTTCCAATTGGCTGCAGGAGCTTCCTGAAGAAGAAGAAGAAGAAGAAGAAGAAGAAGAAGAAGAAGAAGTAGTAGTAGTGTTTGGATTTGATATCCCGCCTTTCACTCCCCTTCAGGAGTCTCAAAGCGGCTAACATTCTCCTTTCCCTTCCTCCCCCACAACAAACACTCTGTGAGGTGAGTGGGGCTGAGAGACTTCAAAGAAGTGTGACTGGCCCAAGGTCACCCAGCAGCTGCATGTGGAGGAGCGGAGACGCGAACCCGGATCCCCAGATTACGAGATTACCACTCTTAACCACTACACCACACTGGCTCTCCTGCACTATGGCGAAAGCCTCGTCGAATGTTTGGCTTCCAAAAAACGTTTGAAAACTGGAACACTTCTGGGTTTCAATGTTCGGAAGCCAAAACATACGAGTACCAAGGCGTTTGAGAACCAAGGTATGACTATGACAAAGGTATTGAAAAATAGGTGAAATGTTTCAATAAAAATAACATGAAAGCAAAAACAAGAAATGGAACCCATCATTGACATGCTGAGGCTTTTCCCCCAGCTCCCCAGCTCTTGTTACTATCTTAAATGATTTAGGTTTCTGAAATCCTAAAATAATATACTGAATATAAAACTGACAATTTTGGCTTTCCCTGTTGGAATAGGATCTGGGACACAGGATGTTAGAGTTTAAAATATGACTGTAATATCTTCTGAGCCATATTACAAATAATACAAATCTCTGTTTAAAACACACAGAGAGGCAGCTTTTCTGCTGTAATTCTAAACTTGCTGTTCTTGGAAGCTTGCTGCTTGGGAAGATCAATTATAAAGAAAGCTGGGAAATCTTACCAGAGCAGGTGGCAGTTTGTGGTGTTTGAAGAGGGAGAGAGAGAGAGAGAGCTTGCAATAGAACATATCAGCCAATAGAGGAGCAAGATGAGGTGTCTTCCAATTCTATATTTCTATGATTCTATGGCAAGGGATACAGCTGGGCATGGAAGCCTGCTATAGAGGTGAAATGCAATTTAGCAGAAAATTCAAAATTTGCCAAATTTCCAGGACTTGAATTCCAAATAATTTCAGAAGTCTCTTTGGAAATAGATTTGAAGGAGTACTTCAGAACAGAGTCATCCTGCAAGATGGACTGCCTTGGACTCTGTGGTGCCTAGCACATGTAGGCAGTTCTGGAGCAATTTCTCCCCTCCAGTTGCAGTCCTCTGAATCATGCTGTTGCAAGGGGTCCCCTGGACCGGAGAAAGCCACATTCCATGAGTGGAACTCTGTTCCTAGTTCTTAAGATGCGTATTCAAACCAAACGTTTTTGGAAAACTCCAAACTAAAAACTTGCAACCTAACTTGAGTCAGGAAAATATGAGAAATTTGTTTCTTCTAAAATCAATCACATCCATACCATACATTTAAACCACATGGCTTTCCTCTCAAAATCATGGGAATCGTAGTTTACAACTCACGGATCTACCATTCCCAGCACCATTAACAGACTACAGTTCTTTGGATTCTTTGAAGGAAGCCATTTGCTTTAATGATAGGGTGTTGGTGTGGCCTTCTTTCCCATTCTAATGCATCAAACCCCGAAAGGGTTGGTTAGGTTTCCACTTTCCTTCTTTCCTTTAGAATGTTTGTTTCAGAGAAGACTACGCATCCCAGCATGCACTTGTTCCCCACTTGCCAGTCCCCATAATCTTCTTCAGGCAGTAAACATGTGAAAGGAGGCAGCATGCATGAACCAACAGTCCGAAGCAGAGAGCCTTTTGTACTCATAGAAGTTTCCTGGATACAATCTCCCTCCCCGCCCAGTTGCTGACTGTCCCCTTTCAAAAGTTGGAAGGAAACAAAAATGGCAGCAAGGAGGGTGGAGCCAGAGCACTAGTCTCCTCCCATCTCTCACAAATTTTCACTTTATGTCACAGTCCGGGTTACTGGCACTCGGAGTCCTGGCTTGGTACATCAGGACCGGGGTAGAGGACAGGGCACAGGAATCAGCAGTCCAGGGGTCAGGAAGCCAAGGGTCCACGAATCAGGAAACCAGGAGTCCGAGGGTCAGGATACCAGGAGTCAGGAAGCCAAGGGTCCAAGATTCAGGAAACCAGGAGTCAGGAGGCAAATGTGCTGATTGTTGGGTCTTGGGACGGGTAACATTCACAATGCAGTACACTCATTAAATTTGGACACCACCCCCCATAGATAACACATTGGAAGGACTTCTCTTGACCCATTCTACGCAAAACCATTCTCTCGCTTCTGCCATACACCAGGCAATTCTAAGCATCCGAAATGCTAGTTATATTTAGAGTGCCCTTTTTTTATTTTAAGGAAATCAGTTAAGTGTAAAGTCAAAGATGTGCAGTTAAACCCTTTCACACATTTCCCCCTTTTATGCTACTTCATCAACAGCTCCCTGTAGCCCTGTTTGTAACTAGACCACAGATAATTCATTTTCTGAATAACTCTGATAATTAGGGTTGTCTTGTTATTGCAGTAATTATTATTTTTCCCTCCGCTAAATATTGCTTTATTACCCTTTAAACTGCAGTACAATGGGATTTGTTGAACTGCCAGCCAGCAATGCTTAAAAATACTTAGAGGTGTTGGAGGAAGAAGGGCGAGGGGAATCAAAGGGCAGACTTCTTAATTATTATAATCAGGGAAAACTTTGGATGTAGCTTTGTATACCCATCCCGACATCTTCCGATAACCTTGCATCATCAAACAGGACTTTGGCAAACCTTACTGAGGCCAGAGAGGGTCAGTAATTCATCTATTAAGTTTTATCTCACCTTTTCTTATTTCTGGGAAGGGATTGTTCCACATGGAAAGGCATTCACGTTTACTTCTAAAATGCCATTTCCTAATATACTTTTAACTCTACCTTTCCATTCCAACAATCAGTCAATTAGTAATAGAAAGCACAAGGAAAAAAATAACCATAAACAAATACCGTATTTTTTGCACCATAACACTCACTTTTTTCCTCCTAGAAAGTAAGGGGAAATGTCTGTGCGTGTTATGGAGGGAATGCCTACGGGTGGCATGCCTACAGATTTTCCTCCTCTAAAAACTATGTGCGTGTTATGGTCGGGTGTGTGTTATAGAGTGAAAAATACGGTAATTCCCATCATTGTTGTACATGAAGCAAGAACTGGAAAAATCCAAGCTAATTCAGCAGGAGCAAAACCTAACAAGCCTGGCTTAAAACCGTCTATCAAAAACTTCACTCTTGTGGCCGATCCCCACAACACCTACTCACTATGGGCCCTACTAAAGCAAGCAGTCTAATTGGTCAACGCTTAAAAGATATCGAGCATTAGAACAACCTGGAAACAATTCTGCCCTTGGTATCTTCATTTTCTACCTCTCCATTTTGATTCTCTGGCCCCATATCTGCACAAACTTATTATTCCAAAATACAGACGTGCTTTTACACTTGCAAGACTGGATGTTTTGCCCTCTGCGGTACTTGAGGGTTGATTCCAAAAGATCCCGCCTGAGAAACGTCTTTGCCCCTGTGGAGATAGTAGCACCAAAACAGTGGCACACGTCCTCCTGTCTTGTACTCTCTTACAAAGACCTGAGGAATGAGATCAACACCCCACTCGTACTAACCATCCCAGGGCACTCAACCACTGCCACAATGTCCTTTCTTGTATCAGATCAAAATGAGGAGATGACAGCAAAGGTTGACAGGTTCATAGCAGGGGCAGTCAGAATAAGGGCCACTAACTGACGGCTGATTCAGGACTTTAAATTGTGCTCTTATATCAAATTTCCTTTTATTTGTATACTGTAATGTTTTACTATTGCTATGGCCATTGGCTAATGCGAATAAAGTTTTATCTATCTATCTATCTATCTATCTATCATCTATCTATCTATCATCATCTATATTTATCTATCTATTTATCTATATCTATCTATCATCATCTATCTATCTATCTATCATCTATCTATCTATTATCATCTATATCTATCTATCTATCTATATCTATCTATCCTCATCTATCTATCTATCTATCTATCTATCTATCTATCTATCTAACAAGGCAATAGTAGAGGACATGTAGACTGGTTTCCTCCCAAGTCAGAAGTGAGTTGAAATAGTAGCATATTGACATGGTGTCCAAAGGCGGATTGGGAGGAAGCCAGGTCGGTGGCTACTGTCGCCACCAAAAGGATTCCCTCTTCAGTCGTATCCCAGCAGCAAAGAGACACAAAGCAGAGACTCCTGGGAAGACTTATTGCTCTCCAAATCCAGTTTCATGGCAATAAGTCCCACTGAATAGACATGTACAGTGGAACCTTGGGTTACAGACGCTTCAGGTTGCAGATGCTTCAGGTTACAGACTCCGCTAACCCAGAAATAGTACCTCAGGTTAAGAACTTTGCTTCAGGATGAGAACAAAAATCGTGCTCCGGCAGTGTCGCAGCAGCTGGAGGCCCCATTAGCTAAAGTGGTACCTCAGGTTAAGAACAGTTTCAGGTTAAGAACAGACCTCCAGAACGAATTAAGTTCTTAACCCAAGGTATCACTGTATAGGGTTGTGCTTGCAGGTGTGCTCAGAGGGAAGAAATTAATAATCCATAATTTTTAATGCATTGAATTTACTCAGGATTAAAATAGTAAGCCATCTAGCAAAGCAACATTTTTAAGAAATGCACACAGTAAATCAAAAGAACAAGAAGGAAAATGCTGCCATTTTCAAAGGCTCAATAGGTACACCCTCAGATTTTAGTAAAGGCGTAACAAAAATCATTAAAACTTAATACTTTAATGCATTTCTAATTTAAATGGCTTAAAACAACTCAAAAGGAGTCTCATTGCTAGGGAATAATTCAGATGAATAATTTAACAGGCATCGGTTATTTTTGGCCAAGAATGATGTCTTGGGTATTTGGGTGTTCTCCCAAGTAGCTTCTGGGACCTGGGTTGTTGGCACCAAAACAGAAAGTCTAGTCGCCACGAAAGGGGGGGGGGGTCACCAACATTTCTTATTTATTATTTTGATAAGCATGAACTAATAAGCAATTCACAAAAGTGACACATTATTAATATCACATTTTTAGCAGAAATTGTTGATACATGTTTAATTTGGTGTTTAGAATAAAAATATTGGTACCATACTTCAGTTTTCAAAACACTCTACTTTTTATTGTTAAACTCCTTAACATATTGCCTATCCTTAACATATACTTCGAGGCTTCAAAGCACATATGTTTCAGTAATCCTTGAGTGTCAGCCAGGCACAAAAAAATGGCACCCAGACTTTTTAAGGTGCTCGCAAATGTACCTGGCGCCCTGCTAATTTCGAACCCTGCTGAGATACAGCCAAATGATCGCAACTGAATCCTGCAAGGAGATGTTCCACAACTGTGTCCCTATGGATCTTTCTATGGAATCATCCTCCAAGGTTCTTCCATAGGCTGCCACTTTCCTTTCTATTCTGGGTGCGAAATGAAGGACACGCATCTTGCAAGACAGTATCTCTCTCCAGTATCTCTTAAAAATGCCGGCTCTGCCATCAGTCAAGGCCTTTTGACGCTAGATTTACTTCTGACCCTGTAGCTCTGTTTGTTTACAATCTCTGCATGACAAAGGGTGCCGGTCATGATGATATCTCTTTCATTTCTATTTTAGGACAGGTATGTTCAAGGTGAGAAAATGGTAACAAAGACTCTCCATTGCCACTAGGTGCCGCTTCTGATCAGAATCAAGGAGCCCAAACAGCAGAAACACCTGGAAACAATGTCAAGGCAGGTCATAAGAAGGGCCCTTCTGGATCAGGCCAGAGCAGAGCCATTAGGCAGGGTGAGGCCATTGCCTCAGGCAGCAGAAGCGCCCCCAGGCGCCACATGGCACTGATCTGGGGCAACATCAAATCCATTTTGGGTGAGATCTCATTCCAGACATGCATGATCTCACCCAAAATGGGCACTGATGGTGGCAGTGCTTGCCTGCCATTGGCGGGTGCAGCAAAGCAGGTGGCAGGAGCAGGTAGGTGGTAGCAGAAGTGGCAAGGCTAGGCAGCACTTTCCATTTTGCCTCAAGTGCCAGAGGCCTATCTAGACACCAACCCAATCCCTATGGAAAGCCCACAAGCAGGACCTGACTACAGCTGCGCTCTCCCTATTCATGACTCCCGGCAACTAGTGTTCAGAGAGATACTGCCTCCGGTAATGGAAGGTAGAACATGACTGGTCTCCACTGATAGCCTTGTGCTCCATGAATTTGTCTAATCCTCTTTCAAATTCATTTGGTGGAAGTAATTTGCACAAATCAACTATGTGCTGTGTGAATTAATTGTGGGGTTTTAAATTTGAATTTTGACCTGTTGCTACTCTTTCAAACTTTCTGAGGAAAGATACTTCTTTTCTTTACAAAAGGGAGGGGAAAACAACAGCTTTTATGAATAGAGCCTCAGAACCCTCGTTCTCTTATAATGGCAATAGCGCCCACCTGAGAGGTGCCAGAACTGAGTTGCAGTGAGTTCCGGCTGAGAAAAAAGCCCTCTATAAAATCATCTTTATACTCCTTCGTATTCAGTTCCTCTTCTCCATTTTCCAAGGTAGAGAACTTGCCATTCTTGTTTATCATTTCACTTCACCAGTCAAGGTTTATTGATATCATTTCTGCCCATGGTTTTGTTTCATTGTTCTTTCTCCTTCCATTTCAAGAGTTTGATATGTGGAAGTGTAAGAATGAATGAAAGGAAAGCTTATGTTCCTAAGAAGATTAATGAATGATACTTAGCTAAGATATATAATACAACAATGTGTCAAGCCTTAAATTACCACAGGAAGGAATTCTAAGTTGCTTTTAGAGGATTTTAATATTTAGAAAGTTCTTGCTTTAGTCGTAATTTTCCTTTATTTACTCAGTGTTTAAATACCCCAACGTGCTATCAATTTGACATAACCTCCATTTTTTATCATCATTGTCATGATCTCAATCAGAACAAAGAGGAAAAAATGTCATTGTTGCAATTTCTGGCTCTTCCTGGTGGCCACCCTTAAAGGGTTCATTTTAAAATAATAAACAAAACAACAACAAATTGAATTAAACATTTAAGTGCCATTCATTTATTTATTGCCTTTCAGATTTATACCACTCCTTAACCCCATGTTGGTTTATAATAAAATTAATAGACAAATAAAGGCAAAGTAAAAAGGCAAAGAAACTCTCAGGTTAGCTGTAATACACAACAGAAGAACCACAGCATAATCGGACAGGCAGAGTGACCTTTCTTTCTTTCTTTCTTTCTTTCTTTCTTTCTAAGGCCTTTTAGAATAAAAATCTCTCTTTCCTTGTATGGAATTTTCATTGATTTTCTGTTAAACGGCACACATTTCCAGCAACAGACTGGCAGGTGCAGAATATCAAATGTAGTCCTGAGTCTTGTTTTTGCAAACGTGTGTTTCCAGGGAAATGATGACTTTGAATTGGCCAACAGAATTGCTTACATCACAAAAATTACTCATATCCCATGCTGCTCAACTGTCCCAATTTAAGCGAGACACCCCAGAATTACAAAAGCCATTCCCAACTTCTGATTGGATCCCAGAATATCCTGTTCTGGGGGCTAGTGGTCTGTTGAGAGTCTGCTGGCTCGCACTACAACACTGGACCAAATGATGTTTGTATTTTGTTTTTGCTCTCTGGGGCAGATCAGCTGGCTCCCGCAAGAGCTTGGGAGCAAAAAAATGAACATCCTGATTTGGATCACTTGGATGTTGGAGAGTATGACATCCTTGTCTTGAAAACAGAGCCATTCTGCTATATCCCACCTGCCTTAAATATGCCTTACTGCTAAGAAATAGCGGTGCAGGGTTTCAGGCACCAGGGCTCATTAATGGCTCTTTGGCCCTTCTGCCTCATAAGTCATTCCATTCATCTTCCCAGCCTGTGTCTCACAACAAAAACATCAGGAAAGGAAGAGGGAATTGGCTAAAACCAGCTCACTTTAGGCCATGCCAACATATGAAAGTATAAGGCATAATTTTGCCCCAGATTTTTTCTGAAGCCTACATTGCTGAAGTACTGGAGCATTTATGTTCAAGGACACAAAACCTGAATCCCAACATGGCTTTGTAGCACAGACACATTCTTTTTCTCAGTGTGGATTTGTATTGTTAATGACAGACAGTGGAAATTTTCATTTCAAATTTCACAGAAACTTTCCCGCAGATTATCTGCTTGATTGATAGTTGTGGTTGGTTCCTTTCCTCCATGTGGCTTCATTTTAAATGGCTTCAGGTATGTTGTAAATAATATTTGGAACAAATTGCTTCCTGAAGCTGAAGATTAAAGTGTACTTTTTGTCCTATCATAAGCTTCTTTACTTGCCTGCACAATGCAATGCAGAACAATACAATGTGTGGCTGAACCCACACGGGATATATATCTCTGTGGGCAGATTGAAAACAAGTGATATATACCTAGCAGCAGAGTAGCATTCAGCTGCTGATTCAAATCTGAGAATAAGATCTGGCTTTCTTAACATTCCCAAGCTCAAGAACTCATTCACTTTTCAAATTCTTGTACACAGATAAACTCACACACATTTTTTAAAGCAGCAGTTTTACCCAATGGTAATCCAGTGTATAACTTCTAGTTTTAGAACATGGCACATTGCAAATCCACAAGGGCACCACCTAAAATTTCAGCTCCAAAGATTTACTATTACAGAGCCGTTCGCTGTTACATAGTGACAACTATCAACCCCAAAGAAGACTAGTTGCTCAGCCTCGCTTTATAACAATATGCTTGCCAAGATTATGAAACTTTGGCCCGTTGATCATAAATGGCTCAGCTGTCAATTTATGCTTGATAAATTATTTTTATTCTGGTTTTACAATGGCAGGTGGCCAAGACTGTTCTATGGTATGAAGATATGAGATGCATTGCATCTCTCTCCCTCCCTCTCTCTCTCTCTCTCTCTCTCTCTCTCTCTCTCTGTGTGTGTGTGTGTGAGAGAGAGAGAGAGAGAGAGAGTGACAGACAGACAGACAGACAGATAGAGACAGAGAAGCACACCAGTATAATTACCATCATATCAGGGTTTTATAGGACTGATATACCTTGAGTTTTAAAGCTCCCTGCCTTTAGGAGAAGGCTTAAAAACATTATTTTATCTTTGCAAATGATGTTCCTGGTGTGCATTTATTAGATGAGATCATCTGTTCATTCTTCGGATCTCTGAAACATACGAATTTCAATTCCCTTTTGTTGTGGGGAAAATCCCAGAGGCAATTAATATATTTAATAACCTGGAATGAATGAACTCAGGGGAACACAAAGGTTCTGCAATATGGAAAGACACACTTGCTTTGATAAATTTCGGGTTTTTTTGGGGGGGTGGTGTTATTATTTAAATATATGCATTCAGTTTTTAAATGAAAACATTTAGTTTGGTGTTTTTAAAAAAACTAGGAATCTCACAGGAAAGCCATGTGTGCAAGTTTTGTCAAAGTAATACCCAAAGACTTAGAGTATTCTTCTTGCACACATATTTATTTGGAGCTAATTCAAACATTTAGGGTCTGTCTAAAGTGTATACAGCATCTGTGGGACTGCATCCCTTAAGAATGTATGTCTCACATTACTTCCTACATTCAAGCAGTGTTTTTCGGGGGGTAGGTATGCAGGGGTATGCATACCCCCAAATATTTTGTGAATCTTTGTCCTTTTGTCCATTACTGTATTTATTTTCCCCAATTTGAACATAAAATGGTAATTTTCTTGAGTCAAATTGAGAGTACCCCTAAACATTGTTTTTAATAGAAAAAAAGCACTGCATTCAAGTATGCCTGTAAAATGTCACAGTAGGTTGCCATATTTTGAAGAGAAAAAAGAGGACAATTTGTCGACTTCTTCTTTTAACTATGGATATCTATGACAACTCTCATCATGAAAAAAGAGGATACGTCCTGGAAAAAGATGACATATGGCAACCCTCCATAACCTATTTCTAAATTTGCACCTATGCTTATAAATCAGCACGTGCACATTTAATGTATAGCTGCATCCCCTTTTGTTCACTTTTTGGGTTATGTGTTTCCTCTTTTTTTGGCAATTCCTAAGCAGCCATCTCAATGCAATGTAGGACTGCAAAGTTTGCCTGGAAGGATTATTGCTCTGATCAATCAAATACATCATTTTGGTAAGTGTAATCACATAAAAATTTTGATTGGCCAGGGTGGAATCCCAGATTAATCAGTCAATACACACACACACCGACTTATAAAAAACTGCAGATGACAGACACTATCTTATGATGCATTCCTTCTTCTAGAAATTGGAATTCGGCTTAGAGGACAATTCTTGCTATAAGACATGCATGCATCAGCTAGAAATGAAAGGGGTGTTTGTGTGTGTGTGTTTGTTTTAAAAAAAATATCTTCAAAATTCATGCACATTTTATTTTATTCTATTTTGTTTATAACATTATTTCTATACTTCCATATTGTGAAATATCAGGGCAGTGTACATAAAGCACAATTTAAGAAATAAAAACAAAACACATATTGATTATATCAGTTAATTAGTTGACTATTTGGCATGAAGAAAACAAGAGTGCTTTATTCCAGTAATTTGGTGTGCATTGAATTCAAAGCTGGAAATAAATGCATGCATTTCCCCCCCCCCAAAGGGTCAATTTTTGCACTTAAATTGTGAATATGAAATTTTGCATTGCAAAAATCAGAATTTACATTTTGAATGTGAAATCAAACCTCAGATCCAAAAGGTGAGTGCTTTAGAGACATGCCAGATATCAAACAGAGCCAAATGCCGAACACCACTGCATGCATCTAGCTACGCAATGGCGGCAAACTGCAAACACTGAAACCAAATGCCATTGTTGAAATCAAATTCTGTAAGGCGTTAATTACAGATACCCAAATATTCAGTGAATACTCAGCAAATATTTGATTAATTCAGCTCAGATAATCTGAGAAGAAAGATGAGGAGAATTTTGGGGATTAAATTCATTTGAGCTCTAATTTTTTTAACAAGAAGAAACCTAATCTAAATGAATGCATGCATCCAATTTTAGTGTGTGTGTCATTTCTCAACACATGAAATAACTACTTGCCAATTATCTGCAAAGCATGAGAAAAGAACACCGCCTGGAAAGTCCAGCAGAGGTCACAGTAATTTCCATCAACTGCAATCTCAGTTCCACTTGGACACAAATGATGTCTGACTCATGGAAATATTAACTTCACTGTTTGTACTTATTCAGACACAGTAGCTTCCACTGTGTTCTGCGGTATTTGTGGGAAATACCCGTAGTGACTCGATCTTTATTTTCCATTTTTATATCATTACCCCGTGTGGTTGCTGATGCCCTCTTCATTATCAAAGTGGAACTCATTAGAGCTCTAAAACCAGAAGCACACTTCAGCACAGGACTTCAAATTACCCTTGCTTTTAGCCTCGATGAAAATAGTTGTGCTAATGCCATTGGGGCATAGCTAAGTGTTTACTGGATTAATACTAGCTAAATATACGTAACTGGGCAGACTATGTCAGCTGTGCGACCCTGATTCTTTCCTTCCCTTTAAGCTACACAGTGCAGTTCTGATACACCTAACTTAAATAATTCTGTTTCACTTTTAGCATTAAGAGAGACAATGTTACACATCCTGTGCTACTTCCTTGGCTTCCTCCCAGCTTAATAATACTGATCTTCTTTTTGTGGTGATGGTGAACTTTTGATATGGCGGATTCATAATACTAACTGCACCAGTTCAGAAAATCCATGGGCCCATTTACAAGCTGACCCTCATCCCCCACTGAAATTCAGGCCCAGTGCATAATGGGTTCTATGCTACCAACAGCTGATCCTTCCTGCCACATCCTAAACAAACTGATCCTTGTGAGGGGGCAATCAGTGTGAAGGAAGCTCAGTGGAAACACCTGTAGGTCTTCCCTTATGGGTCCTTCTCGGGGTTCCTCCTCTGAGTGAGGTTCAGGGGGTGATGATAAAGGAGAGGGCCTTTTTAATTGTGGCTCCCTGTCTGTGGAATGCTCTCAGCAGTGAAACCTGCCTGGCACCCTCACTGACCTAGCACCAGGTAATGACTTATCATTTCCCCCAGGCCTTTGATGGACTGGGTTGAATTTGTTTGACTGTTGATATGTAGCCAATGCTTCCAATGGCTGTCGTTCAGAGTTGTGGACTGTTTTTGTAAGGTGTATGAAAATGTTAATGTTTTATACAATATATCCCCCCTTCATGATTGTGAATGCAAGTCACTTGGATGCATTTTTGGTAACAAGCAACTAATAAGTCTCATGTTGTTGTTGTTGTTTAGTTGTTTAGTCGTGTCTGACTCTTCATGACCCCATGGACCAGAGCATGCCAGGCACTCCTGTCTTCCACTGCCTCCCGCAGTTTGGTCAAACTCATGTTGGTAGCTTCGAGAACACTGTCCAACCATCTCATCCTCTGTCATCCCCTTCTCCTTGTGCCCTCCATCTTTCCCAACATCAGGGTCTTTTCCAGGAAGTCTTCTCTTCTCATGAGGTGGCCAAAGTATTGGAGCCTCAGCTTCAGGATCTGTCCTTCCAGTGAGCACTCAGGGCTGATTTCCTTTAGAATGGATAGGTTTGATCTTCTTGCAGTCCATGGGACTCTCAAGAGTCTCCTCCAGCACCATAATTCAAAAGCAGCAATTCTTCGATGATCAGCCTTCTTTAAGTCTCATAATAAGTAATAATAGGCCTGGACAGAAGGTCATTTCTGTTGGGATGCAGGGGACTTCTCGTTCCCTTTGACTCCCAGTCCAGGACTGTGTACACCTTAAGCCTCCTTGGTTTCCAGTAAGCTTTACTGCAGTCTGCCAAGTTCCTCTGCCCCCTCCTCAGTTTACTTGGCCAGGGAGAGCTAGCTGGGAGGGCTTGTATCAACCTCTGCCCAAGCTTGGAAAGACTAAGCCTGCTTAGAAAAATGCACACTTTTAAGCAAAATAAAAAAATTCCTTCCAGTAGCACCTTAAAGACCAACTGAGTTAGTTCTAGGTATGAGCTTTCGTGTGCATGCACACTTCTTCAGATACACTGAAACAGAAGTCACCGGACCTTTCTATATAGTGAGAAGGTGGGGAGGGGTATTACTCAGAAGGGTGGTGGGAATGGGTGATTGGCAGATAGCTGCGATGAGCCTGTTGACGACTCTTAACGACTGCAATAGGTCTAACAGGAAAAAGCAAGGGGTGAGAAGGTGAAAAATGGCTTTGTCATGTATAATGAGATAAGAATCCAATGTCTTTATTCAAACCAGGTCTCTCCATAGTTTTAAGTTTGGTGATAAGTTGCAATTCAGCAGCTTCTCTTTCCAGTCTATTTCTGAAATTCCTTTGTAATAGAACAGCTACTTTGAGATCTTGTATAGAATGTCCTGGGAGATTGAAGTGTTCTCCTACTGGTTTTTCTGTCTTGTGGTTCCTGATGTCGGATTTATGTCCATTTATTCTTTGGCGTAAGGTCTGGCCTGTTTGTCCAATATAGAGAGCTGAAGGACACTGTTGGCATTTTATGGCATACACAATGTTAGACGATGAGCAATTAAATAGTCCCGAGATGGTATGTGTGATGTTGTTGGGGCCAGTAATGGTGTTGTCCGGGTGTATGTGGCAGCAAAGTTGGCATCTGGGTTTATTGCAGGCTCTGGTGCCAGTGTCCGTGTTAAGTCTGGTTATAGTATTATTGTGGGTTAGGAGTTGTTTAAGATTGGGGGGCTGTCTGGAGGCAATGAAAGGTCTTCCTCCCAGAGCTTGAGAAAGAGAACTGTCATTGTCCAGGAGAGGTTGTAGATCTCTGATGATGCGTTGTACTGTTTTAACTTGGGAGCTGTATGTGATGACTAGAGGTGTTCTGTTATTTTCTTTTTTGGGTCTGTCTTGCAGCAAGTTCTCTCTGGGTATCAGTCTGGCTCTGTTGATCTGTTGTCTAACTTCATCTGCTGGGTATTTTAGTTCTAAAAAGGTTTGCTGTAGATCTCTTAGGTGAGAGTCTCTGTCTGTAGAATTGGAGCAGATGCGGCTGTAACGTAGTGCCTGGCTATATACAATGGACTGTTTGGTATGTTTGGGATGGTAGCTAGAGGCATGTAGATATGTTTGTCGGTCAGTTGGTTTACGGTATAAGGTGGTGTCTATGCGCCCATCCTGTATTTTTATAGTAGTGTCCAAAAAATGTATTTCTTGCATAGATTGATTCATTGTTAGGTTGATGGTGGGGTGAAAATCATTGAATTTCTGGTGGAAGGTGTCCAGGGTCTGTTGACCATGTGTCCAGATGATAAAAATATCATCAATGTATCGCAGGTACAAGAGAGGTTTGAGTGGGTAGGAGTTTAGGAAACGTTGTTCTAAATCCGCCATGAAGATGTTGGCATACTGTGGGGCCATGCGGGTGCCCATTGCTGTGCCGCTGATCTGAAGGAACAGGTCATCACCGAATTTGAAGTTGTTGTGGGTAAGGACAAATTGGCAGAGTTTGGTAGCCAATTTGTCTCTGCCAATTTGTTTCAGTGTATCTGAAGAAGTGTGCATGCACACGAAAGCTCATACCTAGAACTAACTCAATTGGTCTTTAAGGTGCTACTGGAAGGAATTTTTTTATTTTGTTTTGACCATGGCAGACCAACACGGCTACCTATCTGTAACTGGAACTATGGAAGGCACCACTTTTAAGCAGACTGTCTTGAGTTTTCTCAGAGAACTTGCAAGGAAGTTGGGTTGAGGCTGGAGCTCCTACATCACCACCAATTTTATAGGAATGTTTTAACAATTACCAAGAAGTTATAGGCAAAGTATTTTGAGTTTGCCTCATCTGATCCCTTATCTCCTGACATTTTTCAGCACCAAGATGGAAGGGAAGTGAGCAGATATTTCCAAGGGCCATTTGTGGCAAGGTTTCAAATTATCTATAAAATCATAATCAGATGAAAGTGCCACTTAACTCAGCATTCTGCTTCCAAAAGAGGACAAGACAGGGACTTCTAGAGCATTCAGGCATTTTGGAGAGCACCCAGTTGGAAAAGGCTGTTCTAGAAACTGACATGCAGAGCATAATATTCCCTTCCTGGTTGTCCCTAGTGTTGGAGATAAGCTTCAACAAACACACACATGGCATAAAGTTGATATTTCAGTTCCCTGGCAAAATATAAAAACCAGACCGTCAACACAAAAGCTAGAATGTAATTTTTAAGTCATGTTAGATAAAGAGCAACTGGATAGTTGATTACCTTGCAAATAGGCTTGGCTTATTCAAAGAAATTACGGTATCTCTCAGGTGACAGAGGGTTTTAGCTGTGTTGCAGTTCACAATTCAGCGTTTTACTTTTCTTATTCCCAAGTCCATAATGATGTGTAGTAACGCCTACATGGACATTTTTTGCTTGAGGCAGCACCCAAAATAATCTCTTGTCCTGCCACTTATAGATGGCACCTCTTTCCTTTTTCAGATAGATTGTGGTCTGGGCCATCTTATTAACTATTAGACTGAGTCATGAACTCTGGTCCCTTGCAGTTTTTTCACTGTGAGACACCTTTCGACAAGTAGTTGAGCTTCTGTTGCTTCTCTTTAGCTTTCTCTCTGCCTTAACTGGAAGTTGTTACTAAAGTTAGGAGAGACAGAAATGAACAATCCCCAAACCAGGTCCCCCAACCTTGCTCAATCACAAACTGTAGGGCGTCACAAAATGGCAGTCAAGATTACGATTGCTTCCCAATAGATTTCTGTATTCTGCTTCAGAATCTAACTGTGCAATCCTATACCTATTAAGAAGCAATTCCAACTGAGTTCAATTGGACATCCTCCTGGACAAGCGCATATTGTAACACTGTCTAAATTTTACAGCAGGCGTTGGAGCTTTTGGCCCAGGGACCAAATGGGAGCCCTTGAGAATCTCCTCAGGCCCTGTCCTCACTGGCTTTGCTTAATGCCCTTGACTGCATCCCTGAACTATGATAATCCCTGTTATTTGCCTGTGTAGAGGATGAAGAAGTGTAGGTGTTTTATGTGGGTGTAAAAAGTCTGGTTTTCAAATGGCTGGAATAATGTGACATATCAGATGCTTAAGGCTTGATAAGAATCAAATTTATTGCTCTGCCCACTTTTCCCTCTGTGTCTCCCACCTATTTTTGCTCCTGGCCCTCCCCCTAACTAGCATGTGGCCCCCATTTGGTTCCCCATGAGGAAATGCATTCCTTAGGCTGAAAAAGGTTCCAGACCTCTACATTACTGGAGGTAATTACTGGAGTTCAGAGCTTTCCCCAAGAGCAGTGATTTATTTTGTTTGTGACTCAGGTGTGCATGGGCTTACCTTTGCATGCCAGTTGATGAAGGTCATTATCAGGAGGGATAATGCTGGAAGATTAGAACAATAGGAGTTTTTTTGGGGGGGGGGGTTGTTGCTATTTTGCTTTCAGGCTAGCTGCAGCGGATTTGATGAGGATTACTTATACAAATATATATATATATCCCGGAGACCATCCAAATAAAAAGTTGAAAATGACTTTGTGATGCAGCACATGTTTGCATGCATTTGGAAGCATGCAAAGCACAAAACAAAGCATGAGCTATATTTAAAATGAATATGAAAAGACCTCTGGCACACCAGCTGAGCTATGTGCACTAGTTTGCACTGAAAGATAGGTAAGACTTTGATTCTGAAAGTGCAACCTTGTGACTGTCTACCTGGAAACAATTCCATTGTGCTCAGTGGAACTTTTGCATAGGGTCATTGCAGCCTCAAACGATTTAACATATGGCATAATCAAAGTCCAGTTCTCATAATGATTGATGGGGCTGGCAAAGATACGCAGATATTCTCTTCATCACTGATTTAGTAATTTACTTCTAAGCAACCATCTCAAGGCAACTTACACAGAATGGTGGTGAAATGTACTGAGGAACCAGAAGCGCCTGCTCAGTGGGAAAAAGCAGAGAGCATCTCACAAAATTTAGACATTAGGGCATCGAGAGGTGAATGACTCGCAACTGTAAGGGAAGCTGTTATGTCTCTGAGTTGTACAGTTGCCCTTTTCTCCTAACCCACTCTTGACAACTCAGCTGGATTGCAGAGTGTTATGTTCCTTAGTAGAAAGCACATAGAGAATTTATTAAGTCAGGCACATACTGGCAAGTTATAAACAGGCCAATATCAGGTATCACGTGTGCTGAAATGATGTGATAGAAACATATGAAGCTGCTTTCTACTGCTCTGTAATAAAAAGGGCAATATCTGTATTTCTTTAACGTATTTCAGGATGCATCACGTCATCAGTGTTTGCAGGATACTGGGGGCAAGCAACAAAGGTGCTAGAAGTAGTCATGCTCCACATGCAACCTTCTCAAGGCAATCTAGCATGTTCACCACTGGGCACAGGGCAGTGGGGTAGAGGGGGGTCTTTAGTCTAATCCTGTTCTTCTGTTCCATGTGATGATGTATATGTGGATGCTTTAAAATGTGTATGTATGAACAGAGATGTTGCCCAGATGTATGTATGGCACTTGTATCCAGCTCTTCTCCCCACAAGCTTGGTGTAGTTTATCTACTGCTCCCAAATACTCCTCCATTGAGACAGCTTCATGGTCAAGCTTACTTTAGCTTTAGAAAAAAAGGCTGCATCATGGGCATGTGGACCATTCCTGTATCCTGCTACATTTGGCTTTGGCTGCATCTTGGTGGCACTTTCTGTGATCGCAAAGACATGAATACATCTCATCTGGGCAGGGATTAGTCTCTCTCCACCACCGACCATGAAACTCTGTGCTGCAAACCTTCCTGAAAGCGCTCGCTCTCTCTCTCTCTCTCTCTCTCTCTCTCTCACACACACACACACACACACACACACACACACACACACACAAGGCAGGCAGTCTTCACTCTTGTATTCTTTATAGGCAAAGTGGCCTCACCTGTTTTCATATACCCTGGACCAGGGATGGCCCTCCAGGTGTTGTCAGACTCCAATTCCCATCAGCACCAGCCAAGATATTCAATGGTCAGGAATGATGGGAGCTGGTGTCCAGCAACATCTGAAGGGCTGCATATGTTTTTTTGCTGCCTAGACTTGAACTGCTCTGGAGTCCCTCCCCATTCTTACCACTGGTGATTTGCTCTATGGAGCCACTTGTCTGAGCTTTCTGTTTGGAAATCTCATACAGTGAAGCAGTATTCTGAAGGTGTCATTCACCCCAGCTCTCTCTTCTTGTCGCATCTGCCCCCACACATGAAGTGTGTGTGTGTGTGTGTGTGTGTGTGTGTGTGTGTGTGTGTGTATTAAAGATGTATATATGCACGTCTAACCAAGCAAGTGGATTTTTGCCTGAGTTTGCTCTGTCTTGTCTGCTAGTGCCATCTATTTATATCTCAGACTGTCTCCTCCTCCCTCCCTTTCCTTTTCCCACTCCTCCCCAACCATTCCCCTGTTAGAAATCCAGCACATTAAAAAAAGATACTGTGATGCAGCGATCTTCGCTGACTGTTATCTCCTGGTTGAGCTGGTGGGCTGGGAGAACTGCCTTCTGCTGGGATTTTTGTTCTGTGAGCCAGATTTAACCCTGCAGCTTGAAAGATGGTACTGATAAACTGTTGTTGTTCACCTGCAAATGATTCAAGGCTCAGTGGAAACCAGAGAACAGAGGTCTGTAGAGACAGTGGAGGGGAAAGGGAACCTGTGACTCTCCTGATGTTGTTGGACTCCATCTCCCATCAGCCCCAGTCAGCATGGCCAATGATCAGAGATAATGGGAACTAGAGTCCAACAGTATCTGGACTTCAGACCCAGAACTGCTGCAAATAAATACAGCTGCAAATAAAACGTTTTGTGTGTTTTAAGTGTGATATACAATGTGACACTTGATGGTGATGGTGAGCCTTCAATGTATTTTTTAAAATGCTATTTAAAAAGCATTTTCAGAATGTTTTTTTATATGTGTGCAGATTCCACCTCTGTATGTCATATCCTCAGGCATCTGTGTTCACTGCTAATGGCTCCTCTGGGCCCTCCAATCAGCACTGGGTGGCTGGATGTGGAGAACGGCCATTTTAATTCCCCACAGTGCCTTGTCACAGCTTCTTTCCAGGGGCATTGTGAGAAATCATTGCCACCCTTTTAATCAGGGTGCTGCTGCTAGCCCCCATCCCAATCCACCATCGCTGCTAGATAACTTTGCCAAACCCCCTGCCCCCCAAACTGGGACCAGCACTGCTTAATTTAAGAATGCTGGATAATCCTAGTATTCTGCTTCAAAGTGAGACCTGGAAAAACTTGTTTAGCTGGCCCTGCTCAAGTCACACCAGATATTTGGGGGGGGGGCGGAATTGCGAGCTTCTTGTTGAAACACTGGGTTTCAATGCCGAGAACTCATAGGCGTATTTTATTTTTGGCGAGCAGCAATAACATGGTATATGTAAGTGACTGCACTTTGTGACCAAGCTCTTTTGGCACTGTTTTTGACATTTTAATTTTTGTGCTGTACGATGGGTGCAAAAGAACATGTGGTCACAAGAAGGTAAATGGTGAAGGACCTCTGGAGATTTTAATCCAGTCAAAGGTGACTATGGGGTTGTGGTGCTCATCTCGCTTTCAGGCCGAGGGAGCTGACATTTGTCCACAGACAGCTTTCTGGATCATGTAGCCAGCATGGCTAAACTGCTTCTGGTGCAACGGAACACCATGATGGAAACTAGAGTGCATGGTAGTGCTGTTTACCTTCCTGCTACAGCAGTACCTATTTATCTACTTGCACTGGCATGCTTTCAAACTGCTAGGTTGGCAGGAGCTGGAACAAAACAACAGGAGCTCATCCCGTCGTGGGGATTCAAACCGCTGACCTTCTCATCAGCAAGCCCAAGAGGCTCAGTGGTTTAGACCACAGTGTCACCTGCATCCACAAGAGCAGCCCTGCTGGATGAGGCCAATGACTCATCTAGTCCAGCATCCAGCCAACCTGATGCCCATGGGAACCATGCAAGCAGGTCTTGAGTTGCATCAGAAGTCTCCCCACTTATAACTCCCAGTAATTCTGCATCTTTAAACCAATATCTCACTGTTTCCACAAAGCCCTCTTGGACCCAAATTGGAGGACCCAAATTGTTTTGTTTTTTTTTTATAATAATTTTTATTGATTTTACAACATAAAGAAAAAACAAAACAAACATAATGCGACTTCCCCAAACCTCCCCTTCACTGCATCCAAATTTCAAAATTTTTAGCAATTCTTCATCCCATTTTTATATTTAATTCTCTTTAAAAAGAGTTTCTGCTTTATAAATTTCGATTTATAGCTGTAATTCTTAGTGTCCAATCCCCTGACATCTTAACATTCCGAAATTTTACAACAATTTTTAAGATAGATTTTAAATTTTTTCCAGTCCTCCTCCACTGTCTCTTTCTTCTGGTCACGGATTCTGCCGGTCATCTCTGCCAGTCCCATAAATTCAGTCACCTTGGTCTGCCATTCTTCCAGAGTAGGTAGTTCTTTAGTCTTCCAATACTTCGCCAAAAGGATTCTTGCTGCTGTTGTTGCGTACATAAAAAAGGTCCTATCTTTCTTTGGTACCAATTGGCCGACCATGCCCAAGAGAAAAGCCTCCGGTTTCTTTACAAATGTCCACTTAAGGATTTTCTTAATTTCATTATAGATCATTTCCCAGTAGGCCTTAATCTTTGGGCAGGTCCACCAAAGGTGATAAAAAGTTCCTTCACATTCATTACACTTCCAGCAATTGTTATTGGGCAAATGATATATCTTTGCAAGCTTGGCTGGGGTCATGTACCACCTATAAATCATTTTCATTATGTTCTCTTTCAGGGCACTACATGCCGTAAATTTAATACCTGTGGTCCATAACTGCTCCCAGTCAGCAAACATAATATCATGACCAATATCTTGTGCCCACTTAATCATGGCTGATTTAACCGTTTCATCTTGTGTGTTCCATTTTAGCAGCAGATTATACATTCTAGACAAATTCTTAGTATTGGGTTCTAGCAATTCTGTTTCTAACTTTGACCTCTCCTTCTGAAATCCTAGTTTTCTGTCCTGCTTAAAAGTTTCATTAATCTGGTAATAATGTAACCAGTCTCGGACTTTAGGTTTCAATTTCTCGAAACTCTGTAGTTTCAGCTTTTCACCATCATATTCTACAATTTCACAATATTTTGGCCAGTCTGTATCCATGTTCAATCTTTTTACCGCCTTAGCTTCCATTGGTGACAGCCACCTGGGGGTTTTACTTTCAAACAAATCTTTATATCGATTCCATACATTATACAATGCTTTCCTAATAATATGATTTTTAAAATTTCTATGTACCTTTACCTTGTCATACCATAAATATGCATGCCAACCAAAACTATTATCATAACCTTCCAAGTCCAGAATGTCTGTATTCTCAAGAAGTAGCCATGGTTTCAGCCAGCAAAAAACTGCTGCTTCATAATAAAGTTTTAAGTCCGGCAGGGCAAAGCCCCCTCTATCCTTTGCATCAGTCAAAGTCTTGAATTTAATTCTGGGTTTTTTGCCCTGCCAGATAAATTTAGATATATCTTTCTGCCACTTCTTGAAACAGTCCATCTTATCTAAAATTTGCAATGTCTGGAACAAAAACAACAATCTCGGCAATACATTCATCTTAATTACAGCAATTCGGCCTAACAAGGAAAGTCTCAATCTTGACCATATATCGAAATCTTTCTTCACTTCAGCCCAGCATTTCTCATAATTATCTTTAAATAGATTCACATTCTTAGATGTTAAGTTCACCCCCAGATATTTTACCTTTTTAGTAATTTCCAAACCCGTTTCTCTTTGAAAACTATCTTTTTCCCCCACCGTGAGATTTTTTTCCAACACCTTTGTCTTGTGTTTATTCAATTTAAAACCTGCTACCTGACCAAATATTTCAATAAGTTCCAAAACTCTTTTTGTACTAGTTTCTGGCTGTTGTAGTGTCAAAACTAGGTCATCTGCAAATGCTCTTAGCTTATAATGTTTAGTTCCGACCTGTATACCTTTAACCAGCTGGTCTCTTCTAATCATGTTAAGGAAAACCTCCAGTACCGATATAAACAATAGAGGGGAAATTGGGCATCCCTGTCGTGTCCCTTTCTCTATTGGAATTTCATCCATAACCATACCATTTACAATAAGTTTGGCCTTTTGCTCAGAATAAATTGCACTTATACCATTTTCAAAGTTCTTGCCTACCCCCATTCCTTGGAGATTCCTCTTCATAAAGCTCCAACAAATATTGTCAAAGGCTTTCTCTGCATCGACAAAAATCAAAACAGCTTTTCTATTAATGTCAGTTTCCAAAAGTTCTAGAATATCTATAATATTCCTCACATTGTCTGACAAATGCCTGCCTGGTAGAAAGCCTGTTTGGTCCCTGTGAATCTCCTCTAACAGCACTTTTTTGAATCTTTTTGCTAGAATGTCTGCAAAAATTTTATAATCCACGTTCAAAAGTGATATAGGGCGGTAATTCTTGACTAGATGTTTCTCAGTTTCTGTCTTTGGTATAAGTGAGATGAATGCTTCCTTCCACGATTCGGGAGCCTTTTTCCCCTCCAAAATTTGATTGCAAACTTCTTTCAATGGTTGTATTAACCAATCCTTCAATACTTTATAATATCTCGCAGTTAATCCATCTGGTCCTGGTGATTTTCCCAGCTTCATATCCTGAATGGCACTCTCTATTTCTTGATCTGTAATTTTCTCGTTTAAACTCCTTCTGTTGTTTTCAGAGATTTTTGATAGTCCGTATTTTCCAATAAATTCTTCTATCTCCTGTTCATTTTTTGGCCCTTGTTTATATAATTTCTTAAAGAAACTTTGAAAACAATTACTTATCTCATTTGGTTTATTAATAGACTTCCCATCTACTTCGAGTGATGTCACTGTATTCAATTTTTGTCTCTTTTTCAGTTGCCAAGACAGTAGCTTCCCACATTTATCTGCAGATTCAAAAGTCTTTTGTCTCATTTGTTTAATTTTCCATTCTATTTCCTGGTTCGTCAATTCCATATATTGTGTTTGATAGAATTTTATTTCTCTTAATATCTCCTGGGATTTAGGCTTAGATCTCAATTTCTTCTCCCCTTCTTTTATTAGATTCCAAATTTTCTCTTTCTTCTCATTCTGCTTTTTCCTCTTTATTGAATTCTGTTGTATTAGGAAGCCACGCATCACGGCTTTACTTGCGTCCCAAATGATTCTTTTTTCTGTGTCTGATCTCAAATTGATCTCGAAGTAGTCTTTAAGTGTTTCTTGGGCCTTTTTGCAAATTTCCCCATCTCCAAAGAGAGTGTCATTCATTCTCCATCTAAAGGTTCCAGCTGTTGTCAGTTTCATTTCCATCTTGACAGCATTATGGTCAGAGCAGGTCTTTGGGCAGATTTCTGTTTTTTTAACCTTTGATGCCAGATTACTAGAAATCCATATTTGATCAATTCTAGTCCATGTCATTTTTGCTTCAGAGAAGAAAGTCCCCTCCCTTTCCAGAGGGTTCCTAGTTCTCCAAATATCGATCAGATCCATAGTGTCAGTCAGGTCAAAAAAAGTCTTTGGTAGTCTTCCGTCATTAGATATTGTTTGTCTTTGGGCCTTATCCATGTTTGTAGAGACGACTCCATTCATGTCACCCATCATTATAATTTTAAAGTCCAAAAAGTCCATTAAAGTCTCATGCAACTTCTTAAAGAATTCAGCCTTCCCCTCATTTGGTGCATAAACTCCAACAATCAATATTTTTTCTCCATAAATTTGGATTTCCACTGCCAGGTATCTTCCTTGGTCATCCTTAAAGATCAATTTTGGTTCAAATTTTTCCTTGACATAAATCACAACTCCTCTTTTCTTGACTCTATCTGATGATATAAATTCTTGTCCTAATCTCTTGTTTGTTAAAAGTTTTCTATGTATCCTGGCAATGTGAGTTTCTTGTAAACAGATTACGTCTAGATGTTCCTTCTTTAATAAATGAAATACTTGGCCCCTTTTTCGAGGGTGGTTCAAACCATTGCAGTTCCAGCTGAAGAGTTGCAGAGACATTTTGGTTACTGGGTAGACCTTCCACCGACTGCACCAAGTTGTTGTTCCTCCTCGGTCGGTGCTCGGTTCAGTCCAAATGATAGATTTGAGATGTCCGGTACTTCCTCCTCGCTGACAGTTCCTTTCTGAAGATCCTCTTGATTTCTTTCCAAAAAGAACTCTTTATCCTGGTTTGTTTTTATTTTAATTTTCTTCCCTTTGTAGCTAAAGGACAGCCCTTGTGGAAATTCCCACCTAAATGGGATGTTATTCTTCTTAAGTAGATCAACTAGTTCTTTAAATTGAGATCTAACCTCCAAAAAGTATTTAGGAATATCCTTGAAGATTTGAATCTGAGAATTTTTAATGACCAAGGCCTTCTGGAAATGTAGGTTCAATATTTTGTCTCTTTGTTCCTTTGATCCTAAGGTAATTAAACAATCTCTTGGCTTCTTCCCTTGCTTCCTGCCAATCCGAAAGGCTGAAGTTATCATAAATTCATCTTCCTCTCCATCTAGCTCATCATTCCAGAAGTCTTGAAATTTGTCTGTAAGGAATTCCCCGAGCTTGTCCTCTTCCTCTTCTGGAACCAGTCTTAATTTCAGATTCTTACTTTTCCTTTCCAGTTCTAGTAGGGCTAATGCTGAATCATGTTCATGTACTTTTTTTACAATAGGCGCAAACTTTCCTTTGGTTTCTTCAGCAGTGGACCTAGCACTCTCAGCTATTCTCCTTGTTTCCGTAGATTCTTGAACCAAACGGTTTATAGAATCTGTGTTAGATGAAATTGTTGTTGTATTCAGGTCTAGTCTTGTTGTCAACTCCGTCAATTTCTTTGAGTTCTCTGTAGACTGTTTAGTGAGTTCTGCAGATTGCTTGGTGAGTACTTCTAGTGACTGATTTATTTTAAGCAGGGCCTGTGTCATTGACTCCATTGATGCTGCTGTTATTTTTTCTTGTGCAGCTGCTGCTCCTGATAAGGAGCCTCTTTTTTGAGCTTGTTTTTGAGCCTGCTTTGTTTTACTTCTTGTTGAAATCTCTTCTGGCGGGTTGCTCATAACTCAAGGTCATTCACACAGGAAAGTTGCAAGTGGAAAATCCCACTGGATACTCCGTAATGTAACTAAAGCCCTCTAGAGGAGGAAATTGTAACCGTCCAAAGGCACCCAGAACAAAGAAACAGAAAGTCCAAAGGCAAAAGTCCCATTAAAAGTCTTTAGTTTGTAGCACTTTACTGTTAAGATTGTAATCCACCAAAGTCCCGAGTATGTTTCAAAATAAGTCTTATTTTGTAGCCGCTGTCCTTTGACAGCTCACTTGACAGTTCCTTTTTTCAGGCGATCGCTGCTCCGGCAGCCTGGCCAGAAGTATCAGCAGCAGAGGTTTTTTATTCCTTATCCCTTTCTTTTGCAGGTTAAATTAATTCTGTTTCCTCCCCCCCTTCTCCTGCACAACAGGGGGGAGACCCTTTCGATGTCTGGTTTAATAAGAGTTAAAAGGAAAGTCCATTTAAACACAGCTTAGTCTTTTCATTGCTCCGTTAATCATGCAGTTCCGGGAGGCTGACTTCCTTAATTTTGCCTTCCCGTTTTCAGCCAAATCTTCTAAATTTTTTAAGTCCCGTCTTACTTTTGCAGTCTTACTCACGGGTATTGTTGTTGCCAATCGTTGATTTCAGAAAGGAATCGGCGCTCTCCGTTAATGGCGACGCGGCTTCACTCCGTAAGCTGGGTAGCGATCCTCAGCACCGCGCTCACCCCGATGCCGCTCCGGAGCCTTTAAAAAGGCTCTTTCACGATGCCGGGGGGGCGCAAAGGTGCCCACCGAATCTCCTTGCTCACAGGCTTCAGCGCCTGTGATTTTAGGGGTCCCCCGCTTGCCGTAGCGGGTAAGACCCGAACTTACGGAGCAGTCCTGCCTCGGAGCTTGAGGCTAGGACCGCCATCAAACGCTGGCGCCGACCGGAAGTCGACCCAAATTGTTTTGTTACAGTTTCCCTGTAAACCTTTACTTGCTCAGGGAACTTGAAAACAAGTTAAGTCCACTCCATTATATGCATCTGCTCATATAATAAATCAAGCTGGTGCTCTTAAGTGCAGTGAGAAACATCACCTCCAACAACACCCATCCTCTTCTCGGGGTCTTATCCTTTTCACATGGAGCAGGAGCATTGGGAAACCCTAACAGGATTCTGTGGGGGAGAAGGCCCATAGTGTGCTTTGTTTTTTCTCTGAACAAGATGAGATCTTTCCTAGCAGAATTTCAAGAGGGACTTCGAAGGCTGTACAGTGGTACCTCGGGTTAAGAACTTCATTTGTTCCGGAGGTCCGTTCTTAACCTGAAACTGTTCTTAACCTGAGATACCACTTTAGCTAATGGGGCCTCCTGCTTCCACCGTGCCACCGCCGCACGATTTCTGTTCTCATCCTGAAGCCAAGTTCTTAACCCAAGGTACTATTTCTGGGGTAGCGGAGTCTGTAACCTGAAGCATCTGTAACCTGAGGTACCACTGTATTCTGCCCCTGGAGCAGAGGTTTCCCATCCTTGCTTTTGCACATGGCTTGTTGCAGCTATTTTCTGTGCAAAAAGAGAATATAAGCCTGCAGTGTTAGTAGCTATCGGTTGCTATGCTTGGCAGTAAGAAGTCTGAATGCAAAGCAGGGTAGATAAACCACATATCAGTTGTTGCTTATTACTATCAGTCATGGGTAATGCTGGGGTTATGCTGTCATTCCTCAGGAGCACACAAAAATGGTGAGTAATATAATCTTGAGTTTCCTGAACATCTCAACTTCTCTTTTTTTAAAGAGCAGGTTGCTAGTGCTCATGGCTGTGTGGGCATTGGCAATATCTTCTGAAATCTCAGAAGCTGGGACAGATGTGGTAGGGAGGGTTTTGAGTGTCTGGAAATGGGGCTTCGGGGCCTTGCATAGCCCCTTGCCCTTTTCAGAGACTCTGAAAGCAAGAATAAATGGTGCAAAACAAGAGACATGTTGGAAACCTTTTCACCATGCAGCTTATGGAACTCTGCCTGTCTTGGTGCAATTTTCATTTTTCAAAGCAACACCCCTGGGGAAAGGGCAGAATCATGTCAGAATACTGCATCATACCTTGCAAACGTGTTTCTTTTTTGAGCATACACTACTGAATGAGAAATGTTTCAGAGGAGAGGAAAAGAAGGCCAGGCTGGTAAGTGTTTTGATGTTAAGTGGAAAATCCCACTTTTGTATGCGATAACAACCCACAATTTGTGTGCCAGCCCCTTAATCACTAGCTGCCTTTGTGATGTTTCGTGATGACAGTGATCATTCGCCATTCATTCCGAAAACCTTCCCCAGCCCTTTATGCAATTCAAAAACTAAAGGTACACTTTAGTATAAATCACAGGACATGCCAATAATGATATTCACTTCATTTGAAAGTGTCGATGCTGAGATAGCCTAGAGCTGTAGCCGCTGAAGACAGTTTTAAGGCACAGCTAATGCTTTTGCTTTGAGAATTCAGCCCTATTTCTTTCTCACACTTCCCAGAGCCTGATCATTATTACAAGAAGAGAGATGCCTGTCTAATCTCTCCTCCTTAAAAAGTCATGCTCGAAAAAAGCAGTATAGGATCCCACTATAAGCAACCACCACCACCAAAGAAAACACACCCACTCTTCTGCCATCTCTATGGGATACACGTGTCACGAAAGGGTCCCGTGCAGGACATTGGCGCTTCTGGCATAGATTGAATGCATGTGTGTTGGGAGACCGCAGCTTGCCCATATCATCCCCTCCACACCTTATTTTAATGTGTGAGCCCTCCTCCTGGCTCAGACCACTGCTTCATTTAGCTCATTCCTGCCCAGAGTGACAGGCATCAGCTATAGCTCAGTTGGTAGAGCATGAGACTCAATCTCAGGGTTTGGGGTTCAAGCCCCAAGTGGGGGGGAATTCCTTTATTTCAGGGGGTTGGACCTCAGGGTCCCTTCCAACGCTGTGGCTGAGTTTCAGGTGGGTCTTTCACAGCATTTGCTGGCGATACCAGAGATTGCATCTGGGTTCCCCTGGACCCAAAGTGTGTGAAATAGTAATCACTATTGTTCCAATTTTATTGTGTGTAATCAAGACTACTGAATTGATAGGAGATTAAACATCACAGCAGGTAAATGGCCCCATGGAATCAGTCGAAAGGGGGACTTCCATTGTGTTATAGGATTCGACTGTAGGTCTGACCAGTTTACCAGACTTTCTGTACACCATCACTATAGGACAAGAAGCATTTACTTGGTATTTGCTAGGTGTTTTTTTTTCAGACTATAAGAGTTGTTCTGTCTGTCAGGGGAGGGGAAGGTGTTTTATTATTATTATTAGGAATTACCCATATAACAAGGCCTGAAAGTGGTTCTCTCTGCCAGTTCCATTTCAGATAAAATAGATAGGAGGCAGAGAACAAAGACCTTTCAAGTGAAATTTGAGAAAGAAAGCAATATTGAGGTCCTTTCCTGCAGAGTGCAATGAACTGTTGGGAAACTTAGTGGTGAGATGATTTTTGAGGTACCCCCATCCCAAGCTGTATGGTAGCAGCACCTTGAACTTATCCCAGTAGCCCCACGACTGTGGGTGCCCAGGGCCCATGGGTGTCATGCAGTGTGCCTGGCCCTGGAGCTGAAATCTGTGGGTGCCCAACCCCTTCATGGGGAATTTTGTGGATGCTCAGGCACCAGAAAGCTAGCACCTTTGTTCCAGTATCCAGTTGGTGTGCCTTGTATTATTTTGGTGATTGCCTGGTTATATAGATAGATAGATGAAAAAGAGAAAACTGAACTTACCATTTGCAGCAAGATGTTTCTCTAGAACCCATGACCCTCCCATAGAATTTTGTTTAAGTGCTGCAAGAGAATCTTGTGAACCTAAACATCAAGCAGCCAAGTGGTGTGGAAAACTTGGGAAACTCATGGCATTTGGGAGACGCCATGTTACAGTCTCATGCTTCAGTAAAGTAAGAGCTTATACCATTTAGCTGCTGGTTAAAAACCTTCCCCTTGAAGCTTTTGGTGAGGAGCTCTACAGTTATTTGGTTAAAAAAACAATATTCTCCATCCTTCAAATCAGCTGTCAGACATAGCTTCCAGCTGGAGTGCATTCATATGTGATAAAATTAGAATGATGAAAAAAAAAGACATCCAACACAAATAGGCTTTGATTTTAAAAATCATACTTGGCAGTGCTGTATGATGCTGCAACTGTGTTTCTGGGGTGCGATAGCCATACTCCAAGCAGTTCTCTTGTCAAAGCAGAATTCTTTGCTAAATGCGGACTCTTGCGAAGAGCCTTTTATGTGGGAAGAGAAAGAGTGCCAAGCTGCATCTCCTGAAATGCCCTCCTCTTCACACCTATTAGAGTCCTGTTGTCCTCTTCAGCATCCGTTGTCCTCTTCAGCCATCCTGCACATGACTCCTCCCAGTCATCATGATGATCTTAAGTAAAACAAAACATCAACACAAAACAGAATTTAAAGGCCCAAGCAGGCTTCACTTGAGGTGTTCCAACACCATATGCCCACTGACCAAGGGGTGTTATGGTTGGGTCTCTCCCACAGAAGCAAGACAACACTGGCAGCAATTAACTCAGGTTTTATTGCTCCAAACACGCAAATCACTCTGGAGCTCAGTCACTCAGCGTCAGCTTCCAAGTTTGCTGTTGCCAAATCTGAGGTAGGCCCTTCCACTTTTAAAGCCCCACTTACGCTTCCTTTCCTGTTCATTCCTTTCATTAATCTTTGTGAGCCTATGCACCTTGGGATGGGCAATTCCCAGTAGCTCTCCCTCTGAGTCTGAGCTACAGCTGTCAGTCTGCATCTTCTCCCTTGAACTCCCCCCTCCCTTCTCCTTGTTCTGGGCACTCAGGCTTCTACTGCAAATTGGCTGCTCCTCCCCCCTTCCGCATTCCTGCCTAATTACCTCCACCTGTCTCTCCACACTCTCCCCCTCTGTCAGCAGTGGAACGCAGCTGACAATGGGTTGCTTTGCTGAGTCAAGGATGATCCTCATAATCAGCAGTGCTTTGTTCAGGCATTCTATGGATCATCCATAGGTGTCCTGTGAAATTGGCTGCACATATGTGTCACTGTTTCTGTGCAGTGAAGTGTGAGATAGCATACATATGGACCCATGTGGGGTCTACTTAAGCCCCTGGACTGGAGTTTCTCCAAACTTGCTTTGGACCAAATGATGCCAGAAAGGCCTTCTAGTTCAAGTCATGTTGACCTGCATTCACACCACTCTTCAGCTAAAGTCCTTCTGCTACACCCAATTGAACTAAATTCCTCTTGATTAATTCAGGTTAGGGTTAGGGTGACACTGGAAATAGAATCACATGGATTTTTGTTACACTGTTGCCAGTTCTACTATCCACCAGCTGGTCCAGCATGATAGTCTTATCTTTTATGCTTTCCAAATTAAGTTCCAACTTTGGTAATCTCATGAGAAATGCCTTATCAGTTTCCTGCCTTCAACGGTCAGGATTCAGCTCCCCACCAGCAACACCACATGCACAAAAAAAGCACTTCTGCATGTGCATATGTGGCAATATAGATGTGGCTCTATAGGTTACTTCAATCTTCATGAGCAGCTTCTCAGGCTCATGAAGGGCTGTAGCAGGGGACTGGTAAAGTTCTGATATGTGCCTGCTTTTTCTATGGAGCATTATTAGGTCCTAGCTCGAGTAAGTTTTCTTACACGAATACTGCAGAAAAATATTTATACTCTAGCTACTGCCATCCTACTTGTTTCATTCTTGTTTGTTTGCTTTCGGATGCTTCCGACGTTCTGCACTTAAGCAGGAAGAGCCAGCTGCACAAATATAAGGTGGGGTGACACCTGTCTTGCCAGGAGCACATGTGAAAAGGATCTAGAGGGTCATAGTAGGCCACAAGCTTGGCATGAGTCAACAGTGTGATGCATCAGTAAAAAAAGCTAATGTTATTCTAGGCTGCATCCACAGAAGTATAGTGTCCTGATCAAGAGAAATAATAGTCCCACTCTATTCAGTCTTGGTTAGGCCACATCTGGAGTACTGTGTACAATTTAAGAAGAATATGGAGATGGACAAGCTGGAACATGTGCATAGGAGGGCGAAGGGTCTGGGAACCAAGTCTTATGAGGAGTTGGGTATGTTTAGTCTGGGAAAGAGAAGACTGAGAGGAGATGGGATAGCCATCTTCAAATATCTTAAGGGCTGTCACATGGAAGATGGAACAAGCTTGTTTTGTCCAGCCCTGGAGGGTAGGACACGAACCAATGGCTTCAAGTTACAAGAAAGCAGATTAGCAATTGAGACAATGGCGGTCTGGTAGACTTCTGGTATTGGGAATGGTGGCAGGACGCTCTCTTGTCTTTTGTCTCAGGCAGTGAAAGGTCTTGGGCCAGCTTGGGAGGAATGGATAATGTCCCCCACCAGGTCTTCACCCTTTCGGGGGAGGGGGTTCACTCAGCCATCCCAGTGCACCCTTTAATGTATTTTGAAATTATTTCTGCATCCCCGGCTTTCCAAAGTGAAACTCTCAGAATTCTAAGTCACAGCGTACACTTCATCATTCCTAGATGCTTTAAATAAATAGCATCAATTTGCACTACAGTGGAGGTGTGGTACTGTGTTTAATGAGGGACCTCGGGGAGGGACCTTTAACATCAATGAACTAAATATGCTGTCTTTCCAAACACATCCATGTTATGCAATAGACTCTTTTTCTATATACAACAAGAACACACACAAGGCAAGCAGATGGTCAAACTGCACTGCATTTCCTACATTATGAAAAGATGTAAAATGAAAGGTGTAAATATAACTCTACTGGAGGATGTAATCTGATCTCTCATAAATATATGCGCCAATTATGCACCTACCTCTTAAAATATTTTGTGCGTAGAATTGCAAGGTGCTATTAATATAGGCATCGATGACACTGCCTTATATAATAAGTAGAACATAATTAATAGAAGGTTCTAGTTCTACAAATCTAGTGCATTATACTTCACTCCATCCAAATGTGATAGGGTTTGAGGGGTTGGTTCTTTTTTTTTTTTTTTTCGCTCACTGCAATAATCAATCTTGCTCTGTGCTAGGTAGGAGCTTGCTATTTCTAACATTTTATTTTTAACAGTGTGTTTCATAATAGATTACATTCAGTTCCATTTGTAAGCTTCCAAGGGACCAGAATAACTAGTGGAGACGGACAGTTTCGTGGTAGGGGGCTGGGGGAGAAATATTTCTTTACCACCCAGAGTAATTTTACAGTATTTCAGAAATGTGATGGGTAGCTGCAGAAATACATAAAATGACCCATAAAATCCAGGTGCATACAATTTGAATTATTGTGTGGCTTTTAAAAAGTTAAAACCATCCTTCCATGGGAACTGAAAGGGAGGCAGAGAATGAAGAGCAAAAATGGGGAAATTGGGGGCTAAGGAAAGGATAATGAATCAAGAAAAGGCAGATGAAAGAGAAAACCAAACGTCTGTCTTCAGCTTCCCCCCAGAGTAGCACAGAAATGAGAGTGAACTAGGATAAGTGTGGAAGTGTTTGAGAGGAAAGATGAACCAGAAATATGTTAATGTACAAAAGGCGGGCCATATCACTTAGCTTAAATGGGAGAGAGACTCCCTTGTGCGTATCAGAACCCATCCAAAGATGTCTCTGACTACCAATAAAACCACTTCTTTGCCTGTTGACTGCTGGTTGTGTTTGGTTCAGAAGTTCTGCTGTTGTTGCTGGATCTGCTATTCAGCCTTTCAGTTAGCAAGGAGACTTTGCTCTTCTGCTCAAGTAGGACTGTACACTTTGCAACTAGTAAAAAGGCTCTGGAGAAGATGCTGATCTGGTGAGATTGCCACAAATGCAACAGGGATCTAGTGCATACAGAGTAAATTTGGCTGATTCGATGGAGTTACATTCACTGCCACAGGGATGCCCGAGGTTTTCACCTGGTCTGCATTTTTTCAGCAAACTGACCTGATTCCCACTTAGTTTTTGCACTTCTGTTGTGATGGTTCTTGGCACACAGACAAATACCAAAATGCATAAAAATGTATATCTTAGGGTAAAATAAGATTTATGAAAAGCATATTTTATGGGAGGGAATGTTTCCTCCTTGATATCCTGTTTGTTTGTTTGTTTGTTTGTTTTTGTTTGTTTGTTTGTTTTTAATGTGCATTTTTGTTTGAGTTTTGTTTTTAAAAAGTCTTCAAATTGACATGGTAACAGGGCAGATGCAATGGACCTATGGATGAACACATGAAAAACTGACATGCAGTGGAAATTGACTGATCCATTAATCTCCATTCACTTCCTATGTGTTTTCCTGGGACCAAGAAATAGCCAGCCTCAATAAAGCAGAAGGAAGCCAGCTCAGCAAGTCTGGGGCAGGAAGAGAGGGAAGGAAGACACAGGCAGATGGAGTCCAATGAAAAATCAAGGTCCCAATAATGATGCAGGTTAGGGTTAAGGTTAGAGCCTTGGCTTCCAGCATCAGAGATGGATCGTTCATGCTTTTCCATGGCAAATGTCTCATAACATTGAAATGTTAGCATAAGAAAATCCACTTTGCATGTGTAAGTCCCCAGGCCACCCCTCAAATAACTTCACACATAACACGTAATTTTAGTTTTGGTTTTTGGGCACTATTTTGGCCATAACTTTATTAAAATACAAAATCAGTGAGTGGTTGTTTAGACATTGGTTATGACTATCTGTCCCCCCGCCTGGGACAGAACTGACATCCCGAGGTCTGATCGGTAGCCAGTAGAAGGGAAAGTCAAACTTGGGGGTCATTTGAGCTAAGCGTCGGACCCACACCGCTCACCCCAGCAGCTCCCCGAAAGCTTGCCGGCCCTGGTCCCATGACAGGGATTCCCATGACAGGGATTGGGCGGCCCTTGTCCCATGACAGGGATTGGACGAAATCGTGGCAAGCCCCAGGATTCCTTTAACGGAATTCCCTGCAGCGCAATAGGAGGGGCAGGCACAGCCTATCCTGACCCCTCCACCACCAGCATATTATAACCAATGCCTAACCGCAACCTTACAAGTTGTGATGAATTGCTGAGTAGTATGCAAAAACCAAATGGCACAGCCAATCACCAAATGGCAAAATTCCTACTAGGCCCCTGCTCCAAAGCAGACGACCCCATGACAGGCAAAGCAAGGTCAACCGGAAAAGAGGGCGGGCGGGCGGGCGGGCGTGTGATCCGATGCACTCTGCAAAGAGAAAGAGAAACCAGAGTGCACCAATATTTAAAGACTATGGTCCCACCCACCCAATTTGCAACATACAATTTGCCCCAGCAACCCGGTTACCCAATCATAATGCCAGGCAACAACTCTTAACCTGCCTGGCAACAAGAGGCCTGGCCCGGTGGCCCACACCGCAACACGTGTTCTCATTTATTGGAGAACATGCTTTGCAATTACAAAATGTAATGAAATCTCAACAGACCTAGAAATAAAAGGCTAAAGATAGCATCTCAGGAACATGAACATCTCAGGTAATTCAGAATAAGATCTAGTAATAAAAACCCAAGAACATAAGCCATAGAACAGCAAAAATAATACATCTCCAAAACAAAACTTGACTCCAGCATTAGCCTCTAAACAATATCCCACCCCAGTGGCCTCCTGGCATGTGGAACAGCATAAGCACTCTTTGTAATGGGAGTCAGTCAGGGCCTCAGCCTCCCAAGCCTGGCCAGGTAGAGAGAAGAGACGAGATTTTGTAGGGCTCACAGTAAGGTTGTTGGAAGCAGACTACTTGTTTCAACAAGTGCTAGGCCCCAGTTGAGCCCTCATATACAACCCAACTGGGTTACCTTTCCAAGACGCCACACCATTGCTAAGGAGTGGAGAGCCTTGGTGAGGAGTGAGGCAGATCTCTGGTCTAGACCCTAGGGCTTCATCATATCTCTGCTCTCTCTCAGCATCTGTGATGCTTAAGTTGGAGAGCGCATTTCTCATTGCCTATTGATTGCACCTTTTGAAAACCAGCCAATGGTCTTGCCTTCAGTGATGTAAACAAACTACTTAGCAAATTGAAGGCTGTCCTTATAGGCACACTGTCATCCTCAGCATTTATTCAGTCACACTTCTTTGAAGTCTCTCAGCCCCACTCACCTCACAGAGTGTTTGTTGTGGGGGAGGAAGGGAAAAGGAGAATGTTAGCCGCTTTGAGACTCCTGAAGGGGAGTGAAAGGCGGGATATCAAATCCAAACTCTTCTTCTTCTTCTTATTTGAAAGTAAGCATAATTGAAATAGGTGGAATGTATTTTCAAGTGAATGTGCATGTCTTATTGAATCCTAGGAAAATGTGTATATATGGTTGCTGTCTAGGTGTTTGCATCTAGGCCAGAAAGGACGTAATATATTTTTCTTATAATATATAAAGCATATATTGGTGAAGCTTTGCATGCTTAACATTCGAAGTACAGCTCCTGACATCCTTTGTTTAAAGGGATCTCATGTAGGAGGACATTGGAAGGCTTCTCTGACCTGAGTTTTGGAAGAGCTGCTGTCAATCAAAATAGCACTGGAATAGATGATTATTTAGGCATAGGATAGCCAATATAGGGCCATCCAGATGTTGTGGACTTCAACTCCCAACAGCCCCAGCCAGTATGGCTGATGGTCAAGGATGATGGGATTTGTATTCTAGGAACTTCTTGAGGGCACTGCATTGGCTACCCCTGATTTGGGGTTCCTTTCTTGACACTATTACATACTTTTCAGCTGTTTCATTAGATTGGGATAATGTGCAGCAATAAAACACAATGAGTGTAGAATGACACTTGTTCTTCAGCACAGTGCACTTGTAGCACATGTAACAAACACTTTGCAAGTTTTGAAATTGCTTCCAACCACATAAAAGATGAAACAACAACAACTATGCAGGACCATAACTTTGAATGTCAATGATATGCAAAGCTTCATTGTTGTACTTCACTGAAGCAAACCTAATTTTCTTGCTCTCTGGTTTTATACATAGAAAATAAGCTTACCGGGTAACAAAACCCTTGAATCTGTTGTCCTGGAGAAAGCAGCTAATGGATCCCTTAGTGGATTCTAAATCCTCATGAGAAAGCTCAGCACCAGACACCTCCCTCCCTCAAGGAGTTTGTTTTAAAACAGGAGACTAGTGTGTATAAAACAAGGCAAAGCTCAAAGTTCATTGGAGCACCTGCTCCAGAACTTGTGCGCTCCAGCATGCCTTGTGCAGAAGAGGCTGCACTGCCTGTACCAGTTACAACTTGCAGCCCTAATTGTCATGGATTTTGCAATATTCTTCCAATTTCTATTCGAACAAACCACCCACTTCCATGTATCCTGTGGTATTACTCCAATTATGTAGACAAGAATCCTTTTATGGTGCATTGGTAATGTGACAAAAATCCACCAGGCCCCTTATCTACTTGTGTCTATGAGCAAAAGGGTAATTAACAGCATTTAGGCTTTGTTTGGTTTGGGTTTCATTGACACAGAAAGTTCTCCCATTCATGTTTGATTTGCAAAATTTCATCCTTGGTTGAACTACTGCCTACTGCCACCCTCCTTCCATTTCCCCTAAGTATATCTGCCCAGCTTCTTGTGCCTGTTGGTGCAGGCAAGACATGAAACTTCACCACCTTCCCAGCATTTCAGTTTGCTAAAAGCTACATTCTGCTGGTGTAAGCCTCTTGTCCAAGTGCAGACCATTCCATTTTGCTTCTCTCTCCCCTGCCCCTCTATTGCCCTGCCTTGGGGCTGCAGCTTGCAGAAATGTCACTTTTGGGAGTCGCCATCTTCCTTTTGAAACAATACTTTTCTGTGTGCAAAATGCAGAGAGGCCAGTTGCCGCAAGAAGGTCATATCAGAAGTGCTGGTAGATATGTTTGCAATAAGAGCAGGAAACCTTTGCCTCTCCAGACATTGCTGGACTCCAGCTCCCATCAGCCCCAGCTGGCATGAACAATGGTCAGTGATTATGGGACCTGTAGTCTGGTAACTTCTGGAGGGCCATGGGTTCCCCATGCCTGTTTTACACCTATTGTGTGCCTTTATGGGCATGTCCACTGAAAGGAAATAGGCTACAGCAACGGCAGGAGGTGAAGGCTGCCTTCTGTCTATAGCATTGCCCATCATCAGCCTTCCTTTGTGCTTCTCCAGAGGCAAGCTGGCTGCAAATAGCAAAGCTGTGATGCACTAAGAGAAGGAGGTTGCCTCTTTCCCTCAGACAACATGGTCCTTCTGGTGTTGGATAGCTCTTGCTTTCTGGCATTTCTCAAGGGAAAGGCACAGTTCACAACCAGAGACCCACATAAGGACTGTTATACCCCTATGCAGTTTCATGGAATCAGGGTGAATACTCATACGAACGCAGCTCATGGGGGATAATGTGTTGACATTTCTATTCCCATGTGTTACCTAATATATTTTCTGTGCTTTCAAAGATATTTCTGAAATTCTACAGGGAGACCATCTGTTGCCCTCAGTTTGATTTACATATTGCAATTTTGCATTTTAGATCTTCCCTTTCTAGGCTGACGTCTTGATCTTACATGGTAACTAGTGCAAATGATCGAATTAAACTGGTAAGCTACCTGATCTGTGTCTTCATATTTGCTAATATATAGCCTTAACCATGCTGTACAATTTCTTTTCTCCTTCCTTGGTGCTGCGCACAAGGAAGACTTTTTGAAATATTCCAAGTAAATGTGCTCAAGCTATCACAACTCTGACACCTTCATTTCATCAGTTACAGTCGATGAAAAGCACAACTAGCAGGACTGACCAGAATTAATGTAGGAAGCTGTCTTCAGTCCATCTTGCCCACTATTATCTGCCTTAACTAGTTTTCCAAAGTTTCAAGCAGAGGTCTTTCTCAGGTGTACTACTGAGATCCTCTAACTGCAAGGCGAGCTTACTTTTGATTCTCAATAGGTTGTTGGACTACAGTTCCCATCATCTTTGACCACTGGCAATGCTGGCTGGGGGTGATGGGAGTTGGAGTCCAGCAACAACATCTGGAAGGACACAGGATAGCCACCTGTTGTTATAACTGGATGTGTCTCTGTACTTGATGAGCTATGGCCCTTGCCCAATAAAAGCATGCCATGAATCATAGAATCATAGAATCATAGAATCATAGAATCATAGAATCATAGAATCATAGAATCATAGAATCATAGAATCATAGAATCATAGAGTTGGAAGAGACCACAAGGGCCATCGAGTCCAACCCCCTGCCAAGCAGGAAACACCATCAGAGCTCTCCTGACATATGGTTGTCAAGCCTCTGCTTAAAGACCTCCAAAGAAGGAGACTCCACCACACTCCTTGGCAGTAAATTCCACTGTCGAACAGCTCTTACTGTCAGGAAGTTCTTCCTAATGTTTAGGTGGAATATTTTTTCTTGTAGTTTGGAACCATTGCTCCGTGTCCGCTTCTCTGGAGCAGCAGAAAACAACCTTTCTCCCTCCTCTATGTGACATCCTTTTATATATTTGAACATGGCTATCATATCACCCCTTAACCTCCTCTTCTCCAGGCTAAACATGCCCAGCTCCCTCAGCCGTTCCTCATAAGGCATCGTTTCCAGGCCTTTGACCATTTTGGTTGCCCTCCTCTGGACACGTTCCAGTTTGTCAGTGTCCTTCTTGAACTGTGGTGCCCAGAACTGGACACAGTACTCCAGGTGAGGTCTGACCAGAGCAGAATACAGTGGCACTATTACTTCCCTTGATCTAGATGCTATACTCCTATTGATGCAGCCCAGAATTGCATTGGCTTTTTTAGCTGCTGCATCACACTGTTGGCTCATGTCAAGTTTGTGGTCAACCAAGACTCCTAGATCCTTTTCACATGTACTGCTCTCAAGCCAGGTGTCACCCATCTTGTATTTGTGCCTCTCATTTTTTTTGCCCAAGTGCAATACTTTACATTTCTCCCTATTAAAATTCATCTTGTTTGTTTTGGCCCAGTTCTCTAATCTGTCAAGGTCGTTTTGAAGTGTGATCCTGTCCTCTGGGGTGTTAGCCACCCCTCCCAGTTTGGTGTCATCTGCAAATTTGATCAGGATGCCCTTGAGTCCATCATCCAAGTCGTTGATAAAGATGTTGAATAAGACCGGGCCCAAGACAGAACCCTGTGGCACCCCACTAGTCACTCTTCTCCAGGATGAAGAGGAACCATTGATGAGCACCCTTTGGGTTCAGTCAGTCAGCCAGTTACAAATCCACTGAGTGGTAGCATAGTCAAGTCCGCATTTTACCAGCTTCTTTACAAGAATATCATGGGGCACCTTGTCAAATGCCTTGCTGAAATCAAGGTAGGCTACATCCACTGCGTTCCCTTCATCTACCAGGCTTGTAATTCTGTCAAAAAACGAGATCAGGTTAGTCTGACATGACTTATTTTTCAGAAATCCATGCTGACTATTGGTGATCACAGTATTCCTTTCTAGGTGCTCACAGACTGTTTGTGTGATGGCCTGGGGTTCCGATTCAGAGGATGAACCAGAGGAATCCCAGCCTGCACAGGAGTCCCCGCCTCCAGGGCCGGCTGAACTGGGGCAAGGCCTAGATGCTGAAGAGCCTGCACCTGTGGCAGAGCACCAGGAGCTGGCCCCAGGTGAAACCCTTCAGGCCCCAGAGGGGCTTGAGGACTCAGTGGCTACAGGTGAGCCTCCTCCAGGGCCCAGTAACCCTTCGGCCTCTCCTGATCTGCAGAGGCTTAGGGCAGAGAGGCGAAGGGAACTGGTTGCTCCCAGGAGGAGTGCTCGCCTTAAGGCCAGAGGAGGCGGGGCTCCTGGGGGCCGGGACCGCCCCTGGCCTTAGAAGAGGATAAAAGTCCAGTCAGCCCGGTCCCAGGTTGCGGGAGCAACGTCGTTGTTGGCTTTGGACCTTCCTGTGTTCCTGATCCCTGCTTGGCCTCCTGTTCCTGACCATCCGGTGCTCCTGTTCCCTGCTCGGCCTCCTGTTCCTGACCATCCGGTGTTCCTGTTCCCTGCTCGGCCTCCTGTTCCAGCGTTCCTGTTCCCCGCCCGGCTCTCCGCCTCGGACCTCGCCCCTCTTCGTGTGGACTCAGACTACGCTCACGGTACCTTTCCCCCGGGTCCAGCACAGTTTGCTCCCGCCACACCCGCACTCCCCCTTCGTTGGGGTGCGTTCGGGAAGAGCCAGAGGCCATGGCTGACCAGGTGGCTGCGCTGGTGGCTTTGGCCCAGAAGAACCAGGCCTTGACTTACACCGTGCAGCAGCTCAGCGACGCGGTTACGGCACTTCAGCAGCGCTTGGAAGCCCTACCGGCTCCTGGGGCCGACGCCCCGGCTCCTGGCAAGTACCCAGTGGCTTTGCCCGAGAAATTTGATGGAGCCCCGGCCAGCTTTCCCATGTTCCTCGCCCAAGCCAAGCTGTATATTCAGGGGCGAGCCCGGAACTTCCCTGACGACCGCACCAAGGTGCACTTTTTGATTAGTTTGTTAAAGGACCAGGCGGCCAAGTGGGCGTTGCCGCTACTCAGGCAAGACTCCCCCTTGCTGGCAGACTATACGGGGTTTTGCAATCTTTTGGAGGCCGCGTTCGGCAACCCCCAGAAAGGGAGTCAAGCCAACCGGGCGATTCGGCAGTTGAAACAGGGCGAGTCCACGGTGGCCGCATATACCACGGAGTTTCGGCTGTTGGCACAGGACTTGACCTGGAACGACTCGGCATTGCGGGACCAGTATCTCGAAGGGCTTTCGGACGAGATACTGGACCAGCTGGCCACAATGGAACGCCCCACCACGCTAGACACTCTCATTCAGCGGAGTCTACAGATAGACGACCGGCTGGAGGATCGTCGCCAGGCCCGGGGCCGACGACACCTCCAGTTCTCGGCACCAGTTTCTTCCGGCAGCCCCACGGTCACAACTGAGTTATCGGAGGAGCCTATGCAGCTCGGGGCAGTGCGGCCACGCCTTTCCCCCGCAGAGAAGGTGCGGCGTCGGGAGGGGAATCTATGTCTCTACTGTGGCGGAAGTGGACACTACGCTCGGTCCTGCCCTGAGAAACGCCAGCCGCAGGGAAACCGCCAACCCCCAGTAGCTGATGGCCCTAGCTACCGGGGGTCCCAAACAGCGCAGAATGGGCCCGCACCAATGGACTTGCAACATCTTATGGTTCCGGTACGTTTATACCCTCCAGGTGGGCCCTGGATTCTTACCCATGCTTTGGTGGATTCAGGAGCAACCCGTTCTTATATGGACGCTGCTTTTGCTGCCCATCATCAGGTGCCACTTCGGAACAAGCCAGAACCGGTCCAGGTGGAAGCAATTGACGGACGGCTTCTATGTTCAGGAGCCGTTACTCAGGAGACCCAGCCCCTGGTCCTGTGTCTCCAGCAGCACCGGGAGTTGCGAACTTTGGACATTGCCTCTATGCCCCGGTTCCCCCTCGTGCTCGGGATGGACTGGCTGGAAGCTCACAACGTTCAGATTGACTGGGTCAAACGGACTGTGCACTTCCCAGACCCATGTTCCCATGCTCAATCCGAGACGCTGGCGGCCGCGCCCACGGAGGAGGCAGCACCCACGCTCCCAGCCGTGTACCAGGACTACCAGGACGTGTTCGAGGAACGGGGGGCAGACCAGCTGCCGCCGCATCGGCCGTTTGACTGCGGCATAGACCTCCAGCCCGGAGCGCCCTTACCAGTGAGTCGCTTATATTCTCTAACAGAGCCAGAGCGCGAGGCTTTGCAGGACTTCTTGCGCAAGAACCTGGAGCGTGGGTTCATTAGGCCTTCCACCTCGCCTACCGCGGCACCAGTGCTCTTTGTTAAGAAGAAATGTGGGGAACTTCGCCCTTGCCATGATTACCGAGCCCTGAACAAAATTACCATCCCAGACCGGTACCCCTTGCCCCTTATCTCGGAGTTGCTGGAGCGGGTGCAAGGGGCACAGGTGTTCACCAAGCTGGACCTCCGGGGGGCCTACAACTTGATTCGGATCCGAGCCGGGGATGAGTGGAAGACAGCATTTGGGACCCGGTACGGGCAGTTCGAATACTTAGTTATGCCTTTCGGTTTGTGCAACGCGCCTGCTGTGTTCCAACGCTACATCAACCACGTGTTCCAGGACTTGTTAGACAAGTACGTGGTGGTGTACTTGGATGACATACTGGTTTACTCCCGTGACCCAGCTCGCCATGAGGGACATGTCCGGACTGTGCTGCAGCGCTTGCGTGAGCACCGTTTGTACGCAAAGCTCAGCAAGTGCGAGTTCCATCAGCGGACTGTGGACTTCCTTGGACACCGGCTCTCTCCAGATGGGGTGCAGATGGACCCTGGGAAGGTGGCAGCGGTTCGAGAATGGGCGGCACCCCGGAACCGCAAGGACCTACAGCGTTTCCTGGGGTTCGCCAACTACTACCGGACTTTCATCGCAGATTATGCTCATCGCACCACCCCGTTGACCCGGCTACTGCGCCCAAAGACGCCGTTTTCCTGGGACAAGGAGGCAGAGGAGGCGTTTCAGGGGTTGAAGGCCTGTTTCCAGAGGGCGCCAATCTTACAACATCCTGACCCCTCTCGACCCTTTGTGGTGGAGACCGACGCCTCCAGTACGGCTCTCGGTGCCGTCTTGTCTCAACAGAATGGACCTGAAGCGCCACTCTTACCCTGTGCCTTCTATTCCCGCCAGCTCCTACCAGCGGAGCGTAACTATACTGTGTGGGAGCGGGAACTACTGGCCATCAAGGTGGCCTTTGAGGTCTGGCGCCACCATCTTGAGGGGGCACGACATCCGGTGGAGGTGAGAACCGACCACCGGAACCTGGAGTACCTCCAGACCACCCGCAAGCTGAACCAAAGACAGATCCGGTGGGCGTTGTTCTTTTCCCGGTTCCAGTTCCGGATCCGCTACATCCCTAGCTCTCAGAACCAGAAGGCGGATGCCCTGTCCCGGAAACCTGAAGACAACTCAGACACGGTACAGCAAGCAGAACCCACCACGATCCTACCTCCAGCTGCATTCCTGGCCACCCAGGAGGCGGAGCCACTGCAGGCTCGGGTGCGGAAACAGCAGCGGGTCGACGCTTGGGCTCAGGAACGACTCCAGGAGCTGGCTGAAGGGTCCAGCCCACAGTATCCGGGGCTGGTCCTGCATCAGGGCCTTCTGCTGCACCACGGTCGTCTGTACATCCCGCCAGGGCCACTGCGGTTGGAGGTTCTCCGGATGGCCCATGATGCCCCAGCAGCGGGGCACTTTGGACGGTATCGGACCACCCATCTGGTCAGTCGTGAGTTTTGGTGGCCCCGCCTGAAGGCTGATGTGGCTCGATACGTTGCTGGTTGTGATGTCTGCCGGCGCGCCAAGGGCCCTACCGGGCGACCCCCCGGCCTACTTCAGCCATTGCCAGTTCCACCGCGCCCTTGGCACACGGTTTCGTTGGACTTTGTAGTGGACTTACCCCCGTCTCGTGGTTGTACCTGCCTCCTAGTTTTCTCCGACCATTTCACCAAGATGGTGCACTGCGCCCCCTGCCCATCTGTACCCACAGCCAAGGAAACCGCTCAGCTGTACCTTCAGCATGTCTTCCGCCTGCATGGCCTACCTGAGCGCGTGGTGTCCGACCGGGGCGTTCAGTTCACATCCCGGTTCTGGCGAGCATTACACCAGACCCTCGGGACAGAGGTCTGCCTCTCGTCAGCCTACCACCCACAGACCGATGGCCAGACGGAACGGGCGAACGCGGTGCTGGAGCAGTACCTCCGGTGTTACTGCAGCTACCAGCAGGATGACTGGGTCGACCACCTGGCATTGGCGGAGTTCGCCTACAACAACGCGGTGAATGCGTCCACCCAGCAGACCCCGTTCCAGGCCAGTTACGGTTATCATCCACGGCTGTTTCCAGATGTGCTGCCGGCATCCGCGGTCCCGGCGGTGACGGAGTGGCTTCAAGAGCTCCAGTCCCAGCAACAGCTTTTGGTGGAGCAACTGCACCAGGCCAAGGAAGCGTACAAAGCCCAGGCCGACCGCCACCGCCAGGTGGGGCCGGAACTTCGCGTCGGTGACCTGGTTTGGCTCTCCACTCGCCACCTCCACCCCTCTCGACCTTCGCGGAAGTTGGACGCCCGATTCACCGGCCCGTTCCCTATCGTGGACCAAGTCTCTCCTGTGGCATTCCGTCTCCGGTTACCCGCAACCCTGAAGGTTCACCCGGTCTTCCACAGGTCCCTTCTGAGTCCAGTGGCCCCACCCGACGAGTTCCACCCGAACCGTCCCCGACCGCAGCCAGTGTTGGTTCAGGGAGAGCCTGAGTACGAGGTGGAACGCATCCTGGACTCCCGATACCGCAGGGGAAAGCTGCAGTATCTCATTGACTGGAAGGGGTACGGACCGGAGGACCGTTCCTGGGAACCAGCGGCCAACGTCCACGCACCTGCCTGCCTCCGAGAGTTCCATGCGACGTTCCCCGGCAAGCCGGGTCCGGACCCTCGGTTGAGGGGGGGGCCTGGGAGGGGGGATGGTGTGATGGCCTGGGGTTCCGATTCAGAGGATGAACCAGAGGAATCCCAGCCTGCACAGGAGTCCCCGCCTCCAGGGCCGGCTGAACTGGGGCAAGGCCTAGATGCTGAAGAGCCTGCACCTGTGGCAGAGCACCAGGAGCTGGCCCCAGGTGAAACCCTTCAGGCCCCAGAGGGGCTTGAGGACTCAGTGGCTACAGGTGAGCCTCCTCCAGGGCCCAGTAACCCTTCGGCCTCTCCTGATCTGCAGAGGCTTAGGGCAGAGAGGCGAAGGGAACTGGTTGCTCCCAGGAGGAGTGCTCGCCTTAAGGCCAGAGGAGGCGGGGCTCCTGGGGGCCGGGACCGCCCCTGGCCTTAGAAGAGGATAAAAGTCCAGTCAGCCCGGTCCCAGGTTGCGGGAGCAACGTCGTTGTTGGCTTTGGACCTTCCTGTGTTCCTGATCCCTGCTTGGCCTCCTGTTCCTGACCATCCGGTGCTCCTGTTCCCTGCTCGGCCTCCTGTTCCTGACCATCCGGTGTTCCTGTTCCCTGCTCGGCCTCCTGTTCCAGCGTTCCTGTTCCCCGCCCGGCTCTCCGCCTCGGACCTCGCCCCTCTTCGTGTGGACTCAGACTACGCTCACGGTACCTTTCCCCCGGGTCCAGCACAGTTTGCTTAATGATCTGCTCCAGAATCTTCCCTGGTATTGATGTCAGACTGACTGGGCGGTAATTATTTGGGTCCTTTCTTTTCCCCTTTTTGAAAATAGGGACAACATTTGCCCTCCTCCAGTCTGCCGGGACTTTGCCTGTTCTCCAGGAATTCTCAAAGATGACTGCCATTGGTTCTGAGATCACATCTGCCAGTTCTTTTAATACTCTTGGATACAGTTCATCTGGCCCTGGAGACTTGAATACATCTAAACTAGCCAAGTATTCTTGTACTATCTCCTTAGTTATTCTGGGCTGTGTTTCCTCTGCTGAATCATTTGCTCCAAATTCTTCAGGTCGGGCATTGTTTTCTTTATCGGAGAAGACTGAGGCAAAGAAGGCATTGAGGAGTTCAGCCCTTTCTGTGTCCCCTGTTTGCATTTCACCATCTTCTCCTCTGAGTGACCCCACTGTTTCTTTGTTCAGATTGCATGCACTGAAGTTGCTTCCACAAGTAAATTGAAAATTAGTTTAATGATAGTCAGCTACAAGTCTTTGAATAATGCCATCACCACCTCTCTTGTTAACAATGGTGAAGCTTCTTCTCTTTCAGAGGTGGCCACACATCCAACACATCCCGGGGACTGGGCAGAGGAGGAATGGTGGAGACCACCTCCCCAGCCTGACCCTTCCAGAGAAGAGAAAGACAGTATAGATTTACAACAGTGGTTTTCAGGAGCTCACAGCTCAGAGGCAGATGAGGAGGAAAGTTGGGAAATAATGAGAGAGGAGGAGGAGGCAGAGCTGGAGCAGCTGGCTGACATATTACCAGTGGAAGGCATTCCAGAACCCCCTCTCCCAGAACCCAGCGAGCACTGAAAGTGGGAGAGCAACGGGCTCAGAGACAGAGGGCACTTAGAGGCAACTGTAAGGTGGGTGGTGCTGTTTACGATTGAGGAGAGAGGCGGGGTGGAGATTTACCCGGAGCAACACCATCACTCCAAGAGGCTGCATTTCTAAGCCTCTCTCTGTGATTATTGAATAAAAGAATTAGTAAAAACTTCCTTTTTTAAAGAAATAGACATCTTTATTGGTTTTTCCACTTATTTTACAACTGCAGTAATCTTCCAGATATTTTTTGAATTTACTCCAATTATTGTCGAATTTTTGGTACTCTTGATCTATTAACTGTCCTGTTAGCTTCTCTATCTCTGCGTATTCCATCAACTTCACTTGCCAGTCCCTCTTTGTTGGAATTTGGGCTCCTTTCCATTTTTGTGCTAACAATGCTCTTGCTGCTGTGGCGGCGTAGTAGTAACTATGGCAGTAGTTACTACGGCACACTAGTAAGAACTTCCTTGTCTTATCCATTCCTGGCAACCTACCGTGGGGAGTTGTATCCTCTGACACCTGCATCCCACTTTATGGTTCCTTTGTTACCAGGCAAAGTCAATCAATTTCCCTTAGCCTATTAGACTTTTCCTTGTTTTAATCCTTCTGTTTTATGCTGCTTTTATAATTTTGTGGTTTTTAGTATAGATAGATAGATAGATAGATAGATAGATAGATAGGCAGAGATTTCACAGTTCTGGGATTGGGTGAATGGAAAGCTCACTTGGCTCATGTTTCTTTTCCTACCTTCAGCTGCCATTGCACTTCCTTAAGCATCACTGAACTACACATGCACAGCATATGTGTGTGGTTTTTCCCCCATTTGGGAAAGACAAGGAAACAACATTTTATTGCATACCTCCAAGATCTTCCCAACTGTGCAGAACAACTCCTTCCCTTTCTATCCATCCTTTTTGTTGACCCAGTGCTTCTTCATGCAACATACCCATTTTACAGATCAAGGGAGTGTAGATCATGTTGCTGGGTTTTTTTAACTTATCTTCTATGTAAGCCAGTGAGGGTGGGGAGTGTTTTTCAATTAAAAGATTGCTGTAAGTGTTAATATTACAAGCAATGCTTGTGAAACTAGCCAAGTATTTCCTCTTCAGATTTAACACCATATTTGATTTATCACGCCAAGCTCATCTGCACAACACCATAAACATGCAAAACGCAATAAATGTGCCCTTAACTTTACCTAAATGTTTAAAAGGGAACATGCTTTTATTTTCCTCTGAGGTAGAGAGTGGAGATTAATTAATTCATTGCTGCAAAGTACTTTGACATTTCCAGCTGTAAAAGTGAGGGGGAAGGGGAAGGCTTCAGTGGGAGTAGTAATTAAGGGAAGGAGAATTTCCCATCCTTCCTAATTTTGCATCCCTTTCCATTTCAAGTACTACTTACAATATGCACACGGGGCTGCGGCTATAAAGAATATGGCTTAGCAAACAGATGTCTTGGGTACCCCAAAGCCTCTTTCAATCCCAGCCAATGTAGTTTTAAGTGGAGAATCCTCATCTTTTTAATTGTTCCTCCTGTGGCAGTTGTCCTCTCTCTCAAGATTTCAGTTGTCCTTCTCTGCCTTAGGCTTTATGAGATTGCATACACACGATCAATCACTCTTCTGTACCACAACAAGGGGTGCTGTTCCCTTCTGATGGCTCCTCAGCTAAAACCCAGACATATTAATTTTTTTACTACATGTACATCCTTACGTCTTTTCCTTTGTGTAACTCAAGGCAATGTACATGGGCTTCCCAGGCAGTCTACCACCCAGGCACTGACCAGGCCTGATCCTGCTTAGCTTCAGCAAGGTGTTGCTGCATCAGGTAACCATGACCTAGAACCAGGCATGTCTGGGATCAATTGGGCAAGGCTACAACTATGAAATCACCAGCAACATGGTGGTGAACCATAACAATTTCTAGACAGTAGCCTCAAGTCTTTGGTGCATGGCTGGGAAGTGTTTTAGCTCCTCCAGCAAATGACAACAGCACTGGTCACCGTGGCATGGACACTGGCCTTGTGGTCTCCCAACCTCTGGCATGGCTGCCTACACTGACCCAACTGATTGTGGGTGGGCCAAGCACCAGAACTAGGCACAGAAGCAAGCTGCAGATCAGGGCTAACAACTTGGTACCTGACTTCAACTCCCATCATCCCTGACTATTGGCCATACAGGCAGGGGATGATGGGAGTTGGAGTCCAACAACATCTGGCTATCTACAGCTTGGCTTTATGCCTGCCCCTTTTATAGGCTCACCATCGCTTTGAGATCACGATACCATTTTCTATCCATTTCCTGATCCTCCTAGCTTTGTCTGTCTGTTTTTCTTGTGGCTGTGATCATGCTGTGATACAGCATGAGGAGTCTTTTTATTCTTGCTTAAATCCACATTCTTCTGCTGCCTTCGCTCCTCTAACTGAGACCTGATCGATAATCTGAAATTTCTTCTTTTTAAACAGAGGAGGAGGGAAACACACTCATGCTTGTCGTAACCATTTTTGGCTTCAGGGATTTGGCCTCCTTCACTTCACAATGGCTTTAAAAAAATAGGTCCACTTTGAGGATGGATTGATTAATTAATCAGCCTGTAAGAAAGTCACTTCACTGGCTTTATAAGAACACAGTTTGAGGAATTATTATGACATGACAAAAGTCTGATGTCAACAATGACAGGATACGCTTTAACAGAATCTTTCAACCAAGCATTTCAAAGGAATTGCTGAGGCTGTCATGTTTGCAAAAAGAAAACTTGTTTGGGCTAATCCCAGTTATGAGTAGGAGAAAAAGAGGACGTGGTGGTACAAAATTTGGTTTGGGGGCACAAAGGGGGTGTCTTGTTAAAATCAGTGAGGCACCCGTCTGTGTTGAATAATGCACTTGGTTTATAGGTCAATGCAAACAGTCCCTTGCTTTTCTGAACATTAATGCTGTATCCATATATCCTGGAATAATGCCCATGAAGGATTTAACCCTGTCTTCCCACCAATCAGGTGACATCATGGTGGGTGTGGTTTGAGAAAAATGGTCTTGTGAGACAACTTGAATCCCCTGGTGGGCTAAGATTGGCCCATTGTCCAGAGGCTCCCCAACCCTGAAGTATGCTATATGGATCACAATTGCACAACTGTTGTACAGCTTGTACAACTGGAGGCGGGCAAATGTTGTCCCCATCTTCAAGAGGTTTCTGTATTTGCAGTGCCAGCACTTCTTAATCAATAGTATCATAGGCATCAGAAAGATTCAATTAAATCAATTGTGTTCAATTCCCTCTGTAGGGCCCTCATTCCCCTTGATGAAGATAATCAACTAAGACTGTGAGCACAGTTACCATTCTATGCCCATAACTGAAAACCTGGCTGGCAAGAGTCCAGGAGACAAATGGTTTCCAGGTACATCTGAAGCTGCAGTGAAACACCTGTTTGCCATCCTACTCCCCAAAGGGAAGGCTGGGAATGAGGCAGTAGCTAGCTAGGGGTATCAGCCCTGACATTTACCTTTTAGTACACATTCATGAAAAGTTAGCAGTATTTGCATTCGCTTGAGTGAATACCCAAAGGAAATGCCACTTGATAGCGTTCTCTTTTTAATGTTTTGTCTACAAGCGGCCATTTAGCTCAGCACAAAAAACCAAAAAGAAAATCCAGTATGTTTATTTTCATTCAAGGGACATTGTGCCTTCTTGCTTTGGTGGAAATGTGTCTGAGCATTTTTGACTTGCAAAAACTTCCTGTTGGCACCAGTTCTTTACACTGAAATTCTTTCTGAAATAATTGTTCAAGAAAATGGGAGGCTGTTTTTATCTCCCTTGTATTTTAATATGGGTGGATATAGGACTAACTCTGCAGAGAACAACCAGCTTGTTCAGAATTATTAGGAAACCCTTTGCAAAGCACTTGTGCATTTATAAACGTTCCATATAATCTGCACGAAAGACTTAGACATGCTGTTGAATGATGAGAACTGGTCGATATCTGTTGTTCATCACAAACAGATTACCTGCATTTATTTTTCAGACCTGCCAAGAATGATTCAGAGTAATACTGACTGATCAATTCACTGTCTTTATAAAATCAGGTGTTTACAGTATGAATTAAAATCAAAGGCATTTGAATATAGATCTTACAAGAGGGAAGTCAGATTCTAATTTTCATATATCATTTAATACAGGGATGGGGAAACCTGTGGTCCTGAAGATGTCACTGGATTCCAACTCCCATCAGCCTCAGGCAGCATAGCCAATGGTCAGGAATGATGGGAGTTGTGGTCCAGCAACATCTGGAGGTTTGCTATTCCTGATTTAATAAAGGAGGAATGTACTAGGAGCATTTCTACAGCTAAGATTATGCTGCTATTTACATAATAATAGCAATGAATTGCCTAATAGTAATAATATAATAATTATGTTGTTGTTTATTATAGACAACATTTTGGTCTAGTGGGTAATCCAGTGTAATGTTAAGCAACCATCCTGTTGAGTTCCACTTGTGCAATAGGACTCTCCCCTCCCCCTGCCTCCCCAAATCTTTCCCCCACCCCCAGAACTGATTTGGGGAGAGTGTGGGGCATCTGGGGGGAGGGGGAAAGGAATTAAGTCCCATTGTGCAAGCAGAAATCCTTGTGCTAATGGGACAGTAACTTAGCAATACATTGGATTTCCCCCATGGTTTCCTAGAAAAATGGCATGGTATGCTGTATACATATTCATTTACTGAAATGGTTTCTGTATGCCTTTGCCCTGAAAATAGGATCCAAGGCTGTTCACAACACAACAGTCACACACCCTAGTACAATCAATTTGAAACGAAACATTCTCCTAGCCTTGATGGGCTGGGGGTTAGTGCCTGCATGTCTGTGGTTGGACCAGGATCTAGGAGACCAGGGTTCAAATCCTCAGTGAGCCATGAAGCTCACCATAAACCAGTCCCCAACTCTCAGCCTAGCCTACATCACAGCATAGAGAAGGGGAGAACCATATACACTTTGGCTGAAATCTTTGGAGTAAAGGTGTGCATTTATATGAATGCAGTCAGCATTCCTGTTAAACAATGTGGGGCAAGGGTGGTTAGCCTGTAGTTCCTTCAGATATTGTTCAGCTCCCATCAGCCTCAGCCAGCAAGGCCAGTAGTCAAGGGTGAAAGAAGGTGTAGTCCAACAATGTATGGAGGGCCATAGACCCCAATCCTGATACAGGGTGAGACATCAACTAAAGTTAAGCAGCTATAGAGAGTATGGTAACATATGTCGTTACAGAGAAGGTATTCAAACTTAAGTGTTTATCAGTGGATTGTGTGTTTCAAAATGACTGGTTATTTTGTTAAGTCTTTTTCATTTAGCTTTACGTTGGTTGTAATGTAACTTTTATGTCCCAAGCTGGTTGAATACTTTTTACTAAAGTTAAGTCTTTTTCATTTAGCTTTACGTTGGTTGTAATGTAACTTTTATGTCCCAGGCTGGTTGAATACTTTTTACTAAAAAGGCAAGAGTGCTTCACTGCAGACTTTGTTCCCCCTCCTTGCCATCAATTATGCAAAGAAACAGTGAGAGCAGCAAAGGCCACTTACTATGCTGGGCATTGCTAGGCTATCTCACCAAGGTCATTTCTGTGTTATCGTTGTACCTTAAAAAGTATTTAAGGAGGATTTCTCCTGTAGCCTTGTTGTTGAATGTTGGACAAGAGTGAGCTCATTTCCCACTATAATAAAGAAGAAAAGGAGCTGTTCTTGGTGCTGAAAGCCAGCCAGCCGAGTTGGCTAATTAAAATAATAATGGTAGCAGAGTCTCATGCTCCAGTACACAAACATTTCTGGGAAATGTCCCATGCATCTGTGGGAATTATAAATGTCTCACCGTCTCCATATTTTTACAAAACCGTATCATGTCCTTGAACCATATGTGCAGCTCATTTGATTACTGGCCATGTTGAGATGATTCCCAGTGGTGACAGGATGATGGTTATCATGTTTGACTTCTAAATGCATTTAAGAAGGAAAAAAAGGGGGGAGACTCTACGAAATAGTGGTTAAAATACAATTGCTTCATTTCTCCCTAGGGCAGAAAGTGGTGTGCAAATTTGAAAGCTCTATTTATTATCCCCCCCCCCCCAGTCGCTGAAATGGAACCACAGCATGAGGAAAGAGGAGGCTAAATCTGACAAGAAATTTGACCTCTATATCCGCACATGTAAAAGTGACTTGCAGCCTAAACCAGTGAGGTGATGCTAGTCAGGCTGTGTCACCATCATTTAGCTGGTGGTGTCAGCTGTGCAGGTGTCTCTTTGCATCCACCTGCTGTTGCTCTGTTGCCCTTGTGAAAGAGCAAGATGAACAGTACTGCATTCTGCTGAATGACCACACATAGCAGAGGGCTGAAAACGTTTATGACCAATAGACCATGCAAGGAGATGGGAAGGGGGCAAAGGAAGCACTGGAGATATATGTATGAGCAGTTACCCTGTGGAGGATGAATTTACAGCCACAGCCACACACACACACAGTGCGTGAGTGAGTGAGTGAGTGAGTGAGGAGAGAACTAGATCTAGATCTAGATCTAGATCTAGATCTAGAACTAGAACTAGAACTAGAACTAGATCCAGATGCTTCTCTCCTCCACTCATGGGCCAAGTTTTGTTAGGGCCATGACAATCCACCTGACAATCACCTGATGTCACAATAACATCAGGTGACCTGCTTTCACCCCTGTGGTTTGAAATAAAAACACATGGGCAAAGCTTTGTACACACTGATGATCACCCCTCTATCCCAAATCCCCTTTTGGCCCAGCCCCATTTTTACCTGCTTCATAACAAACATATTCAGTGCTTAGGTGTAGGGCAGGGGTGTTTGTTTTGGCCAAAGGAGCCTCCCAGGCCAAATGGCTCTCCAAGGTCACCACTTCTGTGTTAAAAGATACGATAGTCCCTGCCCACAGACAAACAATCTAATAGAGAAAATACAAGGGGGAGGGGGAAGGGTGGCAAGCAGTGGAGCAGTTGCTCTTTGACTGGCTTGGATCAGGCTGGTCTCTCTTTTGCCGTTATCTTATTCCTGGGAGTCAAGGGATGCAACGTCCCAGTCACCCTAGGTCACCTGGCTGGTGGCAAAGGCCAGAGTGTACTTCTCTTAATCTCTACAGTCCCAGGGTGTTACTTCTTACAGAGAAAAAGGGGAACTACTTCTCTGGCCAGAGTTCCCTGCCGCCAACCCCCCTCCCCAGCCCACCCCAATCTGCAATCCGGAATGCACTCCATTGGAATCCATGGATTCACCTATTTCTGATGCAGAAAAGTACTTTCCACTAACTTCAACCTTTTGCCCTCTCTCAGCCTCCCTTTGCCAGCAGAGAAAAGTTCACCTTTCTATTTCTCTCTTCTTTCTTTCTCTCTTTTCTCCGTGGCTGCCTTTTAAGCAGCCTGTTATTAAATCTCCCCCCAGACTTCTTTCCTGTAGACTATATATATCCAAACCCTTTGCTGTCGTTGGTTTTGAATTCTAATTGCACTATTTCTTTCCTTCCTATTCTGAGGATAATGAGGGAAAACGAAATGCCATGTTTTTGATGAACTATGTGACATTCTTGGCTGAGTTCTGGGTTCCCTATATGTTCCTCATCCCATTTTGTCCATCTCACTAGAATCTGGGTTTATTCAGTTTTCTGCCTAGGGTTTCGCCACTAAACCCAGGTAGACAGGAAGCCTGGGTATTAGCAGCAAGGGTGGTATGATTGCCTAACCCAGGCATGTGGAACCCCCCACCCCATTGGCCAAATTAGGCCTGGAGGGTGACCTATTGCAGCCTACAAGTCTGTTTCTTCCTAGCCATGTCCACCTGCCAGACACATGATATCACAAGACATCAGGTGTGGGGTGGTAAAACCACAGCTGTAAAGGAAAAATCAGGAGCCTTCAACTGTTTCCTGATTGTTCCTCTGCGTGCAAAGCCAGAGTCAGACCAATATCAATCTAGCATGATATTGCCTGCACTGACTGCCAGCAGCTCTCCAGGATTTCTCTTCTCATTTTTTCTTTTTTAAAGGTGCAAATTAAAAAGTTAGAGAAATAAACTGCTCTGAACAAAATCCATAACTCAGGAAAACCAAGAAGTTTTCCACAATGACCTCTATATATTATTAACATGCACCAGTGTGATGTAATCTTATGCAATGGTCATATGATATGAGCAGAACCCTGTATAACATTGGTTTCCCCTGCGCTGAGAAGCTGCTGCTCAATCACATTCACATCCTTTTGTTCACCAGGCCAAGGACTGCATTGTTCTGCTTCTGCTTCAGAAGGCGGGGGGGGGGGGAGGGAGCTCTCATTTACTGAACATTATGTCTGATCAATACAACAAGCAAGCTGAGATTTACGAGGAGTGCATAATGGATGTATCTCGCATCTTAGCCTATACATCCCCCTTTTAAATATATGCCAGCAGCTGAGTATACAGAGGAGATGAGGATACAGAAAGTGACACGGAACAATAAAGCAACAAGCCTTGAAGAAGGTACAAAGTCAGCCAAAAACCCCACAAACAAACTTTCAAGTTTGCCTGGCTGGCAAATAGTAAATAAATCTGGACCAGCCTAGGAATTCTTAAATAATGTATTAAAGAGTGTCCTTTATACTAATCAGAATATGTTTGTAAAAGTATAAAAAACTATTATTTTGTATAGAATACAAAACACAGAATGCAACAGGGAAGGCAAAGTTGACTTGTATGCAGATTAAACATGACATTTTTGCTCTTTGATTTCAAATTCCTGGGCGTCGTAGGTGGGGCAGATATGTAATTTTAGACTCTGGACTTGATGCTCTTATGGAGAGCCTTCTCTAAATGAAAATGCATACAGTTTCACAATGTGATCAGCCAGCTCCCCTCCCACCTCTCATCTGGAAAGAGCTCAATTCTACTCCATTGGGGTGAGTATAGAAATAATAATAATAATTTCAATATTTGTATCTTGCCCATCTGACTGGGTTGCCCCAGCCACTCTTGGCAGCTTCCCTCCAATAGCCCCATACAATATACTGCACAGGGTAATCTTCCTTCCTTCCTAACTGTGGCCCCCTCCCTCTATAGTGTGGGCCTTTGCTAGCTGCCTATTCTAGGGGTTGAGCAAGAATTTTGGGGAGAGCCCCTCACTGGCACCTGGGACTCTCTCTTTTTGGCAATTCCACACTGCAGAGAGCCATTGTATTGATTTGTTCCATTTGGTGTTATTGGCATTCTGCACAGGTAGGTTGGAAAAAGTAAAATATGAGTGGACTGCCACCATTGGCATTATTGAGTAAGGGGGCACAATACTTCCCTCAAAGAATCTGGGGAGCTCTACTTTCCCCTTCACACAACGATGATTCTCAGCACCCTTAACAAAATGATTCTTTGTGGGAATGCTGTGTGGAGTTTGACACTGAGTTTGTACTACTTGGCAGCCTGTGCCCTCATTTCCTGACTTGTCGCAGTGCCTTCTCTCTGTAACCCATTCCAGCTTTCTGTTGACATGGTTCGCTGTACTGATGATGGGCTACAATGAGTTGTTCTGTTTGTGGGCTTCTGCATAAGACATGTGTGATGTGTTACTTTGATTTGTTTCTTTGGTTACCTCTTTGCATGCTCTGTCAACTGGTCACCCTGCCGTCCTTGAGATTGTGGTTTGTTTTTTTAATACTGTGCAAATAAATGTAGGACACCATGTGGAACAGCTGGAACACGGCCTTATTTTGTTTTCCCAAGGCGAAAACAAAGAAACGATTTCTCACCAAACAGAATTGTTTTTCAAAGTGCAGTTCAGGTTGCAGCTTACACTTGGGATGAGGAAAGAGGAAAATTAAGGAGAAAATTAAGATTTGGTTCATGAAGTAATAGCAAAACAACATTGCAATCACCTCACTGACAAACTTCACTGTCAAAATGCTCCCTCCCCCCAAAGAAAAAGAATGGAAGGTAGTTTTTAAACAAGTCAGAAGCTGTGAAGTTACTTGTACATATAGAAACACATACTACCTTTTTCATTTAATTTTACAGAGCAAACTAAAGAATCCTTGGAATAATAGATTTTTTTTTATTGCAGCACAGGGAAGCCTGCCCTGACTGAGGCTAATGGGAATTGTGGTCCACCAGGTTAGGGGAGGCTGGGCTAGGAGGATGGATGGGTTTTTAAAGCCTTTGAATAATAGCTTAAGTGGCACACAGAGTCTGACAACTTCTGCTACCTCAGTTGTAGCTTTTTTTTTTTTTTTTAGGATAAGTCATTGCAACTTGCTTCTAATTTGGCTCCAGTGCACATGGAAACATTTCAGAGAAGCACAATGGCTCTATCCTGTCTGACGTAGACGACTAAAAGATGAATTGAGATGATTGCCTCATCTTCATAAACTAGCTTCTTTTCCATGGAAAAGCTTTGCTTGCATGTGCTGGGAATGAACCAAGATGTGATAGAACATTTGGAAAGATCTAGCACTGTGGCCCTACCAAGACAGGCTTTTAAGGCACATGGCCAGGGCTCCATTCACCAGAGCGAGTGGTAGCCCCCCCAAAAGCTGTGGGGTTGGCTGATCCAATTGTGAAATGATACACAGAAGCGTCTCACCCAGTGAGGTGAAGCTGCAATGCTTGTGTCTCAGCAAGGACGTGGCTGCTGCTTACCAGGAGTGATGGGGGGGGGGAGAGAGAGAGGTGTGGGTGGTGAGACCAGGGCTGTGCAGATGCACTAGTGGAGTCACTGGAGCTAATTGTGCAACTGCACAGTCCCAGCCTCATTGAACAGCTTGCCTCTCCCCACCCTGGTAACCAGCAGCAATGCTACCACTGGGAAGCTAGCATTACATTTCTTCCCAAACTTCAAGACCGTTAGAAGTAAGGAAGTAATGTGCACTAGCATCCAAAGAGGATGGTGCCTCAAGACCATGGTCAATAGTCTAATATGACCTAAGCGGGCACTTATATTGCAGCTCACCCTGGTTAAATGATGTGTGGCTCACACTGATTTATGATGTTTATCTTGCCTCGTATGGGTTTCTTTTTGAGACTCTGAACAGATAAAGTCATTGTGGAGGCAAATATTCCTTCAGTGCAAGGATTTCTGCTCAGGCAACAGAATATTCTCACCTTCTCCTCTCCTACGTGCCCCTTAAATCTGTTCTAGGGGTTCCCCCAACCTTCTGGAGCAGATTAGAATGAAAGGTGGGAGATGCAGCACACAAGTGGAAATCCTTGCAGTCGCTAGTGGAATATTTTCTGTGGCTTTAATGTCAGCAAAACATTCTCCTCACCCCTCCACCCTACTTGGTTCACCTAATAAAGTTAGTGCCCTAATATGGATTTCAAAGTCTAATAGATTCCTCATCTTTTCTTAGTTGGAGCAAACTGGTACGAAACAGCTGGGAAGGTGGGGGAGTCCTCTTAATCAGCCAAGCCTTCCTAGATCAACCCCTCTACAAGCACACACACACACACACCCTTCAAGGTTTTGATGCAGAACAGCGAACACTGCGATGGCATGGTGACCTTCTGCAATAGCATTTCTCTCTTCTGGGAATGAATTGATTTTTCTTTGGCTGCTGTGCAGCAATCCAAGCTGACCCAGGGCTTCGATGTGTAAAGTGCCACCAACAGCAAGGGAGCAGAAAGGATTTCATCAGCTTTTAAGGAATTAAAATGGAATGCTAGCTGCCGAATGTCTCCCCCCCTTTTTTCCCCCCCTTTTATTTCCAGCCGTTTCCAAAAATAGCTAGTTCTGGTTCCTAAGGCCCTGGGGCTGGTGGATTCATTTTTCACATGTACTTTATGCTGTCAGTATTGACTTAGAGGATTTGAGAGTAGGGGCCAATTGACAAGACTATCTGGTAGGCTTAGTACCTATGTCAAAAATTTAGGGTATAAGCCATGAAAGAACGATTATCACTTTCGGAAAGCCATCCATTTTCATGAAAGGTACATTTGGAGAAAATTCAAAGCATAAAAGAGTAAGAAGGAATCTGCCAGGCAAGGCCAACAGACCATCTAGTTTAGCATTATGGGTGGAATCGGGTGTTCAATTTTTGGCTCACTTAATGTTGAATCAAACTCTGTTGCTGATGGATGGATGGATGAAGGAACAGGCAATATTACAAAGAATAGAATTCAGTGCTGCACTTCTGCTTGCCAGATGGAACCATCTCTCTTCTCCTTCCCCCACACAATGTTCTGGGGTTCTGCTTAACCTTCCAGGCTGATTTCTAGAAGACAGAGGGGTGCATGGGGGAGAGAGTGGGCAAGTGCTGTTGTGCTAGCAGGACTCATTGCATTTGCTTCCACGAGTGCAACAACTTCTGGCCCTTTGTTTCCAGTAATGGTCTGCCAGATGCCTCTAAGAAGCTCACAAGAAGGACACTAAGGCAACATGCTTTCCCTATGGTTTGTCCCCAGCACCTGGTCTGCAGAGGCAGATTACCTATGAATATGGTCACCCCATTAACTGTCATATCTAATACTCATTAATTGCTCTATTCATTTCTCAATGTTAACTAAGTTTTAGATCATGGGTGAGGAACCTGTGCCCGTCCAGATGTTGGGTGCAAAGTCCCATAAGCTCCACCCAGCATAGCCAATGGCCAGGAATGATGGGAATTGTAGTCCAGCAGGTTCCCCATTCCTTGCTTTGGATATTTATATGTGTTTATATGTGTTACATATTAACAGTGACATATATTATTCCATCTTGGCATTCCTCACTATATTTTAGTACTTGGTGAGAGCCAGTATGATGCATTCTAATGGATCATACTGGACTAGTGCTGGACTAGGACTGGGGTGACCCAAGTTCACTTACCCTGGCATGAAACTCACTAAGTGACCCTGGGCCAGTCACAATCTCTCAGCCTAGCCTAATCGTCCACAAAGTTGTTGTTGTGTCCACAAAGTTGTGGGGTAGTGAGTGGGCTTCCAAAATCACCATCTAGGAGGAAACAAGGAAGCCACCCCACTGTGCTTCCACTTCCACAAGGGAACAGACAAAATCCCAAACATTTACTTTTAAATTTAAATTTTCCCCAGGTACCAATTTAGCCCCCACCCCCATGACATTTCTGTAATTTTCCAGTTTATATGGAGACCTTAGTGTGCATGGATGTACATGTGTGAGATGAGGGAGTAGAATGGGTGGTGTTGAGCAAATAGTAGGTATTGTGTGATTTGTGAGGATGCAAGGCAGAATTTGGGTGTGATGCATCTGTTTTGGGTTGGGGGAAAATCTTATAGGTGGTGGTGAAGCTGTTGAAGAAGATGATTAAATTTATTACCTTTCACCAGCAGCTACCAGAATGGATTATAGCACAATAAAAACAGTTAAAACAGATTCCAGTCCCAGGAATAGGATGGGCTCTGAAAATACACGTCTCAGTTGTCTGGCGCCAGGCTAAATAGGTGCATCATCAGCGTATCCTGAAAACTGTAAAGTTTTCTCAAGTAGATTGAGAAACTGTAAAGTTTTCTCAAGTAGATTGAGAGGGCCCGACAAGAGCCAGGGAGTGAGCTGAACACCCTCTAAACATTGAAGGGGCCCAGTCCCCTCAAAAAAAAATGGGGGTCCAAAACTTCCTTGAACCCCAGGAACTGGCACCAATGTAGTGTTTTTACATAGTGTGGTGTGTGTGTGTGTGTGTGTATCATTGTTTGTTTTACAGTAAGGTAAAGGTAAAGACCATTAGGTCCAGTCGTGGCCGACTCTGGGGTTGCGGCGCTCATCTCGCTTTATTGGCTGAAGGAGCCAGCCTTCAGCTTCCGGGTCATGTGGCCAGCATGACTAAGTCAATTCTGGCGAACCAGAGCAGCGCACGGAAACACCCTTTACCTTCCCACCCTTTACCTTCCCTATTTATCTACTTGCACACTGACATGCTTTCGAACTGCTAGGTTGGCAGGAGCTGGGACTGAGCAATGGGAGCTCACCCCGTTGTGGGGATTCGAACCACCGACCTTCTGATCAGCAAGTCCTAGACTCTGTGGTTTAACCCACGGCGCCACCCGCATCCCCGCATACTGTTTTACAGTACATATGTATTATATTTGTTATCTTGTAAGCTGCTTAAGTTTTAAGTGCTATATAACTATGTAGGTGGTGATAGAACTTCGCCTAAATTGTTTAATGATGAATTGTGGCATGAACTGGGACAGTGTGCACAAACAATCCTACTGAGTAACCCAAGTGCATATTTTAGCCTCTGTATCCTTTGCTTAATGGTTATAAAAGCCCTAAGAAATTAGGCTGCAAAGACTCCCCCAAATCTGAGCTACTCCGAATGACTGAATTCAGGTCAGCGGCTTTGCTGCGAGTCGACTTGGCTCTAATTCACAGCTTGGGTGCTTTGCCTAGTGCGCTGCCAGGGAGACTATGTGGACTAAACATTATTGAAAGGGAAGGCGTTTCATTGCATTGCCTGCAGTAGATGGGCTGTCATTTAAAGTTTATGAAAGATGGGGGATTTCATTCCAAATCACATGCTGTAGCTAAACCAAAGCCCACTCATTTTCTTTGTGCTGGCTTAAGATCAGCTTATACCTCAAAAGCACAAACAAGCATATAATATTTTAGTGGAACACTCCAGGAAACCCTCAGTATCTGAAAGGAACATAATGCCTCTTGGTTCACAATCTCTCCTCATGCATTAAAAGAGATTAGTGTAAACTCGCCTTGAATAGGACAGGAGGGGAAAGACTCAGGTGAATTTATTTAATAATTGATAGTGGAAATAGACTCTAATGAAATTTCCATCATCCAGAAACATGAACTCTACTTTATATTTATCGTCCTTTATTTGTCTACTAAATCCATGACTTGGCAGCTTTGCTGAATTCCCTCTTTACACACCAGGGAGGGAGCCGTCTCCTTGTCCTGTGATGACAGTAAGCTCAAGGAGAAGCTTCTCACATTAACAACGACAATAATGATACAAATCCACCTAAGAGGTGCAGTTCTGTACCTTTAAGAAATCATAGAGTTGGAGGGGTGGTGTCAAAGGTCATCATCTAAGTCTAATCTAAAGTCAGTGGAGGAGCTGCACTAGACAGTAGCGCATCCCTAAACAGGAGCCGTCACCAAGCCTTTGCTTAAAAACCTCTAAGGAAGGATTGTCCAAGGCAGTCTTTCCCACATTCAGCTTGCACTGTTGGAAAGCTTTTCCCTAATGATTTGCCACCCCCCCCACACACACACTATTTAAATGATTTGAACCTGTTGTTTTAAGACCTAGTCTCAGGAGCAACAGAAAACAGCTCTTCAGCTATTTGAAAATGCCCATCATGTTGCCTCCTACTTATCTTTTCTCCAAGTTAAACATGCCCAACGCCTTCACCCTTTCCTCATAGAACATGGGACTTGGCTACACTGGCAAAGAAAAAGCACTTTATATGCATTGTTTATGCATTCTACAACTGTGACACCAGATGGCGCTGTGGAGTTCTGTTTTTTGCTTAACCCGATTTTTCGTACAGCGTTTGCAACACATTTAACTGAAACGCTTCTTTGATGTGTCTAGATCCAGCCCAGGTCTTCGGGCACTCACAATCTTTGTTGTCTTCCTCTGGACATACCCCAGTTTGCTAATACCCCTCTTGAAGTAGGTGGCCCCAAACTGGGAGCAGTGCTCCAGGTGAAGTCTGACCTAAGCAGAATGGTGTGGTGCCATATTCTCCCTCTAACATGAAAACTTCAGCTTCATCTTGTTACTATCTATGCCTCCCTTAGAGAGACCTCTCTTCCACTTTGAGAACCATGGCATGTCTCCAGTCTTCTGCATGCCTAGTTATACTGGTGCAACAGGACTTCCATTTCCTCTTCTCCTTCATTTCATTTTCATTTCACTTTTCATTTGTATACTTCCTTTCTATATTATTATAGACAAGGCAGCTTACAGCAACGGAATATACAACAAAGAACACACACCTTGTAATAATCTGATCCAATACAAATAGTCATAATAAAACATAACTTTAAAACGGAACAACTTATATCAAATAAAGTCATATTCAAGAATCTTTTGGAATAGAATAATATGCAATCAAAACACCGGCAAATTAAACAGAAATTCATGCCTAAGAATTACAATAAATAATTACTAAACTGTGATCAAAAATAACTGCTAGTCACAATACATAAAACACCACAATACATACAAAACCGCCTTTCCTCATGCATCCCCCAAATCTGTTCTGGAGGGTCCCAAAAAATGGAGCTCATTTTGAGAGTGCATGGGTGGAGGAACGGGGTACACACCGTAATCTGCTGCACCAGCAAAGTTGCAGCACTGAATTTAAACAGTTTTCAGTTTCAGCCTAGCTCTTTACAAGGCTTTTATCTCTGAGCAAGGCAAGAGCTATAGGAATAAGCATCTGCCACTGATTCACCACTTCTGTGTGCCCAGTTCACATATCCAGTCCTTTTGGTTCCATATCCACTTCATATCTTTAAGTCATCACTTGTGAGTGGCCTGTGTGATGCGGCCTGCCTGCGGAGAAGGGATGGGGGAGAAATTCGCTTCAGTTTGCGTTGAAAGATGGATCTACCTCATTTGCACTTTCCAGAACAACAGGAGGATCATCCTTCGGAAACTCACACTTCTCTGAATCTTGCAATGCAGTTCTCCAGTCAAGCAACGTGTCTGAAAATATATAGTCTAAAGTGGATGTGTAAATGCACATTTGAGCGAAAATAGCATTCAAAATATTCGGGTCATTTCTTTGCAAAAGTGTCTCTATGAGGCAAAATTGCATGCAGAAATGTGGCTATTAAGAGAAATTCACACAAAGAGGCTGATGAATTTTCATGAAAGAGGGTTTTTTTAAAACAACATCAGGAATTGCTGTGCAAATGTGGAACTGAACTCAGGATTGGGAGGGGGAGAAGTGGACAACTGAGAAAATGGCAACTGACCAATTCACATATCCCTGCTGCTGAGATCCTCCTCAGAGGTCTTCCTGTGTGCTACAAAGTTATCCCAAAATGTGCATCATGAGGACTAAGGGGAGGGTCTTTCCAGTGGCTGCACCCAGTCTCTGTCACCTTTTCGGCCTTCTTTTGGGCCCTAAATGGCTGTTCCCTTTTAGAAGTGGGTTTAATTGTGTTGGCTAAAGTACTTTTGGTGGTTTGTATTTTTAAATATCTCTTTCTCTCTGCTGTTTTCTTCTTCTTTGCTGGCTGCTTTATTGTAATTCTTGCTGCCAAGCAGCTTTTTAAAAGACTGAGTTATTGTCTTAGCTTCTGTTTGTTGGCCACCTTGGGCTTCTTGAGGAAAGGCAGGGTATAAATGTTTTAAATAAGCAAAGTACCACAAGCATTTCAATGCCAGGCTGATTGTTTTAATAGTCTGTGAAGCTCCCTAATCCCCCATTTTATATATTTCAATCAACCGTGACATGCCAGGAGCTGTTCCCAACCTTAAAACACTGTGAAGAGCTAGGCTGTCATGTTCACTTACAATTGGTGGTAGATGCAAAGGAAGATTGCAGACATCAGTGGGATTTAGTGATTATATTCATAATAGATATCGCAATTGCAGTACACTGCACTTAAGGCAAAGCTATTATTCTTAAGAGAACAGGACAGTGGAAGACAAAAAACTTGGCCAAGTTTGATTTCAGGTTGATTAAGAAAGGTAACCGGAGAATAAGCAGACACTGGATATGAAAGAGGGCCTCTGATTGGTCTTGTAATTGGCAGTCGCATGGCCACAGCAGTAACAAATGTTTTCTAATTCTTCAAGCAAAAGTTCCATCATTAAGAAGTGTCTGTTAATTGAGCCAACACAGCCAAGGAAGAACCAAATTAGAATTAAAGGCATTTAATAAGAGGGCTCCTTTTAACAGGAAGGATAGATAGAATCACACTTGAAATTACTGTTCTTGCTTGAAAAACTTTATATTTGTAGTTTTATCCAGTGCATTTTTTTTCTTTTAAAAAAATTGTTTAGGGGTACTCTGATTTCCCTACTCATACTGAAATACTGCCCCTCAATGAGGCCAAACTTAGATACACAAAATGTTTAGGGGTATGTGTCCCCATGCGTCCCCCTGCGTCCCCCCAGAAAAAAACACTGGTTTTATCTGGTCTTAATGAAAAGTAAAAACTGAAAAAAGAATTTTAAAAAAGAATATTTTAATTGCATTTGTAAAATAGTTTAATTTACAGGTGACTATGGGGGCTATTGATACTTTTGTACTAATTGACAGCTCCTAGGCTAGCAACCTGGTAACTTCTGGTGATATGGCAGAACACAGGAAGACAGGAAGCTGCCTTATACTGAATCAGTACGTTAGTTGATCTAGTTCATCACTGTTCACACTGACTGCTAGCAGCCAGGGATTGAAAGCGGGACCTTCTTCATGCAAACCAGATGCTCTGCCACTGAGCTACTGCCCTTAACCAAACACAAACTGGAGTCCAATGGCCAGGCCTTACATCAGCCCTTGGCACACTGGGATGGCTGACTGGGTCCCAGCTCCCAGACAGGGCCCAGTGGCACTGACACATCATAGAATTATAGAGTTAGAAAGGAACACAGAGAGGCATCTAGTCCAAGCCCCTGCAATGCAGGAAGCTTTTGCCTAGTCAGGGGCTCAGGCCCATGACCCTGAGATTATGGGTCCCACAGACCCTCCAAGTGTCCATGTTTTAAATCAGTTTCTGATTTAAAACTGGAATGTCCCATTTTTCCTTAGGATGTCCCTATTTTTGTTGGAGAAATGTTGGAGAGTATGGAGTTATCTGCCCCCCCAAGCCGTCTGAAGGCAACCCTGTATAGGGAAGTTTTTTTTTAAAAAAAAAAAAAGTTTAATGTTTTATTATGTTTTCATATACAGTGGTACCTCAGATTACAGACACTTTAGGTTACAGACGCTTCGGGTTACAGACTCCACTAACCCAGAAATATTACCCCGGGTTAAGAACTTTGCTTCAGGATGAGAACAGAAATCACACGGCGGCAGCAGCAGCAGCGGGAGGCCCCATTAGCTAAAGTGGTACCTCAGGTTAAGAACAGTTTCAGGTTAAGAACAGACCTCCAGAACGAATTAAGTTCTTAACCCGAGGTACCACTATATGTTGGAAGTTGCCCAGAGTGGCTGGGGCAACCCAGTAAGCTGTTTAGGGTATAAATAGTAAAATTATCATTATGGATGGAATGGGACATCCCTATTTTCATCAGAGAAATGTTGGAGGCTATGGTCTCATGCTCTCCCGACTGAGCTATCAGGGGTTACATCCTTGTGTAACAAACTAGTACAAAACGAAGGCAAACAAATGTTCTGATAGAGGATCAGTTGAAAAGAATATGCATGAATACATCTGATACAGGAGGGGAAAGTTGTGCGTGAAACTTAAGAGGTTGTTTTGGAAATGAAGGGCAATGGAAGTGCAGAGCTTTGTTTGAAAGGAGAGCCATAGCTCTCAGAAACTTTCTGACTCTTTGAGCATGAGGAGCAGGGAAGGGGCACAAGGTTCTCGCACAGAGAGGATGACAAGACAAAGTCAACAGCTAAGCTGGGAAGCCGTTACTTCCAAGAGGTTGGCAAAGGTGATGTCACTGTGAAAGCAGATCAATAGAGAGACGTGCCTTACCGTGATTGCAGGAGAATTAGGAACTGGAAACATATGCAAAAGGAAAAGAAAAGGGAAAAAACACACACCACCTACTGCCTTAATATGCAATCGGGGGGGGGGGGAATACTCTTTGGAGTAACCGATGAAAAGCAGGATTTTCTATTTCAAGAGTGTATCTCTTCCAAATAGGAGGGAAACTTGATGGGCTTGAAGGTTTTGCCAAATTGAAATAGAATTGGGTGCATCCTGAAATGTGCCCTGGAATCGCTGATTTGTTTGCTTTCGTGCTTGTCTGCTTGCTGAGACTTGTGACCTGCTTTCCCTGCTGTTCAGAGTATCTCTCAGAAACTAAATTAAGGAAAACAACAAAAGGGAGATGAGAGTATGAAACTGTCTTATATTGGGTGAGACCACTGCTCTGTCTAGCCCAGTGCTTTCTATTTCAGCTTTTCCTAACCCTGATCCCTGTTGATGCTGTTGTATGACCACACACCGTCATCCCTGATCATTAGCCATGATGGGAGCTGTGGCCCAATAACATCTAGAGGGCACCCAGATGAGGAAGGCTGTTCTACTCTGAATGCCTCCTTCAGGGCCTCAGGCAGAGGTCTTTATCTGAGTTTCTACATCTACAGGGTTTATTAATTCATTAATTCATTACACCCTTCCTTTCCACAATATAGCTCTCAAAGTGGTATCCAAAATACAATGGCACTTAAATCCCTAACAAAGCAATAAAAAGCACTCATGCTGGAGAGAGATGGGTGGAGGTGTCTAAGCTGTGGGACTAAGCCAGGGTTTCCCAAACTTGGGTCTCCAGCTGCTTTTTGGATTACAGTTCCCATCATCCCTGAACACTGGTCCTGCTAGCTAGGGATGATGGGAGTTGTAGTCCACAGCAGCTGGAGACCCAAGTGGGAAACTCTGAACTAAGCTGACCTGCCACTAGCCTCTGACAATGGAGGGCGTGAGCATCATTTGGAGCTTCGCCTTCTTCCCATCGAACATGCCATTGGCAGAAGGCCTCAAGACAGGGAGGTGGGGAGACTAAAGCAGTTGAGAATCCCCCACCAGTCCCACTGCCATTATATGATGACATCCTTCCTGAGGGTTCCCATCTCTGAATACCAGTTGCTGGAAATCTCAGGTGGGCAGTGTACTGTTGCGCTCATGTCCAGCTTGCAAACTTTCCACAGACTTCTGGTTGGCCACTGTGAGAATGGGATGCTAGACTAGATGGGGTATGGGCCTGATCCAGCAGGCTCTTCTTACATTCTTAGGATTGCTCTACCCATTATCCTCCTTTGCTTCTGCTGTGAAAAGTCCCTCCTTGCCATTCTTCTGCTTCCTTTCTCCCCTCCTTTTGAAGCTTCTCTTTCCCTTTGCTGCCTCTGTTTGCTCTGTAAGGGGGCAAGTCCAGACCAACACATTCTCTCACTCTTATCCTGAGGCCAGATGGATGTGCAGTAGCTGTTGAAGCATATAAGTATGCCAGTGCTCTTTCCCCTTCATTGCTCCTTGGTATTTGCAGAAATGCCATTTTGGTAGTAAATGCATTGTTTGGGGAATGAGCGCTTAGGACAATAACACATTCATTCACACACGACAAATAGCCGCGTCAGGGTTTCAGCCAGAGTATTTGTTATGCACGTTGCCTTAGTCATTATTGGCTGTTTATCGTACTTCCTTCGTACTTCAGACTCAGAAGTGTATTCCTCTGATAAATGAAGGAACACAACCCTATGTGACATCCCGGAACACTGCAAATCACGAATCGCAAATAGCAGAAATGGAGCAGTTTAGAGATAAACCTTCAGCTGAAGACAGAATTTTCCTCCCCTTTCCCCTTCTCTCCCCCACAAATAGTTTGCCTGTGCTCATGTTTAAGAGGAGCATCAACCAAAATCAAGGTCACTTCATGTAAACCAGTAGGGTTAACTTCTAAGTGAACATGGTTAGGATTAGGATTATAAAGCAGTTAACAGTTAGGTCTGTGCCAAAAATAAATAAAAATGCAGTTATACCATTGAAAAGAGGAGGTTTCAGGTAAATAGCACTCAGGCTGCAGTCCTACCTGGGAATAATAAGCCCCACTGAATTCTAGGTATATATGGGTAGGATTTCACTGTCAGGGTGGTAGATTAAGCAGTAGGGCTAAACTGAAATGTCTCCGAAAAGACTTTTCTAGCTATCTTTTTGAAAAAGAAATGTTTGCCTCGCTCTGCCCTGCCAGAGAATTTCAGTCCTCTTGAGAACATTTTGCAACATGGGCCTCCCCAGTTTCACTGCGCATAAGTCTGGAGGCACAATTGTGGATCCACTTTTAATACTGTTTAATTTTATAGGGAGAGATTCGCCTGACAAGCCTCAAGTCTAGGACACTTGCACAATGGGTCTTTCCCCTTCTCCTCCCCCTGTGTCCTTCCTTTTTCCCCGCCCCCCAAAAAATAGCTCTAAAGGATTGGGAGAAGCCCCCAAAACAGTGCACAGGTGGAGGGGAAGAGGAATCATTCCATCTAGCAAGCTGATATGCTTGTGGAGACAGGATGTTCAATGTAGTTCAACGTTGAATTCCACCCATTGAAAGATTGCCCATTCCTCCCTTCATTTATCAATATGAAATAGCAATAGAGTTTAATTCAACATTAAGTGAGCCAAAAAGAAAAAGGAATGAAAAAAAGAAAAAGGATTTCCTAAGGAATACTATTGGAGAATTTCACCTCCCACATTCCAAGAAAAAAATGGCAACATGTGTCATCCTGAAGAGTGTGGAGAATTTAGAGAGAACCTTTTCAGTCAGAATGATTAAACACTTGCAATTGCCATTGATTTTAAATGATGAAGTAAGAACATTGCTTTCCCTCCACTGAAATCAGTGGGACTTAGAAGTGTTTATCTTTGGCTCATGGCCACAGTTTTCTTTTTTAAGTTGATTGAAAGGTATTCAAAAGCTCACCTTGGATTTGGATGATATCCAACGTCAGTCAGTCTCAGAGTAATATCCACTGAAATCAATTGACTTAAATAAATCCATTGATTTCAGTGGATCTACTCTGAATATAGCCTTTGGTTTTGAAAATGAGAGGAGTTGTGGAATTATTCTTGGCTAGGAGTTACACCCCTTGTCCTTGCAACTCTGGATGTGTGATGGATGCCTGACTTGGCTGGGGATGGGAGGGCAATCGTCTTCCTCCCCAGAGATCCAATCTGCTCTCCAACCAGCCTGGTTGCACAGAAAATATAGTCCCTGTTAACGTATGAGTCAGCTTCGGGTGAGCAATGCTAATGTCTCAAACAGATTCCTGAAAACAACTTGATGAAGAAGAAAAGTGACTAAAATAACACCCTGAATCTGTCTCTCCAATTGTTCCTGCTGAGACTTTGACCAGGTTACATAAACCATATCAAGCACTGGGTGTAGCCCTGGAAAATATCAACCCCATAGGATAAGTAAAGGTAAAGGGACCCCTGACAATTAGGTCCAGTCGTGGCCGACTCTGGGGTTGCAGGGCTCATCTCGCTTTATTGGCCAAGGCAGCCAGCGTACAGCTTCCGGGTCATGTGGCCAGCATGACTAAGTTGCTTCTGGTGAACCAGAGCAGCACACGGAAACACCATTTACCTTCCTGCTGGAGCGGTACCTATTTATCTACTTGCATTTTGACGTGCTTTTGAACTGCTAGGTGGGCAGGAGCAGGGACCGAGCAACGGGAGCTCACCCTGTCGTGGGGATTCAAACTGCCAACCTTCTGATCGGTAAGTCCTAGGCTCTGTGGTTTAACCCACAGCACCACCCACGTCCATCATAGGATGTGAATCCTATTTGATTCATGGATTTCCCATGCACGGAAAATCCTTCTTTGTTTTTAATGTATAGACAACTTTCGGGGACATGCCCCCAAAGCAGGGTAAAATAAAAATAAAATAAAATACCATAATGAAGTAACAACAACAACAACAACAACACAACACAAAGAAACAGCAGCAAGTACAGGACTACAAAAGAGCCAGATTTTTTAAAAAATCTACTGCAGGTTTCAGGGGTACAAATTGAAATGCCTGTCTAAAATGGGAGGTTTTTATGAGTCTATGGGGGGTGGGAATGGAAAGAAAAGGGGCCTTGCAAGGCTCTCAAGGAAGAGTGGTCCAACTTCAGACATTGCCAGAAAGCCAACCAGGCTATCCATGCCATATATTGAGATGCAAGCAGGGTCACGAGGGAGCAAGCAGCCCTTCAGGTCTGGATGAATGTAACTTGCTTTCTCAATAATTTACTCTTGCTTAATGTAAACGTAGGGACGTGGGTGGCCCTGTGGTCTGGCACTTCTGGTTCATCAGAAGCGGCTTAGCCATTCTGGCCACATGACCCAGAAGTTGTCTGCGGACAAACACCAGCTCCCTTGGCCTATAGAGTGAGATGAGCACGCAACCCCAGAGTCGTCCACGACTGGACCTAACGGTTAGGGGTAACTTTACCTTTTAATGTAAATGTATTTTTTCACTTGATTTTCCTGTTTCAGATTTTGAGGGGCGTTTAGAGGTTTTCTCCTTTTTTACAATCAAGCAGTGTATAAATTTTATGAAATAAACAACAAACAGCAGCAGCAACAACAACTGGAGCTATCTGAGCATTCAACTAAGTTCACTGGGCATTGCTCTCAGGTATAAGACTGCAGTGCATGAACTGATTCCCCTGAAAAGCGTTGCACTTGAGATGATGTGCTGAGGCATGGAAGTTATATCTGTGGTGTTCTTGTCTGTGATGGTCCATTCACACACACACGAGCCCTTCCGGATACTGTAGGCATCAAGTGGTGAAAGTGATTGTGTGAATGAATCAGCTCCAAGTGTGCAGTCAAGATGTACACGTAAGCCAATCCTCTATGCGCCCTTTCCTGGGCTATGCCAACTACAATTCACCATGTGCCATTGATGCTGAATTGCATAAGAATGTCTTTAAGAACCAAGCCACATTTTCTCAAGCTACAGGAATGATTAACCAACCATTAAGTGCTTTTTAATTCTGTGCTGCCGTGGAACCTGGGGCGAAGCTGTTATATGATTCTTCTGGAGAGTCAGTTGCAACTTGCATTGAAGTTGCTTCAAAGCATTTGAGAACCTTTGTAAATTATTCACCGAAAGAAGGAACTGCCAAAGAATGTCCAAGTCAGCTTGGCCATTAAGGCAAATTCCAGCAGCCTTCACCTTGTCAACCGAATCCCTGGAGTCATATATTTTTAATGGCAGTGTAAAATTCCTTTATATAAAGGGTCAGGGCAGCAAAGGACAAGGCCAGTCATCTTATTTACAACTAACATGTTTAGTGTAATGAAAGATGTTTCTCTCATTGAACAACGACAATGACAAAAACCCTTCCTTGGGTGAAACTCAGATCAACGCAGGGCAAACAGATGCCTCGCCCCGCCAAGGAAGAAACGCCACTAATATCACAATCATTATCACTACTTACCCAGGGTTGGGCAAGTTTTGGTGCTACAATGCTGCTGGACTCCACAGTTCCCATCAGTCCCAGCCAGCATGCAAGATTTGGGAAGCCACAAGGTTCCCCATCCTTGCTGTAGTGTTAAGAAATGTAGGCTATTCGTTGTGCATAGAATGAGAACACCAAAGATGACTTCCCCTCCCAAAGTGCAAGATTCAGAATAGAATAAAGATTTCAAAACGGGGGGCAAAGAGGGGAGGAGAGACTCAGGATCATGTTCTGCCCAATGAGATAGATGATAGATGATATATAGATGATAGACAGACAGACAGACAGATGATAGATAGATAGATATAGATGATAGATAGATAGAGAGAGAGAGAGAGAGAGAGAGAGAGAGAGAGAGAGAGATAGATAGATAGATAGATAGATAGATGATAGATAGATAATAAGTCTACTTTTCATATGCAAGACATAAGTGAGTAGCAGCTCACAGCACAAACAGAACAAAAAAGGCACAAGAAATATTTCATTCAAACAAAGAGAAAAGGTCAATGCTTTCTGAATTTCCTGCTACCTTCTTCACAGACCTTTTGCTTTATGTATATGCTGTTGTGATATTGATGGAAATTATATTGATGGAAATAAATTTTCAATCCTTGGTTAGTATTGTGAACTCAAAAGTTGTTACTAGAAAAGCACCCTATAAAAATACCAGCGGCAGACAAAAGCACTTGCGTTAAACAGTTTCATGGATCGCTGATCCCAGTGTGGAAACAGTGGGAGAGGAGATTAAGCATGAGTGCTGAGGACCAAAGTAATGGAGCCCTCACTTGTTTTGCTATAGCTTACGTTGATGTTGCTGGAGTGGGACAGGGCAGAAGTGTGGTCAGGGCAGTGCGAATGTGCTGGCAGGAGTATTGGATTGGCTGTGTTGGTGTAACCCCATCTTCCTCAGTCCCATCCAGATAAGCTGTAGCAACACCAGTGTCAGGAGGGCATCTCCATAACTCTGCCCCATCTTAGCGACCACTACTGAAGAAAAGTGTTCCTGGGCTATACCACATCAGACGGCAAGTGGTACTGGTGAAGGCTGCATGCTTGAACATTCTCTATTTAAAAAATTCCATTGCATATAAAATATGTTAATGTGTCAGGGGGAAACTACCCTAGAACTTTTCTCTCTTAATTCTACTTGATGTGGAGGAGGGTTTTTTAAAATTTATATATGGGGAAGTATTCAGCCATGCAATTGCCCACCTGCAGTCTAAAGTGGTACAATCCAATAACCATTTTACCAATTTGTGCACTGTATGTGAAGAGTTTCGTTATACTGTAGAAGTTGCCCACAAAGCAAGTAGGAAGAACACTAAACCCTTTCATGCTCTCATTTATGGTGTAACTAGGTCAAGCCCATGATCTTGGCATTAGTGAAATTGGTGCTACGATGGCCGGGAACAGCGACGCTTCCATTAAAATACAATAGTAGTCCAACCTGAGCAGCGGTTGCATTGCATAATGTGGTTAGATGTGTGCTTAATCAGCATTGACACTTTGATGGAGAGGCAGATGGAAATAGCCATTGACCTGCTATTAATACTGGAGCTGGAGATAAAAATAATCTTTTAGTTTTATACAAGAAGAACATGACATTTTGAGAGAGGGAGACATTAACTTCACAATGGGATTTAGGAGGTTTCCAGACAGATGCGCCATGGTGGGAAGTAAGATCCCACTGATTCCAGCAGCTAGAGCCCAAAAAGCTGAGAGAAACTTATTGTAAGCTCCATGGAACATTTATCAAATATCTGCCAAGCTCCATAGCTTGGTAATCCATGTGATTACATCATGGCGGCAGTGCAGCTGAGCTGTGAACCAGAAAATCTGCGCTGTGAACCAGTTCAAATCCCTTCTCTGCCATGAACCAGCTTTAGGCAAGCTGCAGGGGCTGCAATATGGGGATAGCAGTACTGACCTCTCTTCCAGGGTTGTTGCAGGGTTTACTGAGATAATGGATGCAAATACCTGGAATGCTCTAAAGTGCAAGATACTGCTGGTATTTAACATCACTGCTGCTGGTATTCATGCTCTTTCTGTTCCCGCTTCTTCAAATATACAAGGAAGAGGCCCAAGGAGAACAAAAGAAAAACAAAAGATATGGCTCTCCTTCAGACAACACAAGGACGGGTGCAGGGATCAGAGAAAATGGAGTGGAGAAAAAGGATGGAAGGATAATAAGAATAATAAGAATAATTATTTATACCCCGCCCATCTGTCTGGGTTTTCCCAGTCACTCTGGGCGGCTTCCAACAGAATATTAAAAACACAATAAAACATCAGTCATTAAAAACTTCCCTAAACAGGGCTGCCTTCAGATGTCTTCTAAAAGTCAGGTAGTTGTTTATTTCCTTGACATCTGATGGGAGAGTCCTTGACATCTGATGGGAGGGTGCTACTACCGAGAAGGCCTGGTTCCCTGTTACCTCACTTCTTGCGGTGAGGGAACTGCCAGAAGGCTCTTGGCACTGGACCTCAGTGTCCAGGCTGAACAATGGGAGTGGAGACACTCCTTCAGGTCTACTGTTTAGAGCTTTAAAGGGCAGCACCAACACTTTGAATTGTGCTCGGAAATTGTGCTCGGAAATGTACTGGGAGTCAATGCAGGTCTTTCAGGACCGGTGTTATATGGTCTCTGCGGCCACTCCCAGTCACCAGTCTAGCTGCCACATTCTGGATCCATTAATGCTGGTACTCTCAGTTTCTCGTTTTTCCAATCCTAAATTTTCGAGTCTTAAATTCTCCGCATTTCCGCAGCAAATTATTTTTTACTTGAAAAAGGTTCTCATGAAAACTAGAAGGGAGCCACTTCTGTCTGCCTTGCAAGACACGGGGCTGTAGTGCCATATGGATGGCAGCATATAGGATTGTTTATTTGCGGGTGTCTTCCTAAGCCATCAAACGAAACTGCACACAGAAGTCTGCTTTTGCATGCTTCTCTCTTGCTCGATTGGAACATTTAGGGGCACCACGAGCCATTTATTTATATACTGCTTTTCATTCCAAAGAGCCCCCACGTGGTGGACAGCATGTTAAAACAAAATATAAACAGAGGACAATTGAAATGCCATAAATCATTCAACAAGTTAAGCAATATAAAACAGCAAAGTTACAGCACTGGAGGCCAAGATCCTGCACCCTAAGAAGATTTGGGGCTGCCTCAGATCTGGAATAATTAGATACTTTTAGGTTCCAGATCTGAAATAATTAAAGCCCTCCTGCTAAAAGAAGATCCAGTGCCAGACTATTTGAGCCTCGTTTAAACCAAAGAGTTGCCCAGCTTCCTTAAACATCTATGTGGTGTCTATTTTATTCTGAGATGGAAAGCTCTATGAATTTAGGTACATCATTCACCAGACATTATGTAAGTTGCACTGCAAGATGACATATCATAATTGATAGCTTGACAGCTGATTCCCCTCATTTTCAGTGTCTTGATATATAATGTACATACTGCAATGCATTTCAACTACTGTGTACATCATCACAGTCAATCATCCTGAAACAGTGCCTTGGCACGAGTTCCTTTCTGTAATCTTCTAAGTGGGATAACTTGACTTTGGTATAGGAAATGTTTTCTGCCACAGTAGTTTGAATTCTGCTAGTTGAAATGGCTGAAGAAATCCACCAGGATTACAAATATCTTAAGATCTCTGTGAGGAAGGGGAAATTATGGTAGAATGATTATAATAAGATAGAAATTACTCCAGCTGTGTATTGAGCTTTAGACTGAGTTTAACTCTTTATGATGGGGAGGGGCACAGTAGAGAAGGTGGAGACATTTCACAGGAAATGTAAATTTTGACTTAATCCAATGACTTGGATAACTTAGAAGATGCTTCTGGAGAATGCCTAGCTTCTTGGTGTTAATTAATAACCATTTAATTAACCATATATGCTTGCATTATATATGGTCATGGTTCAGGGACTTAATTTCGCTTTTGTACTTACGGCTGCTGTGGGGAAATTCCCTTTATGGTGTTATTACGGAGAGGACATCTGGCAGGAGCTACTATAGCTTGCCTTTATAGGAGGCTGCTTAGCTCAAACTACTGTGGTTTTCTCTACAACAGCAATAATAAATATCTTGCAATAGCACTGCACTGACTGCTTAGAGTGAAGTCAGAATGAATAGATAATTCCAGCTCCTGTATGGAGTTCTAGCTAAGCAGAGCTTCTCGGTAACATGTAGCTAATCTCTAGTCTATTAATCCTAATCTGCATGGGCTTCAGAGAGCATGATTTACATTAGTCTGATTTACGTGGGAGTGGGGGGAGTCTGACCTCCAGGTTAGAGAGCCTGGATTTCCATCCTCCCTTATATATTCAGCACAAATGGGAATTCTAGTCATGGTAAGGGAGCCTCTTGGAGGACTGCTCCAACTCCAGAGCTGCCAGTGGTAGCTTTCTCTGGAAGCCCATGTCCTCCTTGGTGGGACTCCTAATTGACCAGAACTCAGGGCTGAGTCACTTTTATAGAGCAGTAGCTCTTTGCTGAGTCCTATCCATTGTGGACATGGCTTGGTTTGGCCCTCTTGTCATTCAAGCCACAATCTCGCCAAGCCACCATCTTGTGTCCTTCAAAGCCAGAATCAGGACCAGTGAAGCATCAATGGTTGTCAACTATTTTCCAGGTTTCTGAATTCTGTATACACTGGGAAGTAGAGGCAGAGAAGTTCCTTTGGTTGGATTTACAGGGATTCTATTGAAAATGAAACTTTTGCTCCAGCACATTTTATTTCTAGTAATCTAGGAGGGAACAAAATGAATCAAAACTTTCTTTGGTGTTGCTGTGATGCTTGATACATTCATACTCTGGGGGAAGGGGGAGTCTTTGTTCATTGATTTACTGTTGGCTGAAAAGCCATTCATTTGAGGTAAGTTCAATAGTCATGCTGTCTCTTTGAAAAATTGTGGCTTTGCAGAGAGGAAACTATATGCTGCAAATCACATTCATTATCAAAACAAAGAAGAAATGGGATGGAAATCATCAACTCTTTCCCTTTCACATGCATGGAAGCCTTTTGCTCCTTCATCAGTGTAACATGTGTTGCACTTTCTTGGAAATTTCCTATAAAGAAAATGGCTCCCAGGCAGAGATGGGACTAATGAATCAGTAGCACACAGCAGTTTCATTCAAGACTGATGTGAAGGAAAAGGCAAGGATAGTTTAGCCTTAAGCAGATCTCCTGGAAACTGGAAACCCTTCTTGCACTCATTAGCGGAAGTTGACCTGGTGACTTTACCTTGTTTGTGTCCATCAGAGAAGATGACTGACACAGAAGACAATCTAAGCTGAAAAGATCTGATGAGAGGGGGAGGGAGCTACATGGTCCTGCCCTTGGTAGACTTGTGTTTTCCCTCTCTAGATTTTGACTGTATTTTCAGTCTCCAGCCAAAAGCAGTTATAGGTACCAGACACCCAGTTTCCATTGGGGAATAACTTCTTGGAAGCCGTCAGAGATAGTTCAGTGACTTTCCCAATATCATTGGTTGCTGCAAGCACAGAAAGAAACTTTCTTTAGAAATGGAGTTTTAAGTTATATATCTGAGTGCTCGGTGTATCAGAAACAAAAACAAACCACCTCTCTATATCTGTAGAAGGCTAAGAAGCCAGCAAAAAGGCTAGACTTGAGCCCTTCTCCCAGACTGCATTTCCACATTCAGAGTGGCTTTTACACGTGGAAAGATTCAAATGTGTAACCTCACCTCCCCCATCCCTGACACTGTATTCTGAAGCAGTACAGCTTAGGTGGCCTCTCTGAATATTTGAATTGGCACTAAATTAAGCAGAACCTCAGTAAAAGTCTGGCACCAACCTTTGGAAATAACATTTAAGAAGCACTTTTATTTCATTACGATCTTGCTACAGAAAGGCTAGACAAAATTCTACACCTTTCATTGCACAGAAATCTCATCCATGTTGCTGAAACATAAGAGAATTTAAGAATCTTAGAAAATGTAAGAGAGACTCTGGATAACTTTTTCATTCCGAAAAAGGACCACTCCTGTGAAAAATCAATAATTGAATCTTTAAGCTCAAACAGGGAACAAACCCATAACGCAGTATTTTTATTTTGGTTAAGCAATTGTATTTGGTCCTATTCTTTGAGACAAAATGTTCTTCTTTTTTCCTTTTGTAATGAGGTATTTCTACCTAACATTCCTGGTTTTGCTCAGGAACCTTTTGCTGCCTTCCATAAGGGATCTTCTAATTCCCCCACAAGCTACAAAATATTATGTCCTTTGTTGGAATGTTCATCGACTGACAAGATGCGACCACCATCATTCATGCCAAATAGTAACTTTTTGCATAGCTTCAGTGATAACTAATGATAGTGCAGAGTGGAGTGGCACTTAAAGGAGCAAGTGCTACACAATCCAGAGCAAGGAAGAATCATTCGTCTTCGTTTCAACTGATCCATTTTTCTTTTTGTAATAGTTTCTTAACAGCAAATGAACATTAGTGCTCCTCACCTTCAGAACTCTTTGAGATACAACTGCATTAATTCATGCATTCAATTTGGACTTTATCAGCCTAATCTATTTTGACTCACCCCATTCAGCACTTTTGAAGGATGCATATTGGGGATGAGGAACCTGCTGTCCTTCATATGGGTTACAACATCCATCACCTCTGACCTTTGGCCATGCTCATTAGGGTCAGTGGCAGTCCAGCAATATCTGGAGGACACAGGTTCCCTACATGTGGCAATGGGCAGTTGTCTGTAGGGTAGCAACCAGGAATGTCTCTCTCTGTGACTTTACACTTCATATTTGGCACACAGGTTTCACTGGCAAGAAGGTGTTTTATCCTGAAGGTCGTGATTAGATCTAGGGTAGAATGTGGCCTCTGAGGGGTATAAGACATTTATGGCTTCGTGAGTCAGAGATGTTTTATTTACTTATAAAAGCCTTTCTAAACCACCAATTCATTTACTTATAAGAGCATTTATAAACCACATTAGTCACAAGAAAGGCTACCTTCTTGTCACATACAGCTGAAGGAGGAAGTTGGGGAAATGATGCTCTTTCCCACTTTCTTTTTCAGCTCTTAGATTATTTTTAAAATTCAGATTAATTATTCTGGATCTAACCGAGATCTCTTGGGAAAGTGAAGGGTGTGTTCCCTTTTATCCTCTGGGTGAGAGGAAAAGAATTGATTAGATAGAGTGACCCAAACAACTCACACAACTAGCTGTAAACTTCATGTATGTAGGAACAAACAGTTTAGTTTAGTTTCTGTTTTTCTGTTTGTTTGTTTTTTGCCTTCCTTCTGTTGTATTCAGAAATGCCTGCTGATATTAACTGCTAGTGGCTTTTCTCCTCTCTCACCCAATGGGCTTTAATTAAAGTCGGTTGCTTACTCCAACAATAATGTACTGTGGACTCATCTCAAGGACTTGGGGGATTTCTCATGTTACCCAAGTGGTGTTAGAAGCAGCTCCACAGTAGAAGTTCCCACACTGTAAACATGCTGTGAGAAGAGACCTACAGATTAGGAGAAAAAGAGTGTGAAGGTACTTAGTTGGGCACAAGGAATCAAAGCCACAGCTTCCATAGCAACAGATAAAAAAAATAAATATAAACCTTTCAGTTCAATTTAAGCAGGAGGTCACATCAGCTCACTCAGTTCTCCATCTGAAGAAGGCTCCATGCTGTAGCAGTTCCTGTTTAGCAATGTTGGTGGTTTCCTTCACATAGCTGGTTGTCAACCTGCATGCTTCTGATCCCCCAGGATATTGCCTTATGTTTTTCATCCTGTGCTTCCTCTTACTCGCGGAAGGATATTTCTTTGTGTCTAGAAAAGCTGATCACCTCTGGCATTTAAGAGATGCAAAGCAAAAGGGACAGTGGATAAGATGAAAAAGAGCCAGGCTGCTTAAGAGGAGCATAGAATGCACTGGTGACCTGAGCTGCCTTAAGATACGCGATCCCAGACTTGCATATTTTATGGTCGATTTGTGGAAGGAGAATATGGAGGAGAGCAGTTCTGGGACTTTTTTAGAGCAGAAGCAATGATGTCCTCTGCCCAAGTGGTCCACTGCAATGATTTTGGTGTGACCAGTAATCATCATATTTCCTTATTTGTATTTTAATACACACTGTTAGCTTTAACCTATATTTAATCTGTATTTTAACCTCTGTGTGTTTTATAGGCTGTGCTTTGTAAGCCTTTTCTACAGAGGCAACTTCCCGGTATGAGCTCTACAGGTGCCAACGTAGATAACTATTTCATTTGTGTGAGCTGCTGCAGGTGTGATGTGCAACTAGGCCAACATTTGATACTAAATATTTCTCAACATTCTGGCTCGTTCTTGAGGTTGGTCAGGTGTCCTACTTTCCTGGAGACAATCCTCTATTTGAAGGAGTTCTTTCTTTGAAGGGTTGTCCAGTTCCAAGTGCAGCTTCAAGATCAAAATCAGTATGAAAGGAGACCCTGGGCCAACCCATCAATAGCACCAGGGCAGCAGACTCAGCAGGCACAGAGGTTACCTGGTCACAGTCTGTGGTGGGATGTATTGCATTTCTATGTAAAGGATATAGTTTACATCCGCAACATAAATTAACATATGGAAATGTTATGCAAATTGGTGTCATCTTTCATCCTCATTTTTCATAGAATCATAGAGTTGGAAGAGAACCCAAAAGTCATCGTGTCCAACCCCCAGGAATGCAGGAATCTCAGCTAAAACATCCATGTCCAACCTTTGCTTAAAAGCCTCCAAGGAAGGAGAGTCCACAACCTCCCAAGGAAGACTGTTCCACTGTCAAACTATCAGGAAGTTTTTTCCAGATGTTTTGTTGGAATCTCCTTTCTTGTAACTTGAAGCCATTGGTTCAGGTCCTAGCCTCCAGAGCAAGAGAAAACAAGCTTGTTTTTGGTGATTTGGAAGAAGCCATCCTATCATTCTAGTTCATTCTACGGTGCTATTAAGTAGTATTACTGTTAAGTTGTGGGTGAACATACCAGATGACACAGTGATTCTTCAAACAGCTCTTGTTTATTCACAGGCCAGGCCAGAACTGAACTGAAGGGTTCAGCCAGCCTGCTTGTATAGAGCTCCACTAGAACGCAACAGTAACCATTTTCTGTAACTATCCAATCACTGAACGTCACTTTCAATCCCTTATTTGTATATGTGGACCTAAGTGAAAACTATCTACAGTATCCCCCTGCTGGCCCAGGGTGAGAACTTCAGTACATAACAATTACCCCAGGGACTTACCTGCACTGGCAAAGAAAAAGCGCTTTATATGCGTTGCATATTCATTATAACACTGTGACACCAGATGGCGCTGTGAAGTTCTGTTTTACAAAGTTTGCAGTGCGTTTAACTGAAACGCTTCTTTGATGTGTCTAAAACCAGCCCAATTTAACTGCAGTGGGGGTGGGGAGCTTTCTTATATAATATTTTAAACTTTCTTAATAAATTATCCTTTTAGGTGTGGCAACTTGTTGTAGCTGCGAGACATTTATAAATAATTTTGTGTGCCAGTTTATAACTACTGTCCTTACATCCGTTGATGTAATGTACCTTTCAATAATTCACACAAATCTATGATGTATCATAATAACCATTTCTATTCATCACTAATTAATTAGCTGTAAAATATTTAGAAAAGCTTCTTTCATTTAAGTACTACCAGGGTTGCAAGCCATGTTCCAACACCACATGGCAATATGTTAATTTTTTTGGGGGGGAGGGGGTAAAAAAAATGCACCATATAATTTATCGCTGCTTTTTCTATGCGATTTGACATTCTTTTATTTAGCTTGTGCTGGAAGTCTCACAAGCACAATGGCCAAGATTAGAAGAACTCCCTTAGGAGTGACAAAGAAGTACCTTGTTAGTGATCTTGAACTTTTGGGAAAGGTGATATAATTTAATTTTTAAAACAAACAAACCACCAAGCAAGCAAGCAAACAAACAAATATCCAAGGGCTAAGTCCTCCTTGGACCTCGAAATGCCCTCCAGATGGGAACAATTCCCATCAACCCTGGCCATGCTTTTTGAAGTTGATGGGACTTGGAGTCCAAACATATATGAAAGGCAACAAGTCAGCTATACATGGGCTCTAAGGAATGCCCGATGATGAAAATGATGATGATGATTTTTAAAAATTGTTTTCACAATTTATTTTCCCACACCATGTCGCAAACCAAATTCCCAAATACCCCCTCAGTTTCAAGAGAAGATTTCCCCCTGTGGTTTGATTCAATGTCTGATAAAGCAGTCACAGCCTTCTCCATTATTCCCATTGTCTCTGGGTCCAGAGGCATCCAGGGAAATGAAGATGGCGGCAGTTGCTGCTGCCTCTTAATCCTGTGCTGTGAAGAGGCATGCTGGGAATTCCCATCAGATCTCTGAAGACGTCAGGGCAGAGCCCTTCAGTGTTGTACTACAGCTCCCACCATCCCTGTCCATTGGCAATGCTGCTGGGGTTCTTGGGAGCAGGAACCCAGCAATATCTGGAGGCCCACCTGTTGGGTAAGCCTGCTTTTGGGCCTTAAAAGTCAGAACTTGACTGGGAGCCAGCCTAGCTCTCTGACCACAGGTGTAATAACCTCTTTGTCACCAGACCTTGTCGATTCATCCACTGGACCAGGTGAAGTTTCCAAATTGTCTCCTGGAATTCAGTTTCAAGATGCAAGGATTCCTGAGGAATCAAGTGACATACATCCTATGTTATATTTTTTGTGATTCCCTTATTCCATTGTGTTTATCCTGGCCCCATAATTTATCCTTGTCCCATGTTGGCCCCTAATATATCTCCCTCTTTTGCTGCTCCCTAGTGTTTCCTCTGAGTGTTTCCTCTGAGGGACGCAGGTGGCGCTGTGGGTTAAACCACAGAGCCTAGGACTTGCCGATCAAAAGGTCGGTGGTTCGAATCCCCACGATGGGGTGAGCTCCCATTGCTTGGTCCCTGGTCCTGCCAACCTAGCAGTTCAAAAGCACGTCAAAATGCAAGTAGATAAATAGGTACCGCTCCGGTGGGAAGGTAAACGGCATTTCCGTGCACTGCTCTGGTTCGCCAGAAGTAGCTTAGTCATGCTGGCCACATGACCCGGAAGCTGTACGCCTGCTCCCTCTGCCAATAAAGCGAGATGAGCACCGCAACCGCAGAGTCGGCCACAACTGGACTTAATGGTCAGGGGTCCCTTTACCCTTTACCTTTAGTGTTTCCTCTAGTTTCTCTGTGACAGGAACAACCAATGTAGGGCCCTCTAAATGTTGCTGGACCACAACTCCCACCCCCTGTGACCATTGCCCATACCTGCTGGGGCTGAAAGGAGTTTGGAGCCTGAAAGGTGCCCCACTGGCTACTCCTTCTGCAGGGCAATCGGCCTCTGAAACAGGGAACCTGTGGAAATGGAGTGAAACGGAAGCGTGGTGCCCACGAAAACTATATTTATCCTGAAATTACAGGGGGAAAGGCAAGCTGCTATCTAAGTAAAGAAATTGCCCACAGCTCTCCCATAATCCAAGAGAGACGGCACTACCCAGTAGGTAAATAATATCCATTTTAAACCCATTTATAAGGCTGCAGTAAGAGATCATAATGAAAGCGCTGTCACAGCCGATTGTGTCCCACTTTCCACGGGGTGAGTTTGTTTTTAAACTATGCCGAAATGGAAAGTAAATCATGAAATGCCTCATTAAAGTAACATTATCTTGCCACAATAAATCCAGCAAAGCACAGGATTTAAAGAGTTTTGGCATGCTGTTGTGGCAGCGTGTGCTAAGGCTAAGTCAAGTTAGCAGTAGATTAGAAGGGGCTTTTCATATGAAAATGTTTGAAATGGATGTGTAATGTGCTTTAAGGCCTACCTTGCTTTGAAGGAGAAGGGTTCTACAGTTAGAAGGAACGAGCCAGATTGTTTCCTCGTCTCCAGCTGGAGCCAAAGTCCTATAGGGACGTTTTGTTTTGTTTTGCATTTTCCCCCTATTTATTATACACAAGATGCAACCAAACAGCAACAGATTTCTCCTGAGGTGGTTGACCACGTCGACGCCCAAATCCACCTCTAAACTGAAATTCAGTAGCTGACCGAGCTCCAGCCTCTGCCTTCTTGTCAGCACTGCGTCTGTAGGTGTCCCTGTCAGCCTTTCCCCGTGTAAGGGGAGCAGGATGCTCACCCTCCAAACCTTTTGGCCGGGGCAGTTTCAGGACGACTGTGATGCAAGGTGGCAGGCACGATTTCAGGCGGCAGGTGGAGATAGTCCCTCAAGTACTGGATGCCCTCATTGGTCAAATACCAATAGAAATGCCTCCACGCAAAAACTGCTCCTTCACGTAACCACAAGATTTCAGCGACTACATTGCTTTCATGACTTGGAGGTTGGGGACATTTTTGTCTGCCAGTTCTGGGTGTTTAGGCATATGAACATCTTTCTTAGCTACCATCACTCCCTCCTTAAAAAGGAGTTCATAGATGGCAATGCGGGGGGTTTTAGGCATCAACATTGTGGCAGCGGCAAGAGGCTTGAACGCTGGAAAGAATAGGGACGTTCTGTTGAATCCTTGCTTGTGAGTTCCAGAACCGTAATCACCAGGTCCATTTTCACAAAGCCATGTCACAGGAAAGCAGGCACCTGAGATGTGCTCCTAAGAAACGTCCTTATACCAACACAAACATTTGGACCATGTTGAGCAAAAGGGGAAAGTATCTGCTGACTATAACCACAAAATGCATCTTCCACTCCAGTGGCACTTCTAAACTAGTCAATGTCACTTACTCTGCCTGAACCCTTAACTTACTGACAGCCTGGTAACTGTGGAGTGAAAGTGTGGCACAGAGCTCATCAAAGGCACCTGTGATTATTTATTACAAGATTACAAGATTATTTATTACAATATTACATGATTATTAAGTGCACAAGCTTGGCTGGCTACTTTAAAGCAGGCATAGGCAAACTCGGCCCTCTAGATGTTTTGGGACTACAACTCCCATCATCCCTGACCACTGGTTCTGTTAGCTAGGGATCATAGGAGTTGTAGTCCCAAAACATCTAGAGGGCCGAGTTTGCCTATGCCTGCTTTAAAACCTTACCGTGTTTTAAATGAGCATGCGTTTTGTTAAACTGTTGCATCACTTTAAATACCAACAGCTTTTATTTAACTATTAATGTTCTACCAAGGTAGTTTTGAGGAAAGAGTTAAATACCCATTTAAAACCACTTAGCCAAATCACTCTTGTATTCTCTCCACCCTAACTAAGCCCCAACAACTGAGGACTCTGTGGAAGTCTCTATACCTTCTCTTGTATAGAATTCTGACTCACAGCGAAGGTCCCACATGACAGTTAAGCTAACTTTCACCTGACCAGAGAGAAACCTTCCCACATCAACTGCATTCTAATGTACATCACACAATAAAAATGTCGTAACGCATTACACAATACCCATCAAAACTTAACCCAAATAAACAAGACTTATACATGGTCCATCTAGCTTGATATTGTCTATGCAGGGGTGGCCCAATCATGAGGCAAGGTGAGGCAACTGTTTCAGGTGGCACATCCACAAAGGCAGCAGATCCTGATGTAGATCTTCATTCCCCCCTTGGTCCTGTTGTAGATCTTCACTCACTCCGCCTTCCCTGGTGCCATTTTGTGGTTCACATCAGGTGCCAAAATGTCTTGGGCCAGCTTTGCCTCTACCACTAGGGTAGATGTCCCCAACAAGGTTCCAACATAGGAACCACAATGACTTGGACACCCCACTCGGCACCCACCCTATAACTGATGGTTTTGGATATTTGCGGGACTGTCTGATGGGGAGATTGCCTAGCTTGGTGAGGAATGGCACGCTTTGTTTTGTCTGTGGTTCATTTGGTCGTGTGCAGAGGTGTTTTGCCTATTGTTTGGTAGAGGGGGGTCTGAGCATTGCATGCTTCTTCTATGAAATGGGTGCTTTGTGATGTCTGTGACAGGTTTCCTTTCGATTTCTAAAGGGGCCTCTGAGCCCCAAACGGTTGGTGGTCCCTAGTCTGCATTGACTGGCAGCCCCTCCTGATGGTTCCCACACAGGAGTCTTGCCCAGCCCTCCCTGGGGATTGCCGGGGTCCTTGTGCATGCAGAGCATGTTCTCGACTGCTAATCTCTGGCTCCTTTTTCACTTGCAAGTGGCTGGCAGTGAACAAGGATAGGAGGAGGGCAGAAAGCCAGACTGACAGATGGCTTTGCATGGGGAAGCCAGGATATCATCTTTGGCAAGGATTCCACCTTCAGGAATTCTTTCTGTGAAGGTTAGCCGTAATCCCTCTGAGAAACAGACTTTCAAAAACTTTCAAAAATAACAAAATAGATTCCAATACAATGCATCTCGCCGATATCATTCCGCCGATGTCCTTACAGGGGATGGAAGGGCAGTGGTGGCGCGGGGGGGGGGGGCGTGTTGTGATGACTAGAAAGATAAGAGACTTGAATTAAAGCAAGAGAGGAACAGAAAAAAAATATTCTGGTGCTTAAATAATGGTAAAACTAGTGAAATCAATTCATCATTGCAAACGTTCAAGCAAGTTTTCCAAAAATTTACTAGCTGATCAGATGCACTGATCCAATTAGAATCACAGTCTTAAATGGAAAGGCATGCAGGCTGTTTCAAGAAAGAAACATTTATATGTTTTGACTAGGAACTGTGAAGCAGAGTAACTTAGTTTTCCAGGCAAGTAAATAGCGGGAGATGTTTTGCTCTTTTGCAAGTTGGCATCCCTGAGCAACTAACTGCCAATGGCTGGGCAGGGCGAAACGTTGATGCCTTCCCAGAGGAATCACACAAAACTCTGTCAGGGGGCAGGGGGGTGTCTCCTACAAACTCTTAGCTCCTTTAACAAACTACGGCTCCCAGAATTCTTTGGGCGAAGCCATGACCTTCAAAGTGGTATAACAGCGCTTCTAAATGTGTAGTGTGGATGTGGTTCTGAACACGGACGGGGGAGGTTGGCAAAGATGAGTGAGGGGCCTGGAAGGGTTGGAAGACTTGGGTATGTTTAGCCTGGGTAAGAGCTGCAGGCCAGAAAAGGCAGCTATATAAAGATGTATTGTTAAACTGCCTTGCATTCCCTCTACTTCCAGTTGCCTGCCTGGAATTGTCTGGCTCCTAATAAGGGCAGTAGCGATTGTGGAATAAGAAGATGAGCTCCCTTTATATTTCCAGCAGATCACTACCCAGAGGAAGCAAATATAACTTTAAATCCTCCAGGGCAGTGGGAGATAAGACATCACCATCTTCTCTTCCAGTATGTGAGAGTGTAGGCTGTGTGGCCACATGTGAACTATACATTTAAAGCTCATCCTGGATAAATCTGGGACCTGTAGTTTGTTAAGGGTGGTGGGGAATATAGATCAGTGCTGTGTAAACTGTAGTCCCCATGGTTCTTTGGGGGGAGCCGTATGTCTTAAATGTATGGTGAAAGTGTGACAGGATGCTCAAGCCTCAGTCTCCTCTCACCATGGTTGGAGAATTGCACTGAGACATTTGGAGAAGTGCAGATTTCAAAAGAAGACTCTGTTTTTGTTCATGTGTTGTGTCCAGAAGGGAGGATTAAGTCAATTTGCCCTGAAATGTGAATGGAACCATATTGCTCTCCCAACCTTAATGCCAGCTTTCTCATAATGATGCAGGTGGGGTGGTTCTCAATCTACAGGAAGCTATTGCGCATATATATATATATATATATATATATTTGCTTTCGTAGATTTTCACGGGTACAGGAATGCAGGTTTTGGTGTCCTCGGGTGTCTTCCCGTGTAAAAGTTGGGGTGTCTAGGCGACGTTTCGACGAGGTCTCACTCGTCATCTTCAGGCTGGTGCTTTCGGCTTCTTGTTACTGGAACAGAGCAGGATCTCAGTGTTTGAGTTCCTATAAATACTGTAGAGGGGGTGTGGTGTATAGCCTCCAATGTTCTGGGCAGAGAGGAAGTTCCCAGGCTAGTGTGCCTTTTCTTCTTTTGTTCCTTAATTACTTGAGAGATATCTTGAGTGATTTCTTGAGTGATATCCTGAGTACCACTTAGGTGGTACCACTTAGGTGGTACTCAGGATATCACTCAAGAAATCACTCAAGATATCTCTCAAGTAATTAAGGAACAAAAGAAGAAAAGGCACACTAGCCTGGGAACTTCCTCTCTGCCCAGAACATTGGAGGCTATACACCACACCCCCTCTACAGTATTTATAGGAACTCAAACACTGAGATCCTGCTCTGTTCCAGTAACAAGAAGCCGAAAGCACCAGCCTGAAGATGACGAGTGAGACCTCGTCGAAACGTCGCCTAGACACCCCAACTTTTATACGGGAAGACACCCGAGGACACCAAAACCTGCATATATATATATATATATATATATATATATATATATATATATATATATAATCTCCCCATTGAATTTCGTAGGAGGGAGATTATCTGCTCCAGGCCCAGGGCTGATGTAAAGCTGCATTGTCAACAGAGGTGTGGTTGTGTAGCGCAGGTGTGCTCCTCCCCTCTGCCACACCTTTCCAGACTCACCTTTTTAGACATTCCACTGGTGTATCTTCACCAGCGGAACTGATGTTTTCTTAGTGTTCCCTGGACATTTCCACCAGCAGATCTGTCACGCCAGTGGCATATTGATCATACCTCCGGTGTTGCAGAGCTTCCCCAAAGAGGAAGGGCCATAAGCTCAGTGGCAGAACATAGAATTGTGGAGTTGGACAGGACCTTTGGGGGCATCTAGTCCAACCCCTTGCAATGCTGGAATCTCAGCTAATGCATCCTTGATAGATGGCCATCTTCTTTGCATGCTGAAGACCCCACATTCAATCCCCATCAGAGGCTTGGGGTGAAATTTGTCTGAAACAGTCTGTGGAGACAAATCCTGTGCTGGATGGACCCAGGTTCGGATTCAGTATAAAGCAGGCTTCCTATGTTCCTATATATAGGCTTCCATCCAATATGGGATTGCACCCTCAATTAGCCTGATTATTTTCGCTATTTTTGAAAAGAGAGCCAGATATAATCTCAGGGAAATGATTCAATTTTTGAAAACCATTTTTAATTCCATGTAATTACAAAGAGATTAATTGCAACCGCCGAGACCTTTCCTAATTAGCAAGTCTCCCTCTTTCTTCCTCTTTCCCTCCCAAAGTCATTGTTGAACAATGAATGGGAGGGAAAGCTATGATGGGGAGGGGGGGGAGCCATGATCAGCTGCTTACAGAGATCCAAACACATTTGCAAACAACTTCTGTACATCCACATTATGTGAGACTTCAACCCTTCATTTGTCTGTTATATTTTCCACTGGGTATTTCCTGCTCCTTAATTAATGGCTGAGGTTGACCAACTCAAACTGCTTCCAACACCATCATCAAAAAGATGACCAGTAGTTCCCCTAAGCAAACCTCTCAGCTGCTGCTTTGGGACAATCAGGAAGGAAGGATTTCCTTACTGTGGAGATGGGGAACCTGTGACTCTCCAAATACTGCTGAACTCCAACTCCCATCAGCCCCAGCCAGCATGGACTGTGGTCACAGGTGGTCGGAGTTGTCGTCCAATAACACGGAGGGCCACAGGTTCCCCATCTCTGGTGTGCTACTGGGAGGCACGGATGGAGTCAAGGAAGTACCTTGATTAGCACTGGCAAAGCAGGACCTGTCATCCACAGTGCTGACCGAGTATCCTGACTCCACTGCCACCTACCATAGCTGTCAAGTGTCCCTTATTTGAAGGGACAGTCCCTTATTCCAGCGCCATGTCCCGCTGCTGTCCCTTATTGATGGATGTCCCTTAAATGATGTCCCTTAAATTTCAAAGGAAGCAGCTCCTCTCCCTTCCTCCCTGCCAGCCAGGGAGGAGGGAGGCTCCAACTGTGTTGCTTGGCTGTGTTGCTCACCCAATAAAAAGTCTAAGAAAGACTGGGTGGGGTGGAGCTTGCATGCCTTTTGTGTGGCTAGTTAATGCAAGCTGAGGGGGATTCTGAATGCTGGGTGCCATTTTGTTGCACGTGCTGCTGCAAACTTTGCAGTGCAAAGCCAGGCCGGGGGTGCATCTTAAGTTGTGGCTGCATAGGCCTTGTGGTGCATGTGATTCAGATTCTATTCAGTTGAACCTTTGGTTACAAAGTTGGTTGGACAGTGTTCTCGAAGCTACCAGCATGAGTTTGACCAGACTGCAGGAGGACAGGAAGACTGGAATGCCTGGAACAGGTGAGGCTGCAGGTCCCTTATTTTGGCTGCTGGTCCCTTATTTTCAAGGCTGCTGGTCCCTTATTTTCAAATCTGTAAGTTGACAGCTATGCCACCTACTGGTTAGATCGGAAATTCCTCTCTTCCATCAATTGCTGTGCAGCCACATCCATTTAATTGCCCACCACTGCAAGCAAGTTTGGCCCCTACTGCAACATTGCCTTCAGCTTTAACACTTTGCTTTCCCCTCCAGGAATGAATGGCAACTTACTTACTGTACTTACTTACTTACTTATTTATAAATTAATGCGCCACTCTTTGTCAATAAGCCACAGGGTGATTTACATAATAAACAAACCAAAGTACACACATAATGTAATTACAATACAATACAATACAATACAATACAATACAATACAATACAATACAATACAATGGTCATATAAATACAATTCATATTTAGTGGTGTCACAATAATGAGCCAGCGACATTATTCATGACGCAACCCCTGCAGAATACAAGAGGATAATAATATCTTATCTACGGTACCAAGCTTAGGTGCAACTATAAAACACAATGCATATTTAACATGAGCAGCAGATCAAAATCACTGATGGTAAAGGAATGCCATGAGGTGATGGGGGCTAAGTCTAATTTTCTGCTTCTGGTAGCTTGCCACAGCCACTAAGAACCGAGGCTGTTCTTAACCGTACGCTCCCATCCTTGGTTCTGCTTCATGGTCATTCTGTGGTCCTCCCTATGTTGCAGGGCTCCAACTCCCATAATCTATACCCTTTTAAAATGTGGCTCTTTTCTGCCAGGGGATGTGTGTATAGGGTTCTTGTTTTTATTCTAATTTTATATGTTGTGATCTTTTCTGTGAACTGCCATGAGACCTCTGGGTATAGGGCAGTATATAAACTCAACAAATCACCATAATCTCTGACCACTGAGCATGCTAGCTTGGGCTGACAGGGATTTGAGTCCAACAACACCTGGAAGGTGACACGTTTAACATTCCTGGAGCAGAGCATGAGTGTTGGGAACATGCTCTGGTAGCAAACATGTGGCGCTCCAGATATTGGTGGACTCATGCTCCCATCAGCCAGAATGGCCAAAAGTCAGGGTTGATGGAAGTTGGAGTGCAACAACACCTGGGAGACCTCTCTGGTTCTCCATCCTCACTGCAATTACAGTAAGGCAGACTTTCCTGGGAATAAGCCCCATTGAACTCAATAGGAAACTTCCCATCATCACTGCTATTCTAGAACACACCTGTTGGATTTCTGCCTGGTGTGCAATTGTTAGAGGCACTGATCTACTGCCAGAAAGAAAGGATCGATGTAATAGAGACTGAAAAAGAACTTGTTTGTTCCCCTTTCATATATCAAAGCTTGAAGAGAACTTCCGAGTCAAAATAGATTTAGCCTTTTGTTCAATTAGCTGGAGCTCTGCTTGGCTGCTTCACATCTAGCAGAATGGTGTATAGTACATTTTTACAGACCTCCAAGCAATCAAGTGGAATAATTTTCATTTTTAAATTTTTTTGCACACTTCATATGCAAGAAAGCAGAATGTGCACATTTAGGAACCAGGAAGGTTTTCTAATGAGAAACATGTTCCTCCTCCTCCGCCTTCTTCTTCTTCTTCTTTCAAAAAAGAGATTTTTCCAAGAAATATTTCTCTGAACTGTGGCCGGGCTTTTACTAGGTGAACATTTTACCCATCTTCTGCCTCCCAACCCCCAAACAAAACCCCACTTTAATTTAGAACAGCTGCAATCGTGCATTTGCCTCCAGCCCATAATCCTGACAGCATCTGACATAATCTGTATGAATGGCCAGATCAGAAGCCACCTATGTTTAACTGAACTCTCTAACTTACATTCAACAAGCCGTCTCTGGTTCTGACAAAAGCTGACAGTTTAGAAGTAACTGTCTTGTGCCATTCCTTGGACTCTTGACCCAAAACTGGGATTGAGTATATGGTTATTGATTGATTGATTTAGAAAGTTATAGAGTGATAGAGCACATCTTTTGCATGCAAAAGGTCCCAGATGGCCTGATTCTATACCAGGTAGCTTAATAATAATGATGATGATGATGATGATGATGATGATGATGTTTATATGTATGATTTTATGTTTCCCTCCTCCAGAATTGAGGTGCCCCAAGTAGCTTACATAATGGCCATAAAACAACCACCATGTCAGTCACCTTATATAGGTAAAAAGGTAAAGGACCCCTGGACGGTTAAGTCCAGTCAAAGGTGACTCTGGGGTTGCGTGCTCATCTCACTCTATAGGCCTAGGGAGCCGGCATTTGTCCACAGACAGTTTTCCAGGTCTTGTGGCCAGCATGACTAAACCACTTCCATCAAAGCACACTGTGATGGAAACCAGAGTGCATGGAAATGCCATTTACCTTCCCACTGCAGTGGTACCTATTTATCTACTTGCACTGGTGTGTTTTCAAACTGCTAGGTTGGCAGGAGCTGGGACAGAGCAACGGGAGCTTACTCCGTTGCAGGGATTCAAACCTCCGACCTTCCGATCAGCAAGCCCAAGAGGCTCAGTGGTTTAGACCACAGTGCTACCCGCATCAGTTGCCTTATATATCCATAGGTAGATATAAAACAAATAAGCAGAATAAAGAGCAAGGGAGAAACAAAACCTTTAAAATTAAACTACAGCCATGCAGGAGCCAGCACTAAATGGTAGAAAAGAAATCTACACAACAGACCCATTAAAGGCTTGGTGAGGCATCCTCAGGTGGTGATGGATTGATCTTCAAATGAAGCAAAGGGGGAGACAACTGACCCTCCTGGAGCAAGAACACCCATCGACTGCATGCCATAGTGGAAAAGATCGTTTACAGCAGCCTTTCCCAGCCTTAGTGCCCTCCAGATGTTTGGTCTACAAATCACAGCATTCTTGACCATTGCCTATGCTGGCTGGGGCTAGTGGGGGTTCCAGTCCAAAATATTTGGAGGGTGCTTGGTCGGTGAAGGCTGCTTACAGCACAATCCTATCCACCTGCCCCAGAAAAAACGTTCCATAAAGTTCAATGGGGCTTACTCGCAGGAAAGTAGGCATAGGCTTAAAGCATTTCCCCTAAGTTCACCATGAGGTCAACTAAAACCAGCTTGGGGCAAACTTTTGTTTTGGTAATTTCGCCATATAGTCCCCTCTATTAGGAGCTAAACAACTGGCATTTTAAAATGTGCATTCATAGACATGCATTAATTTATTCCATTTATCCTTACCTATTTTGTCTTCTGAGACAAGTTGCAATTCTACTTTTCTCTCTCAGCTCTCACTCTTGCTCTCTCTTCACAAATATATTGACATATTTCAGGCAGAAAACGATCACACATATGCAGACATTCATTTCGTCTCTTGATTCCTTTTCTCATTTTCTGTGTGATTCTTTGCTTCTCTTGTACCATTTCGAATATTTCCAGCCAGCGTATGTATTGCAGCTCATGAAATGGCAGAGAACTGAAAAACTGTCCAGTCTTGGCATTTTCAGCTTTGTTACACTTAGGGAGAAATCATGTACCTACTTACTTGGCGGTAGCCCTGTGGAGATTAATGGCATATGCCCCACAGCCTGTAAAGGTTTCCCATCCCTGCTCTAAAGTGTTACATATAATCCCTAGAAATGATTGCTAAATTATTATCCTGAGCTAAGCAGTCGTTGTGTCTGGTTGGATTGTGGCTCCATCTGCACTATTATGCATTTAAAACACTATGATATCACTTTAAACAGTCATGGCTTCCTCCAAAGAATCCTGGGAACTGAAGAAGAAGAAGAAGAAGAAGAAGAAGAAGAAGAAGAAGAAGAAGAAGAAGAGGAAGAAGAATAGTAGTAATAGTAGTAGTAGTTTGGATTTGATATCCTGCTTTATCACTACCCATAGGAGTCGGCTAACATTCTCCTTTCCCTTCCTCCCCAACAACAAACACTCTGTGAGGTGAGTGGGGCTGAGAGACTTCAAAGAAGTCACCCAGCAGCTGCATGTGGAGGAGCGGAGATGCGAACCCGGTTCACCAGATTACAAGTCTACCGCTCTTAACCACTACACCACACTGGCTCTAGTTTGTTATGGCTGCTGAGAGACATTAGGAGACCTCTATTCGATTCACAGAGCTGCAATTAACAGAGTGGTGCAATATTCAACCCCTCTTCACAGGGAACTCTGGAAATTGTAGCTCTGTAAGGGGAGTAAGGGTCTTCTAACCAGTGGCAAAGCTGCGGGGGTGTGGGGCACACATCCTGGGGCATGGTACGCCGCCCACGAGGGTGTGGCATGCCACCCGCAGGTGCATGGCGTGTGTTCTAGGGGCGTGACACATCGCCTGTGGGGGCGTGGCACCTGGTATGTGGGGGTTGCGTGGCACATGTTTCTGGGGGTGCACTGTGATGTCACCCTACCAAAATAGTGGTGCCGAGGGCGGTCCGCTCCCTCCGCACTCCTGTTCCTCCGCCAGTGCTTCTAACAATGGGCAGACTTTGGTCTTTCAAATTTCAGCAGCGCCCTTTGCAAAGCCACAATTTGGCGCAGCCCCCGCCCACCTCTTGTATCCCGTTCTGCTCACTTCACTATGTCATAGTTGAGATGCCCTTCAACGCCCCCTAGGCTTGGCACCCAGTGCAGCAGAACCAGTCACACTACCCTAAACCCACCTCTATTCCTAATGACTCTAGAAACCCTGAACAAACTACAGTTCCCAGGATTCCTCGGACTATTTAAAGTGGTATGATACGGCTTTAAATGTGTAGTGCAGGTGGGGTCGTAGTGAGATATGGTGGGGTGAGTGTAGATGTCCAAGCAGTCTGAATCGCTATGAGAACAAAACCAAGCAAAGGTCTTCAGACCATTTCCAAACTACTGATTACATACCCGAAAAAGACCCAATATGGAGGCCAAATGGCCAAAATATTGGGAAATATTAGAAAAAGATGGAGACAATTGGAAATTGCAGAGTTTGGAGAAAATGAAGGATAAAGTGCGAGACTGGTTACATTATGCTCAGATTAAAGAAGTCTTTAAAAACGACAAAAAGTTAGGGTTCCAGGTGGAGAAATCGAAGTTGGAAACAGAATTGTTAGAACCAAAGACTAAGGTACTATCGAGAATGTATAACTTGCTGTTAAAATGGAATACACAAGACGAAATGGTTAAATCGGCTATGATAAAGTGGGCACAGGACATTGGGCATAACATTATGTTTGAGGACTGGGAAAGGTTGTGGACCACTGGGCTGAACTTCACTGCATGTAATGCTCTGAAGGAAAATGTAATGAAAATGATATATAGATGGTACATGACCCCAGTTAAACTTGCCAAAATATACCATTTGTCTGAAAATAAATGTTGGAAATGTAAAGAAAGTGAAGGAACATTCTTTCACCTCTGGTGGACTTGCCCTAAAGTGAAGGCCTTCTGGGAAATGATATATAATGAGTTGAAAAAGGTATTTAAGTATACCTTCACTAAGAAACCAGAGGCCTTCCTTCTGGGTATTGTCGGTCAGAAGGTGCTAAAGAAGGACCGAACATTTTTTATGTATGCAACAACGGCAGCAAGGATACTCATCGCTAAGAACTGGAAAACGCAAGATCTACCCACACTGGAAGAATGGCAGATGCAGCTGATGGACTATATGCAACTGGCCGAGATGACTGGCAGAATCCGAGACCTGGGAGAGGAGAGGGTTGAAGAAGATTGGAAGAAATTTAAGATGTATTTGCAAAAATACTGTAATTTGGTTGAATGTTAAGAAGGATGCTAGATCATAAATAATTGAGCACCACTAAACTAGACGGAATTGGGATGACAAGTGAGAAATGTAAACCTTCTGGAGAACTATTAGATTATATTTAAATGAACGGGGCATAAGAACGTAAACAAGATGATAAATTGCTGGTAAAAATTTACAATGATGTAAGTGGGAGCGGGAGATGCGAGGGAGTCCAAAGAAGTTATGAAACTATGTTACGATACATGTTATATTGTTTATTATTTTTACATTTGTATTGAAAAAAATTAATAAATGTTTTTTTAAAAAACCAAACAAACTATTGATTACATAGTATGCTTCCCCCCCCCATCCTCCAGGGGAGTTAATTTTCTTTTCCCAGTGGGCTCCTACCTCTGCTTTCAAATGTACCAGGGAAATACCCTGGGAGCCCTAGAGTAAATCAAATGAATATCAGCCACACCTTGGGTGATAGGCAGAATGCTCATTTGTTGCAGAGTTTGGGAGGAGAAGGGGAGATGTCAAGGGGAAGAGGTCCTATTTAATCATTGTAAGCTAAGTTCCCTAATAAATATCCAGCCACATCAAATATACATTTGTTGCTCTTTCTTTTCTTGCCACCCCACCACCTTCAGCTCTCCTCCCCCTTTAAGTACTGCACCACCAGGATATAAAGGCAGATATAATACATTTCAACCTGCAAGCTATTTTTAGTTGCTCCCTGGCAATGGATCTTTAAAGAGATTTGGATATCTGTCTGCAGTCAGTTTAATAGGGGAGCTTGTGACATTCCCCCTTGTCACCATGCTAGGGAAGGCATTTCAATCCCAGGAAGATGGATAAGAGCTACATCAAAAACACAAATCCTCTTGTTGGTGCATGTGGTGAATAATCAACAGAGAGAGGTCCCAGGAGCTCTGGATTGAATTAAGGCTGAATCCATTTGGGTAGTGATCGGGGTATGATGAGTACCTGTGCAAAAATCCGCCTCCAGTTTCTCAGGAGTTCCACACCACCCTGCTTTCTCAATAAAAGGGGCTTCCATTTTTCTGCCTCATTCTCAGGTCACTTGCGAGTTCCTTTCACATTTTGGTTGGTGTGGGTTTTGAGCTTCCCTTTCCTTTCTGGTAAACATTTCTCCAGCACTCTGCAGCCTCCCTGGCTGCCCATTATAAGGGGCAGCTTGATTGAAGGGCAGGCACCTGGGAAAGCATGCAGAATGCAGAGGATTTGTATAAATGATACACAGGGCTTTTTTTCCGTGAACTCACCGGAACTCAATTCCGGCACCTCTCAGGTGGGCACCATTGCCATTATAAGAGAACAAGGGAGGCATTCGTGGTGAGTTCTGGCACTTCTTTTTCTAGAAAAACAGCATTGATAATATCTGTATTGACCACCTCAAAACTTAGATAAGCACATCAAAAACACTGTATCCCACCCATGAGAATTTTCCCCAAATTTTCTCTCTGCATCCTCCTCTTCTTATACAATTTATTTTCCCATTTTTCACTGCCATTATTGTTTACAGTGAAGTTCTGTGCTTTCATGAAGATATGGAACAGCTACTCTCACAAAATTTCATAAAGAGAATTACTAATTGAGTGGTGCAAACTGGTGATTTTAAGATTTCTGTCACACACACTTTAGATACTAATGTCTGCCTGGGGACTCTCTTTCGTATTTCCTTGACTCTCTCTGCCTCAAGTCCTGCCCCAATGCCACCACTGCCAGTTGTGCAGTTAGGCCAGTGATTGCCAACATTTTTAGACCCATGGACACATTTGCAAAGCAGAGAAACATTTGTAGGCAGGACAACCAAGCACACCCTGCAACCTATTCTATTGGCCACAACAAAGGGCTTCTTTTAAACCTAATTTCAATAGAGAGTGGCATGAGAGGAGACCCTTCGGGTGCAAAGGAAGGCCTCTGCAGGCACAGGTGCACCCTTGGGTGCCCTGTTTGTGGCCCCTGAGTTAGGTAATCTTGAGACTTTAAGCGTAATAGTCTTATCCCTTACCACCATCACCATCTAGACTTAATGGTCTTACAATACAAAGCTTATTTTGCTTACTACACATGGTCTTATGGGGATCTCTCTATTTAGAAATTAATGTTTAACTTTGCTTATGTCAAGCTGTGGTAAGTCAGCCCTGTTGTGTTTGCCTCCTCCCTCATTCTCCTTACCCCAGAGTTACCATTGTCTGTACCTGGTAAATAGGGGACATGGAGCTTATGATAACATGCTTTGACATCCTCAGAAGAGCTTAACCTGCCTATCCCACTGTAATAAGTGCATTGGATAAAAACATGCTTGGTTACGGCTGGATCTGAGAGATGAATTCTAAACATGTGTTTCATGCATAAAGCTTAAAAGTTCCAGATATTTTAGAAAGCATGAAAACTGATCCGTGAATTTGCTAAGCTGGTGTATTTATTTCAAACCATATTTAATCTCATTACTTAACTTCTTGTACTCTGGTTTAAGAGTTGCGTGGATAATTGCCTTACAGGGGTAAACTGTCTATCAAAATCAGAAAGAACCAACAGCAGCTACAGATAGACCTAATCAGTCTTTGCACTAATTGCTTTCTTTCATGTTCGTGTTCCAGAATGGAGGTGATTGTGCATTGGTATGCATATTCCTACTCATTAGCCTTGAAAATTTTGAGGAACTGTAGGTTGTTTCGGTTTTTAAAGGGGTTTTAAGAAAACATTGCAAAAATACTGGGCTTCATTTCACTAGAATTTCATGCAGAATTCTTTTAACAAATTACCGTATTTTTTGCACCATAACACTCACTTTTTTCCTCCTAGAAAGTAAGGGGAAATGTCTGTGCGTGTTATGGAGGGAATGCCTACGGGTGGCATGCCTACGGATTTTCCTCCTCTAAAAACTACGTGCGTGTTATGGTCGGGTGCGTGTTATAGAGCGAAAAATACGGTAAATGGTTGGAGGTGTGTGGTTTCCTCAGATCTAAAGCAGGAGTGGGCAACCTCAGACCCAGAACCAATTGCAGCCATCCAGCCATCTCTAGCCAACCCTCATCACTCTCACTAGCCCACACCCCTTGTCCAAGCCACACCCTTCACCATTATTGCTTTATGTCTGTCATGCTCAACTGCTTTTGTCTTGCAGAAATGTACCTTTGCCTCTTGCTTGTCTAGAAGGACAGGTGTTTGCATGCATTGTTAAAAACCTCTGGCTTTTGCTGGCATGTAGCCCATTGTACAAGAGTAAGGGTCATGCCCATTGATTGGCCGTTTTTGCCTCTCACCCCCCCCTCCCGGCATGCAACCCCCAGAAGGTTCCTTACAAGGGAATACAGCCCCCACCCCAATCAGATTCTCAGCCCTGCTCTAATAGAAGGAAGCCCATTCATGTATATTGCTGTGGTCGGGTTCACATTAGCATTTTTTCCCCCTAGTTGAACCTAACACAATCTCAATTTTTAAAAGGCTATCCATGCATTGAACCTATTTGCTAAATGGTTTAAATGAGAACAGCTGAACTACTTCAGGTTTCCCACATAACATCTGAGAGTGCTCAAAAGAAATGTTAAGCAAAAACTAAGAATGCATAATTTTAGGAACACACTCAGGCAAACAACAACACAAAAGCCACCCTTGGTATTGCAAAGAGGGTCAACCAGGGGTGGGAGGGAGCCCTCCTCACCACCAGACAGCCAAGCCGACTGTTAGAAGAACAGAAGGATACTGAGAGAGAAGACCAAAGGCCTGTTTAGTCCAGATGTCCACGAAAAGTTCACAAGCAGGAGCACAATGCCACTTTCCATAGTGTAGTCATTGATAGCCTCATCCGCCTTGATTTTCCTTCATCTTGTTGGCTACTGTGACAACATCCTGGTGGGCTGGATGAGCCTTTGGACTGATTTGTCTGTTCCACTTTAAAACCATCCAGTTGGGCAGCCAACACTTTATATTGTGGTGGTAAGCTCCATTGTTTAACTATGTGCTGTGTGAAGTACTTATTTCCCACCTGGCAAGCTGGCTACAAAACTTGACAATTTTGCACATGCTCAGAACCATGATTCCTAGTTCTGGAATTCACTGGCTGATTTTTCACAAGCCATGACTTCTTGAGATTTCGGAGGTAAAGCTGGACTGAATTGAAAACAAATCCAATACTCCACCACCACCCCCTCAGAAAATAAACCCTATTACTTGGTATTTTAATAATGGATTTGATATGGTGCCAACTGGGAAATTACAAAGTTGGAGGTGTCTTAATGAAGAAAGTTTAATGGGTAGACAGGGAGCTCTCCTGAAAAGAAAACATAGCAGTTCGGTGGAAGATAGAAAGAAAGTTGTGAGCGATAAAGTTGTTAGTGGAGTTTTTGCAAAGCTCAGTCTTGGGAACCACTCCAATCAATATTAATCAACAGCCTTGATGGTAAAAATGAGAGTGTGATAATGAAATCTGATGATGATACCAAATTGGGGACCATGTTCAATACTAGGGAAGACTGGAAAGCCAAGCACAATGATCTGAAGGATTTTCATAATCCTGTGTAGTAGAAATGAGTTGCAATGTTCGTGCATTAGACTATTAATAATATCCTGTTTGTAGTTTTTTATTGTAGGTTTATCAGTAGGAGATGGCAGAAAAGGAGGAACGTCTAGGCCTAATGGGGAAGCACAGTGGGCTTTAAAAATTTGGTGCATTCTAATTTTTATTATTTAAACTTCTAAGGTTCTTTCATACATCCATTCTGCAGAATTAAGTTGGTTTGGGGCTATAACAGCATGACACAGCAGGAAAAGGGTCTTCTCTATGGAATATCATGTGTGGGGTATAATATCAGACCCTCCAAGTGTCCCTGTTTTCTAGGGATGTCCCTGATTTAGAGATGTCATCCTGGTTTATGATTTGATCCCAGAATGTCCCACTTTTCCTTAGAATGTCCCTACTTTCACTGGACAAATGGTGGACGGTATGGAGTTATCTGACCCCTGATCCGTCTGAAGGCAATCCTGTATAGGGAAATTTTTTTAATGTTTAGTATTTTATTATGTTTTTATATATGCTGGAAGCTACCCAGAGTGCTGGGTCAACCCAAGAAGATGTGTAGGGTATTAATATTAAAATTATCATTATGGAATGGGATATCCCTATTTTCATTGGAGAAATGTTGGAGGGTATGGAGCTATCCAAGTTTCTTTTAATGCTTAATTATGATTTTATATATGTTAGAAACTGCCCAGAGTGGCTGGGGCAACCCAGTAAGATGTGTGGGGTATAAATAGTAAGATTATCATTACAGAATGAAACGTCTCTATTTTCATCAGTGAAATGATGAAGTGTATGTAATATTAAGGGAATTTTGTCCGTGTTATATTTGTTCAAGTTCACTAGAGTCTGGAGAAAACTCCATCCAGGTTTTACACAAACAAAGCTCAGGAGTTCTGTAGACCAGGCCCTGAGGCTGTTGAAGAGAGAGAAATGGGGAAGGGGGCTTTTCCTCATGATTTATGTACGTTCCAGATTGTTCTAAGTAAAGTGGCCTGGCCATCATCCTTCGTATAAAGAGTACATCTTACAGATGGTTGTTTGTTGTCTTCAGCTCCTACAGTGAAAAGTCCCACAGAAGTGTTGCTGAGTAACATTATTTTCAATATTTGACACTTGTTCCTTAGGCTGCACATATTCATCCTGTTAAAGAGCGTTTCCCTCCATTGTTCCACTTAACGTGTCTCTCTGTGGGGTTGAACTGGCACCCTGCCTCCTAGAGCAATAGTAAAGCAAACTATTAGCAAATACTTTAAGCCCATTTGGCAGGGACTGTGTTCCCTCCTCCTTCCCACCACAACACTTAGTATGCTGTGTTGTTTGTTTCTTGTTCCGCTACTTAATAACAAACAGTGGTTGCGACAGGATATGATTATTAATAATTCAGAGTTCAGGGTGCCATTTCAGAGTACCATTAAATAAATACATCAGTAAAAAATTTCCGCAGACGTGAGAATTCACACTTCGGATTTTACAATTGAATTTTAAAGCACTTTTAGAAAGTGACTAGTCCTGGCTAAACCATGTCTTGGCAATAGGCCTGAAATCTTGGTATCGTACAGCAGATGATGGTATGTTGTACTGACCAGTAGCGACTGAGGATCTGGCTTATTCTGGTGTAGAAATTCACCTTGTAAATTGAAAGTTGGTCATGGGTTGCACCTCAGTGCTTCATGTTTAACTTACACTATAAAAGAGCTGCTCCCTTTTTCCTTTGGTCACATTCAGATGAATCCGTTAGATAAAATCCAGAATTACAGTGCAGGAAGACTAAAATGCAGGATGTGTCAAGCTATAGATATAGATTTATTTAAGGCAGAGGGTTTTTTGCAATTTTATTTTATTTTATTTAAAAAGACCTTATGAACATTCATCAGCAAGATGCATACAAATGTTTGTATGGAATTTTGCCTAAGATTTGCATTTCTCTACAAGCTGTCTTCCCTAATATAATGAATTTTTAAATATTATTTGTGTTTTTATACACACTTTATCCCAGGATATTCATTATTTTTTTTGTCCACATCACTTGGCTGGAGGACTACATTGCAAAATTCAGAGAGATGTGGATTTCAAAGCATGACTGCCTTTCAGTTCCCATATTTTTTATAAAAAATGTTTTTATTAGAGATTTTATTGTGTTAAAAAACAAACAAACAAATGGGGAAGAGTACATAAAGCATCTCCTTTTTTTAAAGAGCCTTTTTCACAGTCGTTTACATTTAGTAAGAGACACTGTCGTTCTAGATATCATAGATAAGAGGTTTTGCAAGGAAAATGTTTGATTATAGATAAGATCACAGATCGGGGACAAAACTACGAACCACAAACCCTTCAAGCAAACAAAAACCGAGACTGCACAATTCGCGAGTTGAAATTTTCAAAGTTGATAGTGAAATGTCAAATGTCCTCTTTTCCTCCTTTAAAGAGCAGGACTGCAGGTCTGTCACACAGCAAGTCTGGGAGGGGGTAGATGGCGGTACCAGAGCAGTAGCATCCTATGTGGTTGGGCAGAGTCACCTTCCTGACTCCCACATCATCACTGCCGCTTACCTGAATGGGACCAAGGCTGTGGCGAGGCTGTACTTAGGGAAGCACTTGAGTGGCAGCAGTCTTTCTCGTGCAACAGCAAGGTGCCAACCTCACCACTGTCCCATCCCAGCCTCATTTTGGTAAACAGCAGTGACACTGGTGTTGGGAGTCCAGCTCCACTCCTCCACATACTCTATTATTAGAGAAAGGACAGGAGAAGCTGTAGTTGCCTGATCTCCAGTTTCAGCAACTAATTTAAAGAACCAGGGGGTATCTCTGTGTTCCATTATGGCAGCCCTGTTTGCTAGCCTGTGGGGTACTGAGCTTTGAATGTGCAAGCAGAGACAACCACCATCATTTGCCTGCTAAACCAGGGATGGGAATACCTGTGTCCTTCCAGATGTTGGTGGTCTACAACTCCCATCCTCTCTGAACAATTGGCCATGCTGGCTGAGGCTTATGGGGTGCTGGAATCCAACTACATCTCAGGGGCCAAGGGCTCCCTATTCCTCTGCTGGGCAAAGGCTCAGCATAGTCCATATCTCCTCCACAACCACCCTTCTCATTGGTGCAAGAGGCCAGCTTCCACAAATCTACCCATCACAACACAGTTGGAGACTTGCTGCAAAACAGATACCAAAGGATTCTTCTCTTTGATAATGACTATGCGATAATAACAATGCCTTTCCCCATGAATCAGAAAATATAATTCTGAAACCTAAAAAGGGCAATATGTATTTGGGTTAATTAACTGGAAAAAAACGTAACAGTTCTTCCGTCTAGCCTCTCCTCCAACAACACTCTGCTTAACCAGTCTCGATTTCAGCATGCGGCCTGCAGCATTGCTATTTTTAGCCCAGATGGGACAGGCTTAAATTGCTTATTTTCCGTTTACTAAAGTCGTCTTGTTTGTTCCCATGGAAACTGTGGCAAGTGCTTAACTGTTTTATTAAATGGATTGAAGCCACAGCTACAAATTCTGAAAGGGAGAGCCTGTTGGATTTTAGGCACAGTTCACACTGTGCTTAGACGAAAGTGTGCAGTAGGAAAAATTACATTAACTTGAGTGGAGGTGGGGGTTACAGTTGACCATGTTAGGGTTACGGAGGCAGGGGGAAATCAGGACATTTGGGGGGGGGGCAAAGAGCCATATTACCCTGGTGGAAAGTGGCCTGTCCCACATTTCAATAGTAGGTGGGACCAAAAAGAGAGACATACCATAAATTGCACACACCCAAACCACTTAATACAGGACAGCTGCCTTGGCTTTTGCTGGCTCATGGTGCCAGACTGCTAGTTTTCTCTGATTTTAGTCATATTGCATTCTGTATCATTATACACTTGATGATTGCGTGGCAGGCGGTAAAGCTATAACACCTAATGCATGCACACTGAGCATATACATAATTGAGAGTCACACTTAACATATGCAGATGCATTCATAAATAACACCAAAGCACTTATATATATTGGACTTACCGTGTGTGTGTGTGTGTGTGTGTGTGTGCAAGAGAGAGAGAGAGAGAGAGAGTGCACACACACACACACACACACACACACACACACACACACACCACAAACACACTGTATATCTGGAATAGCTCTCCCATGGAAATAATTTCTCATTTCTGTCCACTGCCATCAAGATGGGTGCTGGTTTGAAGGAACTCTATCAATGATTGTAGATCACTTGATATATTCCAGGTTTTCTGCATTAGTTTCAGGCCCCTGTCATTATGGCCAGATAATTCTCTCGCAGATGTATCTGTGTGAAACTAGTAGCCAAAGTGCCTCTTGGTGCTTATTACTGCAATCACATTACTACCAGAGTTGATACCCAGTGCTACAGAAGCAGACAAATGACTTTGTAAAAAACACAGCTCGTAAAGAAAAGTTTTGGAGTTGAGGGAACATCATCCAGCCTCTTCAAATGCTCGATTATGCCTGTCACTGAAAAAGAAGAGGAGAGCCGCATAGAAAAGGTACCAAGCAAGAGCAGTTTCCAGTGACTTCACTGTATGTGGCAGATGTCAAGCCCTTAGGCCACATTTTCGTATCTGCCATTTCTCCCACTTCTGCGTGGCATAAGTGAAAGTGGTTAAAAAGCAGGGTGCAACCCTGCTTACCCAGAGAGCAGATTTTTAATTACGTTTTTATATATGTTAGAAGCTTTCATGTTAGTAGAAAGACCTTGAGGTGATCAAGGGTTTTCTGGTGGTTTAAACATTTCTTTAAAAAAAACATAAAAGAGTCATGCAATGCGAAGACAGGTGCAGGGATCTCTCCATAGCTTTCTGCGATTCCTGGAACGCCTTGGGAGCAACGTCATTCAACACAGGGCATTGTTTCCCTGCAAGGCATTCCAGGATGTGTGGTTGCCAGAAGATTCTCATGCTGATTCCCACCAGGCCAGCCTTCCTGGAATGCCCTGGTTTTGGATGGCAGCTTTGCTTCACCACCACCCTGTGAGCAGTCAGAAAAGAGCTAGTCAGTTTATTTATTTATTTGCTCAGCTCTAAAGATAATCTGAATAGCAGCATGTCTGTTTGTGCTAAAGCTCCCCACCCCCCGCCCTTGCATCTTTTCTCTGACGCTCAGGTTACATAGCCTCGAGGCTACATCTTGGCCTGTGCGCCATTCTCGATGATGGTTCCGAATGTCTCTTTTTCTTCTTCAGCCTCTGTGTATTCCCCATGGAAGACGTCCAGAGAGCTGCTGCATATGTTACAGTAGAGGCATATATTTGTTAACATATTCGGCGAGTTGTTTTGTTTCTGCTTGCAATATATGAAATTGGGTTGTTGTTGTTGTTTGACTTCATGTTTACTGTTGAGTTACCCATTGGTGTGTGTCAAGCTCTCTCATAGAATCACAGAGATGGAAGGGGCCACAAGGGCAGTGGCATAGTGTGGGAGGGGCCACAGGGATGGTTGCCCCCGGCGCAAAATTGTTAGGGAAGCAAAATTTCAACACCCGGTGCTGCCTCAATGCAGCTTCTATCGCTGGGCTCTGTTGAAAATGGTGTTTCCACGCTCTGAATGATGTCTTTTATACTGAATGGACACAGAGCAGAGCGTTCCTGGCTTATCCAGGAAGCCAAAGTAAAGTTTTTTCAACTGAAAAACTCTCCCCACTCCCTAAAAACAAAAAACCTGCCGAAACTTTTCTGATTCAGAACTGGAAGAATGTGCAGAATTCCACCACAAAGACAGCTAAAATACAAATAGTTGTCTATTTTAAGCAAGTGTCCTCCCTGTAGCCCAGCCAAAAGTTTGACTTTCAAGCTGCTGACATTTAAGAGAATAATGGGGCTTTTTTCAGCCTCAGCCTCTCTGTTGATAGGGGGAATCGCAGGTGGCTGTTGACACTGAATACCTTCCCAGTATGATGCTGTGCACGTGTTTGAAGCATTTATGAGGAACAAAAAAGCAGCAAAAAAAAGGCGAGCTGAACTCTTTCACCCACTTACAGTGGAGGCTGCTGCGTTTGAGCAGACGGGGCAGTGGCCTGCCATCCCCAGTCTGCCCTGAGCCAATCCCCACTTGCCTGCCTGCCCCACAACCAGCCCGAAAGGTGGCATTGCCTCTTTGCTTCTCCCTTCTTAATCTCAATGTTGCCGCTTGTAAAATTCATCAGAGAGGAGGATGGGGACAGAAGTAGGATTAGTTGGCTCTGCCTGTCATTTCTCCCATTCTACATCCAATTTGAGCTCCCTGTCTGACGCCCTACCAGTCCAAATGGTCACCATCCAGCACTGCTTGGAAGTAAGTCTCTTTAAACACAATAGGACTTGCCTCTGACTTGGCAAGTGTAGGATCACACTGACAGTGACATAAATAAGGGAGCTTCTTGAAATCACGATATGGTTGATCGATTGTCAGAAAACATTTGCCTGCCCTTAAATCAAACGAATGATCGTGTTTCTCAAAACAGTTAACATATTCCTAGAATGACTGGCATAGAAATCATTGGGGAGGAATGATTTCACTTACAAACCTTTGCTTAAATTGTTCCTCTCTCTCTCCTATCTAGGGTCCACCTTCATTTGCAACACCCACATCATCCCAGTGAAAAATCAAGAAGGAGTTGCCATGATGTTTATTATTAGCTTTGAATACGTAACAGATGAGGAGAATGTCGAGTCTCCAGAGAAACTGAACCAGATACTCTCAGCCAAAGTTGCAAACCGTAAGTGTGTTTACTATGGGAATTTGGGTGGGTGGGTCGTAGGGCATGGAACAAATGATGTGCTACTCTTGGTAGAACTTTGGCCTTTAACACATTCCCTGGAATGAAGATTCTTGGGCTGTGTATGCACTATACCTTTTAAAACACATTTGAAGCACATTCTACCCCACAAAGAATTCTGGGCACTGTAGTTTGAGTTGGGGGAATGTGTTTCAAATGTCTGAACAGGAATTGCCTAATTTTTGTTGTCTATGCTCTGGTAACCTCTAGGTTACATTACCGTGACACGTTATATGTAGGGCTGCCTCTGAAGATGGTACGGAAACTCCAGCTGGTGCAGAATTTGGCAGCTAGGTTGCTTACCAGGAGGAGACGGTTTGAGCATATTACACCGATCCTGGCCTGACTTCACTGGCTGCCAATTGGTTTCTGGGCACAATTCAAAGTGCTGTTTTTGACCTATAAAGCCCTAAATAGCTCATGGCCGCAATACACCAAGGACCGCCTCGCTTCATATGAACCAACCCAGACCCTGCAATCTTCTTCTGAGGCCCTTCTTCATGTGCCTCCTCCACAAGAGGTCTGGAGGATGGCAACATGAGAACGGACTTTTTCTGCAGTGGCTCCCCACTTGTGGAATGCTCTCCCCAGGGATGCTCACCAGGTGCCTTCACTGATATCTTTAGACACCAGGCGTTCAGCTGATTAGCATTCTATGGTCTTTGAAATGTATCTGTGGGAAGGGGGTTATTGGTTTGTTCTGCTTTTGTTTTCATTATGCATTCTGTGTTTTCATTTTCTATTTTTATGTCGGATGAGGGGTAGGATACAAATTTATTTAGTAATATTAGTTTTTCAAAAGCTTGTATTAAAGGTATGTTGGGTCCAAATGAAGAGATTGTAGCTCAGGAGCAGAGCAGCTGCACTGCATGCAAAAAGGTCCAAATTTCCATTTGTGGCGTCTCCAGGTGAAAACATCAGTCACAGTCATAAAAAGGCAACACTGATTGATTAACTAGTTTGAATGTTTTAGTGGTATTAACCATGGCTTTATACATGCCTTCAACACATTGCATAGCATGTTCCCGAAAAATGTGTTATTAAAAATGCCTGGAAATAAAGGGAATGGGTGCAGAAGGCATGCACTTTAAAAAAAACAACCCAGCATATTTATTAATTTGGGTAGGTAGCTGTGCTGATCTGATGCAGTCAAAATAAAAATAAATAAATAATTGTCCAGTAGCACCTTATAGACCAACTAAGTTTATTCAGATATCTGTATCTGAAGAAGTGTGCATGCACACAAAAGCTTATACCAGAACAAACTCAGTTGGTCTATAAGGTGCTACTGGACAATTATTTATTTTTTTTATTTTTATTTCGATGTTTATTAATGTTTGAGAAAACAATAGCCAAAAAATAAAATAATCAATAGGTTGTAAAAATCAGTGGGCTAATCAATCAAAGGAAAGGAAAACTAGAAAAAAACAAAACTGTAACCATAACTGTGACTCGGGGAAGTACAGAGATTGCTTTCTTCATATTTCACTTTCTATATTAAGAAAACAATACGGAGTGATGGGTCATAATTTACATCAGAATGAAATCAGATCAACAGTCACCAGCAACAAGAATAAAACTCTCCCTTAACAAATCACAGTTCCCAGGATTCGGGGGGGGGGGGGAGCCGTGACCATTAACGTGGGATAAGAGTGCCTTAAATGTATTGTGCAGATGTGGCCGTGAACATATGCAGTGGAGGTATACAAAGATGGAAGGCTTTTTAAGTGAAATCATATGTAGTACAGTGGTACCTCGGTCTATGAACAGTCCTGTTAACGAACTATTCACACAACGAACTCCACAAAACCGGAAGTACGGTAGGTGTTCTAGCTAACTTTGCCTCGGAAGACGAATGGAAGCCGAACAGTGGAAGGGCACCGGCAACGGGAGGCCTAAGTAGGGAAAGTGCGCCTCAGTTTAAGAATGCTTTGGTTTAAGAACGGACTTCCGGAATGAATTAAGTTTGTAGATCAAGGTATCCCTGTACGAAAGAGGGCTTACTCTGCACGTGAAAAGTAGCTAAACAAGAAAATTGTACAGAATAGGATTCTTCCCAAGGTTTACATTTCTGTAGGTTTAAATTCACCATATATTCAAAACACATAGCTCCCCCCACAGAGCTACAGTTCCCAACAAACAAACTTTGTTTCCCAGAGCCATGTGCTTTAAATATATAGTGTGGATCTGAACTTAGTTACTGAAGGAAAAGAATCCTCATTTGCACTATGCTTAAAAAAATGTTTACACCCCATTTGCTTCTCCTTTATGAAAGAATGCTTTTCAATAGATGTATCTACAAAATGCAGTATCATTGCTGAAGGCCATCAGTGCCTAGAAATCCAATTTTAAACATACACACACATGTCTATATCAGGAAGAATGTCTGCCTGCTCATCCAGTTAGCAGGCAAAACCATATGAATGGAGTGTTGTTTTGTTTTTGTTTTTTAAAAAATGAGAACCATAATCTGCTTGCAGATATTCTAATGGCACAATAAGAGGCTAGATTTGTTAAACAAATTACTCATGAATTATTTGCTCAGCTTTGCTCCTAAGCTATTAACTTTAGCTAAAGCTATTAGGTTTAGCTAAGGCTATTAGGCTCTGGAAAGGCTGCATAAAATAAGGAGGAAAAGGTCCATCACTCGTTGCATTTAATAGTAGATTTCAGTCATTTGTTCTGAATTTATAAACCACTCTGCATTTAAGGGACAGAATGCCTTAACAGTGATATAAAATATAAAACTGATCATAAAGCAGTATCAAAAATGTAAATGCTAACCATAATTTAAAACTGCAGAGATGAAATATATGAAATTGGGAGGGCTTTGGAGAAAAGGAAGGTTTTCAAGAAATGTAGAAAACATAATTTGGGGCTTGCTTCCTTTTTGATTCTGGAAAACTGGTGCTGCAGTGCTAACAGTGTGTGCTTGAGCCACATAATGCCATTATCAGAGCTTCATCCTAAGGGCATGGAGTGGGATGGAGGTGGAGAGGTGGACCAGATATCCTGGTCCACAACAATATAGGGCTTTATACCTAGGCAGCATCTTAAAAAGCAGAGACATCACCTTGCTGACAAAGGTCCGTAAAGTTAAAGTTATGGTTTTCCCAGTAGTGATGTGTGGAAGGCTGATCGCTGAAGAATTGATGCTTTTGAATTATGGTGCTGGAGGCAACTCTTGAGAGTCCCATGGACTGCAAGAAAATCAAACCTATCCATTCTGAAGGAAATCAGAATCCTGAAAGGACAGATCCTGAAACTGAGGCTCCAATACTTTGGCCGCCTCACGAGAAAAGAAGACTCCTTGGAAAAGACCCTGATGTTGGGGAAGATGGAGGGCACAAGGAGAAGGGGACGACAGAGGACGAGATGGTCGGACAGTGTTCTCGAAGCTACCAACATGAGTTTGACCAAACTGCGGGAGGCAGTGGAAGACAGGAGTGCCTTAGTCGGACACGACTAAATGACTAAGCAACAACAACAAGTAAAACCTTGAATCTAGCTGGATAGCAGCCAGAACAAGGCTTTCAACAGAGGTGTTGCATGTTGTCGAAGTGTTGCCCTAGAAAGCAGCCGTGCTATGGCACCCTGTAAAGCCCATCTAGAAGGAGTGTTAAGCGCAACCCTTAAGCAGCCAATACTGATGACTCCAATGAGGACAGAGAGTGGGAGGAAGGGGCCAGAGCCCTCCTCCTCTTGCCCCTGACCAAAGAGCCAGGCCGTTCCACTGAGAAACACCCACTGGAAGTCTCATGCACCGTTTTCCTTGGCTCAGGGAAAGGAGGCAGCACCAGCCAATGGCAAGCAGGCCCCTTCAAGGCCGAGGGAGTGAGGAAGCTCCATGGCACAGACTGGGCATGTCAGGGGAGGAGGAAAGGCAGGCTTGGTCTCTGAGATAACAGTGTTGTCTTAAGAGGCAGTAGGCAACCCTGCTCAAGGAAGTACAGTGGTACCTCGGGATACAGACACTTCAGATTACAGACGCTTCAGGTTACAGACTCTGCTAACCCAGAAATAGTACCTCAGGTTAAGAACTTTGCTTCAGGATGAGAACAGAAATCGCACGATGGCAGCAGGAGGCCCCATTACCTAAAGTGGTACCTCAGGTTAAGAACAGTTTCAGGTTACGAATGGACCTCCGGAACGAATTAAATTTTTAACCCGAGGTACCACTGTAGTAACACTATCAAGGTGATTTATTTCCACAGAGAACATTTTCTACGTAGAGGAAGTAGGAATTGGATGGCGGCCCAATAGGGTGTAGTGGGAGGTCTGGAAATAAAACATCTCACTAAAAAAGGCAAAGTTGTAAGGCTGTCTCCCAGACGAACTATTGAAACTTGGACCTGTAATTCTAACACACTGTATTTTCCAAGAGTGATCTGCAAATAGGAGGACTCGGGGCTAAATGCGTCAGTCAGACTGTTGTGGGCTATATGAAAATGGAAGGGTTCGCCTCTGCTGTTCTAAGCTTATTTTTGCACATATGCACAGCCAGCCACACAAGTACATTTCCAAAAAGGTTGGCTATGCAAGCCTACACCCAGACGTAAGTGCCTCTGAATTCCACAGGATTTATTCACTGTAAGTATGTATAAGACTACAGCCTTTCTCAATAGTGCATCTCCAAATACTGTGTTGTATTAAAGCACCTGTGGTCCTGAAAACATTCTGCCAAAAATGTAACCTATTCAGATAAGGACCCAAGAAGAGCCAGATGGATCAGGCCAGTGACTCATTTAGTGTAGCATCCTATTCCTACAGGGCCCAACCAGATACCTATGGGGAGATCGACAGCAAGACTTGAGTACAACAGCACTCTCCCCAAATGTGATTCCCAGCTACTGGCATGCAGTTGCATTGCCTCTGACAGTGGAGTTAGAACATAGTCATTGTGACTACTAGCCACTGAGATTCTTAATCTCCATTATTTTGTCTAATCATCCTTCGAAGTGGTCCATGTTTGTGGCCATCTTTCTGTGTAATTGAGAACAGTTATGTAAGCACAAAATCCCCAAACTGCACATCTGAATTCTCCCTAATGTGCTTTGGAATTCTCATTGACTCCAGTGTAAGACTTCTAGGATTTGAACAGAATGGGCAGGTGAGGGGGGGGGAATGCAACCATTTCATGACAATATGAAGGCCAAAGTTCAGCAATATGTGGTGGGGTATAAGGCCTGCCCTGAAAGTTTTTAAGAGAGTTGCACATCTGTGTGTCATACGCCATAATCATTTGCTCCCTGTGCTACACTTCTGAATCCTTCTCAGGAACTCTTATCATGTGGAATCATTGATTTTGAAACCCTGCTATATATACATTGAGCTGTGTCTCTGTTTGATAACATTTGTGCCATAGAACTTCATGGGGAGGGGGGGGGCAAGAGGAGTTAAAACAGCAATTTCCCCATTCTGCTTACTGAAGCAAGTTTCTGCAGTATGAGTTATCTAATGGCCTCTGCTTAGGGAACCAAGAAATTTCTAATGCAGAAAGCATGTTGCACAATTTAAAAATCCCCTTCAGTGGAGCCTAAAGCTGGGCAATGTTCATTTTAAGTTAGAGATGAAACATTATATTACAAACAGAAAGCCTTTCAACCAAAGTTCATTATTTTAAAATTTATACACACACACACACACACACACACACACACACACAAAATCCATTATTCATGTGCTTTTAATAACATTTTGCATGATGTTATGCAACATCCTTCTTGCATCTTACGTACCTAATACAGTGGTACCTTGGTTCTCAAATGCCTTGGTACTCAAATAACTTGGAACCCAAACACTGAAAACCCAGAAGTAAGTGTTCTGGTTTGCGAACTGTTTTTGGAAGCCGAGCATGTTCCATTTTGAGTGTTACGCTTCCAGTTCGAGTGCCACACTTCCATTTGGAGTGCCACTCTGAGGTCTGTCTTTGCTATTTATTTTGCATTTTTGGTTTTGCAGCTTTTTGTTTTGTTTTTGTGACTGTGTGGAACCCAGTTCAGCTACTCATTGATTGTGTGACTGCAGTACATTGATTATTGTACTGTACTTTCATTTTATGGATCAATGGTCTCATTAGATAGTAAAACTCATGTTAAATTTCTGTTTTAGGGGTTGTTTTTAAAAGTCTGGAACTGATTAATCCATCTTGCATTACTTTCTATGGGAAAGCATGCCTTGGTTTTGGAACGCTTTGGTTTTGGAATGGACTTCCAGAATGGATTAAGTTTGAGAACCAAGGTACCACTGTACACAACTTCAGCGCAATACAGATCAAGTAAATAAGACATAACTCTGCATGGTTAACAGTGCAGGATTATTCAAAAGTAAGCTCATTTTATTTGGGCCTTATTTCTGAGTAAATGTGTGTGGGATTGTGCTGTCAGAGTAATTCAGAGAACAAACTGACATTTGCCCAAGTTTCTAAACTTCTCCATTAGTCACCACAGTGCATGTTGTAACTCATGTACAATAATCTATTGTTACTACTGTATGTCTAAAATTAAGAAGCCTTTTTTTAATGGCTTGAGATAAATTAAAGGAAAATGAAGGCCAGGATCCAAACAGCTGTCATAGGCTCATGGAAGGGGCTTGAGCTAACTCAGTGGGATTTTTGACTTCTAAAAAATCTGAACAATGCTATAGTTTTTGGAGGTGCAATTCTATATTCACTTACCTGGGAGAAAGGCCCATTGAGCAGAGTAGAGTTTCCTTCTGAGTAAACAAAGGTAGTTTTCCTTGCTGCACAGCAAAGTGGAAACAAGTCAGGAAAAGTGAAACCCTTTGCATATTGACTCAGAAGTCTCCCTGTGTTGACATACCACCATTGGTTTATTGTATTTATTCAAAACATTTATATCCTGAAATTAAATTAGAGATTTGCAAAGTGGCGGGGGGGGGGATGAAATTAAAGAATGATAAAAACCAAACCAATTATGAAACAACAGACTGTAAAACAGCACTAAAAATGAACAAACCACCAGCAGAGAGAAAGCAGCACCATTAAAACCAAAAGGCTGGGCAAATAAACCTGTTTTCCGCTGCTGCCTGGACTGATGAACATCTCTTGAGAGAGCATCCCAGTGCAAAGTTCTATGACCAATAAAGCCCAGTCCCAGCTTGCCATCTAACTAACCTTGCCATCTAACAGGTGCCAACTCCCTGGGGTCCTGGATACTCAAGCACTCACAAAAATTCCCCATGAAGGAGCTAGGCACCCACAAATTTCAGTGCCAGAGCCGTGCATGCTGCATGACACCCATGGCCCTGAGCACCCACAGTTGTGGGGCCAAGTTAGCACTCCTGAAGAAGGAAATTCTGCACATGGCATGTGTGAATGAGCAGGCTTGTCTCAAGCAGCCCTTGAGATACCCAGATCTGGAATCACATAAAGCTGGTCAGAAGGACTCAGATCGTCTTGTGTAGTCTAGCTGCCATACACAGAAGAACCAACAAGTCTTCAAAGATGTCTAACACAATGTAGTCATCTAATCTGGACCAGACCATGAATAGCAGTGGATAGACCATTTATGGGCAGGAGTGGCTGCACGTAGCTTCCTATGGTCCAAATTTTCCTGGGAAATGCAGGTATGATCCCCTTCTGGGAAGCCATTGGTCCCTATAAAACCAGTGAGGCTTGGGGATCAGTGCTTCCACATTGTTGTGATCAGATGGGGTAAAATGTTGAGCCCTTAAATGCAAGCTGTGTAAGCTTGCTCCCAGATAAAGAAAAGGGAGTTGCATAAGGAGTGGTGTTTTTTTGTTTTTGTTTTTAAGTGGAATCTCGGGCAGGCTGGAAAGGGAGCACGTATTAGAGGTAGGAACAAAGCAAAGTAAAACAGCAGCTGGTCAACATGAGAGGTAGTCAGAATGCATAGCAAGGATACAGGTATTTTGCTGAGTATTAAGAAGAAACATATGAAGGACTGGCAGAGGATATGAGGACGGAAAAATGGTGGACAGAAATCCTTGGATTAAGCAAGGTGTCCTTTGATGGTACAGAACTACTGCCCAGTGGCCAATCTATTTGAGACACTAATACGTGTGCAATCCTATACATTCTTGCCGGGGGGGGGGACTCCCATTGAAAATAATGATGCTTGCTTCTGAGGAATAGGACTGACCCATAAGTTCATTTAAAACGGTCAGGATAAAGAGCGTTTTGTTCAAGCACATTGGTTATCTCATTGCGAGATCATTTTCCTTTAGATCAACTATTTTGGTATACAACTGGGCAAAAAGCCTTTGAAGAATGCTAGTGAAATTCTATCAAAGTATAGCTTAATCAGCATGAAGAGCAAGTCACTAATTATTTGGTCTTGCATATAATGTAAATAGTAAATTTATCCACAGATTCATGTACGTACAGGATCAGGATGTTGTTGTTTTGAAGGAAGAAGAAAAGCTTACTTGCTTGTGCCAGCCTAATTATGGCAAGTCTTGTGCCAATATGTGGACCTGCCTCAAAAAGCAATTAAAAATGAATTTTAGCTGGATGGCCAATGCATTGTGAAGTTTATGCAGAATCAAAAAGTTATTGGGCAGAAAAACATAGTCAGCACTTGGCCAGGTGCTTCAGAAAAATTACCGTATTGATTTGCAAATCTCTAAGAATCTCAATATAAACTACTTCATCACTCCATAGGATAATGACAAGGAATAATCCCAGTTTACTTAACACATGTCCCTTTGCCTGCAGTCCTATATACACTGACATGGGATTAATCTCCATTAAAATCAAGTATTGGGTTGCACCATTTGGTTTTTTATTTCCATTGGGTTCATTTTTTGCCACATTTCGAAAAGGCTCAAGTTAAGAACAGAGTATGCATTGTGCTGCAACATCGGTGGCACTGTGGTCTAAACCACAGAGCCTAGGGCTTGCCAATCAGAAGGTCGGTGGTTCAAATCCCCACGACAGGGTGAGCTCCCATTGCTCAGTCCTTGCTCCTGCCAACCTAGCAGTTTGAAAGCACGTCAAAGTGCAAGTAGATAAATAGGTACCACTCCAGCAGGAAGGTAAACGATGTTTCCATGTGCTGCTCTGGTTCGCCAGAAGCGGCTTAGTCATGCTGGCTACATGACCCAGAAGCTGTCTGCGGACAAACGCCGGCTCCCTCGGCCAGTAAAGTGAGATGAGTGCGTAACCCCAGAGTCATCCGCTAATGGACCTAACGGTCCTACCTTTTATATATTGTGCATCATCCTGCGTATTTATTTAAAAAATGTTTAGGGGTACTCTCATTTTCCTACTCATATTGAAATACTGTCCCTCAATGAGGCCAAACTTAGATTCACAAAATGTTTAGCGGTATGCGTACCCCTGCGTACACCCCACCCCCCGGAAAAAAGCACTGCATCTCTCTATGGAGAGGCTCTGTGGATATGCTGACCTGAATAAGTGAAAGATATTTCCAACATTGAAGAGTCCAGGCAAAAGAGGTCACTTCACACCTTACATGATACCAAATGCAGGCTTACAACCAGGGCCAGATTAGGTTTGATGAGGTAATGGGGCCCTGTATATATCCACCTGTCCTCTGTCAACAACAAATTGTTGCTGTTTTTTGTGTTGAATATATGTTTTATGGTAATTTATGGACCTAATAGGTATCTAAAGCCATTTTTTTAATCTTATATTTTGGAAATGTACATCCAGGTTTTCTTCCTTTAAATTTTTGGGGGTGCCCTAAGCTATAGCTTGTTTAGCTTAAATCCGGTACTGCTTGCAACCACTTCAGCAGAAGGGAGAGAGCTGCAGCCAAGCCTATCAGACACAACTACATGTACAGTATGCTACATATATATGGAGGAAAGGGAATGTGTTTCTTGTGTGTGCATATTTTTTTTTTTTTTTTTGAAGCCCCTTCTATGAACATACGGCTCCCTTCTGTTTGTGGAAGAGCTTCGTTGGCTCCAACCCATCATTTTATAGAATGGATCCAACCCATCTATTGCTGAGGTCCTGCTTGCAGGTTTTGCACAGCCATCTTGTTAGCTACTGTGAGAGGTGGACTAGATGGGCCATTGGCCTGATCCAGCAGGCTTTTCTTACGTTCTTATAGAGAGAGTTCAACCATGAGCTTGGGTTTGGATGACACGCTAACCAAACCTTGGCTCAGCTTAATGTGGTGCAGACCAAGGAGGAGCAGAGCGACTGAGACTTTCTCTCCTGGAACATACTTAGTGTGATTTGCAGACCAGACCAGTGTCAATAGGAGGTTTGCCGAGCTCTTCATTTTTTACTTACAGTAAAACAGATCTAAGAAGGGACAGAAGGGAATGGCACAAAAGGTTGGCGAGCCCTGTGTGGCAAAAATGCTACATTATTGATGCTCACCTTACTTTGTCTGTTTTATTATTTAGTGCAGCACTTGGCCTTATAAATCCGAAAAGGCACAGTTTTACATCATGGCAATGAATAAATAATGTAACCAAGGAATCCTTCCTACATCTCATATTGTAATTCTATAAGTCAACATCTGCATTGTTCTAAGTGCCTGTCTGAAGCTGGGAATCCCTCAGAGTTTGGGATCTCCATCCAGCCGCAGATCTTGGGGGTCTCAAATTTCAGCAGTGCCCTGCGCAACACCCAAATTCGGGACCCCTCTGCTTCTTACGCTCCATTGTAAATCAGAGTTGTGGCACCCCCAGGGGCTTGGCCAGTGCAACCAAACCAGTCGCATTCCCCTAAATCCACTTCCGCTCCATCTCCAAATGTGTTGTCTGTTATACTTATTTATTTACCACCTTTCCTCCAAGGAGCTCAGCATATATTGGTTCCCTGTCGGGCTTTGGGGAATCCGATCACTTCCACAGTAGCAGCCAAGAAGCAGAGAAACAATAAAAGTTCTTACCACGTAATTTATTAACATTCACAGTGAGAGAGACGAAGGAATGTAGTCTTCCCTAAATAATGGCACTGCTCCAAGTAAAGCCCCCCCCCCCTCCACATCTCTCCTATTCTACGTCACCCTTGGGTTGGCTAATCTGAGCTTTCTTTTTTTTAAAAAAAATCATATTTATTAAGTTTTAACAAAAAGAAAAAGGGTTACAAAACAGTACACAGTAAATAAAAAAACACACAAAGAGAATACAAAAACCAAAATTTAACATAGAAAGAAAAATAAAAAAATAAAAATCCCTCATTCTGATATCTTATCATTCATTTGCTTATTTTCATGACTTCCTCACGCCTCCCTTTTTTGTATTCCAGTTAATAGTTAGTTCAGCAAATCCATACCCTCTTTATTTACTCTTAGTTCTTTGTCTTCACCTATTATAACTTCAAATTTTCGTCTAATATCAATCCAGTTTTACATACTCCTGTTTTACCTTATTGCTAAAACCACTTCATTTCATTCCAGCATCATTAACATTCAAAAATTTTATAGTGTTTCTGTAAATAATCTTTAAATTTCTTCCAATCTTCTTCCACCAGCTCTTCTCCCTGGTCTCAGATTCTGCCAGTCATTTCCGCCAATTCCATATAGTCCATTACTTTCATCTGCCATTCTTCCAGGGTGGGGGCTAATTTGAGCTTTCTGCCTCTGAGCTTGCTGTTCTACTAACCTCAGTGCACACCTGGTCCTGGGAAGGGGGGTCAGGAATGCTTTCCAAAGACACTGAGTCTGTCAGCTGTCTCTCCCCTGGTGCTTCTTCTTCCTGCTGTTCATCTCCCAATATTTCCCAGCTTCTCCCCTCTGCAGCCTCTGAACTATGTCCTTCTGCAAACCACTGTTCTAAATCTATACTGTCCTCCTGTTCTCAGGAAAGTTCAGGAGAAGGGGGCGGTGGTCCCCACCAGTCCTCCTCAGTCCAGCCCCTGACATTCCCCACACTACCCCACCACCCACCCATTGTCTCTTCACAATTGTATCCTGAGAGGTAGATTAGGCCGAGCAATTGTGACAGGCCCAAGATCTCCCAGCAAGCTTCATGGCTCAGTGACGATTCCAGTTCCCAGTTCCTGCCCAATAATGATGCCACGGTATCTTTCAATATGTGGCTTGGAGAGCTGTAAAATGTGGTGTTCTGGGTTTACTTAAGGCAGGGGTGGATGATTTGTGGCCCTCCAGATTTTGTTGGATTACAGCATCCCTGACCACTGGCCATGCTGGCTGGGACTGGGGGGAGAGATACCATGTTCTCTACACCTGATTTAAGGGTTTGGATACAGAGAACTATCTGCGCCTGCAGTTTCAGAGCAGACCTTAATATTCATAGGCTGAATAATATTCTAGCTGAATAATACTCATTGTCAAGGATTCCAGGGAAACCACCAGGAACCTTGCTGCCTGTGGATGGAAATGACTTCTGTGAGCTATAGTAGTAGACTGTGCATACTTGGGCCTCAAAGCCTCTTTAGACAGGTAAAGAAAGTGCAGAAATATATTGTAAGATTACCAGACAGTGTGAGGAGTTTGGATCATCCAGGCCTGGAATAGATAGTAGGGCTCTGTTATGAAGCGTGCAGTTTGCACACAGACCTGCAGTTCTCAAATGATACCCATTTTATAACCTAAACATGACATCAGGGCATCTAGTCAGGAAAATGATGCTGACTAGAGACATTTGGTTTTCAAAAAGAGCGGGGGGGAGGATGTTGGAGGAAGCAAAGGTGGTGGGTTGGGGGTGGGTTGGGGAAGTGTTAAGGCAAGCAAGAATCAAAAGGAAGGAGGGACACTTCAGGGCAATGCTAGAGGGGAAGGTGAGGTGTGGGAGGGGAGGATCAGCCAAGAAAGAAGTTAGGAGCACAGCAAGGAAGAAGAAAGAGAGCAGATCAACCGTGCATCCTCAAAAAGAGCAACTTGATTGGGCTTGACAGCAGAAGATAGGGGAAGGGGAAAGAGTTAAGGAAAATACTAACTCTCCAGAAAGACTGAGATGACATTGGAATAAAAAGACAAAAAGGATAGGGGGAGTTGATACCTGTCCTTATTTCTGCAATATATGTTTGATGTGGAGGTGTGATAGAGAAGGGGATGAGCAAAAGAAAAAGAGGGAAGCTCCAGAGAAGAGTTCCTGTTCAGGGAAAGGAGGGCTGTACAATCCCCAGTTGCTAAGGCAAAGAGCAACCATTTCAATGCCTGGGATGAGCATTTAATGAATAAAATGAAAGCAAAGTCTGAAACCCTCGTCTTCCTCTCTTATCAAAGTCGGGGTGTCTGCACAGCTAGGTTAAGAGGTGAAGATCCTTGTGTGTGGAGTAGTGGTTAAGAGCAATAGACTCATAATCTGGGGAACCAGGTTCGCTTCCCCACTCCTCCACATGCAGCTGCTGGGTGACCTTGGGCTAGTCACACTTCTCTGAAGTCTCTCAGCCCCACTCACCTCACAGAGTGTTTGTTGTGGGGGAGGAAGGGAAAGGAGAATGTGAGCCGCTTTGAGACTCCTTCGGGTAGTGATAAAGCGGGATATCAAATGCAAACTCTTCTTCTTCTTCTTCTTCTTCTTCTTCTTCTTCTTCTTCTTCTTCTTCTTCGTCTTCATGATCTAGCAAAAGGAAAGTAAAAATCAACAGTAACTGCAAACATAGCTGTCAAACACTTCTAAAATGGGGAATTAATTATCCAAAATAACAAGCAATCCAGGAACTGACACAGGAGACCAGGGATTAAGTCAGAAAGCAATAGGCATGCCATAGGGATAATGACTACATAGCACATAGGCAGCAATTCAGAGCATAAGCTTTTCTTTACTTTTTGTTATAGCACAAGCTGCTCCTACATCTTTCTATGGCTGGAATTTCAGCCTTCCATTCTATGCACTTAACAAACCTGGATTTCCCCAGACATTTTAGCAATTTTCTCCTGGGCACTGCTTCTGATTGCAGTATTCCGGCTATGTCCGGGAAATTCCAGACATATGGCAACCCTACAATTTGCCTGATCAACAAAGCAGGATCTTCAGCTGGCTGTGCCTTTAGTCACCAGCATTTAAGTTCTCCAGCTCTGAGCCAATGGAGATCCTGAGCTGGAGAACACACCCACAGCGCTGTACATCTTGTACTTTTGCTGTTTTTGACTCCCAAGACTGTTCTGATATCTATTTGTCCTCCTCACTCACCTTTAAAAGGTTTCCCTTAGCAGAACAGCATCAGTCATCCTGATCACTCCCACTTCTTTCCTCCTCTGGCACAAGCCAGTAAAAAAGTCCAGCTTAGCAAGATATCTGGGATTGTGGTTTGCTTCTTCCTAACAAGCAAGGCAGGATTGCTAGAAGAAGAAGAAGAAGAAGAAGAAGAAGAGTTTGGATTTGATATCCCGCCTTTCACTCCCTTTAAGGAGTCTCAAAGCGGCTAACATTCTCCTTTCCCTTCCTCCCCCACAACAAACACTCTGTGAGGTGAGTGGGGCTGAGAGACTTCAGAGAAGTGTGACTGGCCCAAGGTCACCCAGCAGCTGCATGTGGAGGAGCGGAGACGCGAACCCGGTTCCCCAGATTACGAGACTACCGCTCTTAACCACTACACCACACTGGCTCTCAGCCTTTGAAGGAATGGGTTTCCCAAATCTAAAAACCTGACTGTACAGGGAGCATTTTCTAAAAGGGAGCATTTTCTAAAATGCATTAACTTGAGCTTGTGAGTCAATGTATAAACAGAAAGCCAGCTGTGCTCAAAGCTCACTCCTTTATCAGTCCGTGACGGCAATGGATGACCTTGGCTGTTCCAGTGGAGCAGGGATGGCACTTTGTCTATCTTATCTTACATTAAGACCACACTCTGATGCACAAACTTAGTCCGGGAATGGCGCCAGGAGTTGGTGACCTCTTGCTCCAAGATAAGAGTGCTGGAACAGGAACACCCTTTTATGATCAAAAGTATAGGAAAAGGAAAACCCTTTTATGGTTAAGAGTAAGGAGCAGGAACATCTGTGATGTCAACTTGCGTGTACAAGCTGACATGGCTGGATTCCTGGGGAAGGGGGGAGAGGGTGCCTGGAGGATATATATACTGCATGAAATCTCTCATTTCTTTGGACTTGCTGTGAGCTGATCACACAGGTGCCTTCTGCTATCCGGAGAGCAGAATAAACTCTTTCTCTGAATCAACCTCAGTGTCATTTGACTTCCTTCCTCCCTCCCAGGAGCAACGCAGACCCCACCAGTCGGTAAAGTTTAATAAGGCTACACCTTAAACCAAGGTTTGTTGTTAGCTTATGAATCTCGACTTGGTAGGGATCAAACAACCCTGTATTTCTTAGAAGAAGAGCAGAGTGGGAACAATTGGGCAGAATGCATGCAATGCCTTAAGTCAGTTTCTTGTTTTTCCTATCATAAGAGCAATTTGCCACATTTTTGCATCAGGCATCAGCATTTTAAGGCACGTGTTTCTTAATATGTTGTTGTGTCCGACTCTTCGTGACCCCATGGACCAGAGCATGCCAGGCACTCCTGTCTTCCACTGCCTCCCGCATTTTGGTCAGACTCATGTTTGTAGCTTCACGAACACTGTCCAACCATCTTGTTCTCTGTCGTCCCCTTCTTCTTGTGCCCTCCATCTTTCCCAACATCAGGGTCTTTTCCAGGGAGTCTTCTCTTCTCATGAGGTGGCCAAAGTATTGGAGCCTCAGCTTCACGATCTGTCCTTCCAGTGAGCACTCAGGGCTGATTTCCTTAAGAATGGATATGTTTGATCTTCTTGCAGTCCATGGGACTCTCAAGAGTCTCCTCCAGCACCATAATTCAAAAGCATCAATTCTTCAGCAATCAGCCTTCTTTATGGTCCAGCTCTCACTTCCATACATCACTACTGGGAAAACCATGGCTTTAACTATACGGGCCTTTGTCGGTTTCTTAATATACACATTATTATATGCAATTTTGACGAATGTGCGTGTTTTGCAAGCAATGTTTTGCAATATAATGCATTTTTGTTATTTTGACTAAAGCATGTGTTTTTATGGAAGAAGAAAAAAGAACCCAATACATACATTTTTGGTACACAGGGTTTTTTTTACTGAAGAATTTTGCTCCAAAATTTTGAGAATGCCATTTTCAAAGGTTAGCTGCATTTTGGTTGGCATATTTTTTCATGAAATGCAAGATAGGGAGATTCCAACCCAAATTTCTCCCCCATCCCTATTTATGTCAATATTCTTGGCTTATTGTTATGTGTCAACACTGGCAAAACAACCATTGGTAGTTTTGACCAACTTATTATTGCATCAGTTCTCCTCTTGTAAGAAAAGAGGAATGGTGGCTAGATGGCCATAGGGATCCCTTTCAGCTCTGCAATTCTATGAACAATCTCACACAGTTACTTTGAACATTGTTCCTTAAAATGCACAAGACTGCAAAAGAAAGGGCTCACACCGTACTTCACACATGCCGGGCAACTGTCCAGGGTCCCAAAATGTCAAAGCAGTGAAGCTGGCCTCTATTGCCACAATTCTGTACTGTCCAAAGCCATTACACAAACAAGCAGAGTGGTGTTTGGCTGTGAAAGCAATGTATTACATTAAATACCATCCATGTGGATCTGTATGTTTATGATTTATTGAAAGGCAACCATTGAGCCAAATTCTAATTTTTGTGTATATCTCCTTGACATATCCTTCTTTCACACATTTAAGGTTAACTATAACTGATTTATTATTATCTGTTATTTCTTTTTAAAAATAAAATAAAATGAATGTTATCTGTAAATTCAGTTTACTTGTATTTCAGATGGCAACAACCTTTCAAGAGGCTCATTTTCAGGTAATTCTATCCATTGAAATCCTATTTACACCACTTCTGCTTCTATTATTTCAATGACTAGCCCAGCTTTCCTGAGCACTGATTCAAAGCTATTTCTTACTTACTGGATCTGAATACCTTCCTCTTTTCTATAGACACTCACCAAACCCTAAACATCCTACCAGCCACGTATTAGATGATTGTCACTCTCCCTGTTCATGCAGTTTGTTGCAAAAATAAGAGCTTTATCAAGCATGCACATCTAGCCTTCAATTTTGTGGGTCACATTTTATGAAGGCTTAGATTATCTGACATCATGTCCTACCCACCAAGTTTTGGGGACAACCAATTTTAATCTCTTTTCTACATGAATGTATCACTTTAAAACATTGCCCTGTGAACATCACAAAAATTGCGTCGACAGAGGCATGGTATCCAACCTGATACAGATTTTTTTTTTCCATGTCAGAAAGAAGGTCCAGAGATTGTAATATATTAGGGGCCACAAGCTACTTTTATTTCAATAACTAAATGCAAATATTCAGTTTAAATATTTCTGAATTCATCTAGTTGTGTCCCTTGTTTAAACCCTTTGCTTTGAGGCCACTTCTATTATTTGCTTTGAGGCCACTTCTATTGCCTCTTAAGGGTAACTCTTGCATGGCTCAGTTTTCTCACCCTAATCCTCCCCACCCTTATTTCATTCTCTTGTCTCTTAATGGTGAGGATAAAAGAAGATGGACCCTCTTATCCCACCAGGCTTAAGTGTCCATCGTGCAAGTATTAACAGCTTTAGTCCTCAAATCTGTCACCACCATCCACGTGGCATACCATGGCCCAAATCTATCTGTCTCACTGCCATGTATTGCATGTGATACCAAGCATGTATCTTGACCTTATCACACCATCTCCTTGAGTTCAATGGACTGCTGAGCTTTCCACCCACTAGAGTCGCCTTCGTTTCAGGTCACTTGTGCTAGATGTGGCTTCCTAGCCTGGTTTTGTTTGTTTTTTAGCTTGGCCCTGCTGGCCCACCTTGGCCACTCATTCTCTCGACCACGACTGCAGCATCTTTCACACGTCCCACAGCCATGTGAGAGCTGCTTCCTTGCAGCACATGGTGCAGCAAAAGTAGAAAGTGAGAGGTTCCCCCCCCACACACCTTTTCTCATCATACTTGAATCTTTTCTTTATTACAAGACATTAAACAATAAAATTCATAAGCTAAAATCATCACATGGCCACTAATATATCAAAAAACAATGTCAATTAATATAGTGTGCAATTTATACTCGGAGTTTGGTGACAAAGATAGAGCATAGCCTGATGTAGATAGATAGGGTCAAATAAATTCATCTCCTTTACAGTTGATGGCTACCTTGGCTATATAATTTGCTCTAATTTTCCTAGCAGCAGTTGCAAAAAGTGCCACACGCCAGGTCACATACTTATCTGTGTCTGCGAGCAGATATAAAATCATGTCAGAGGGGTTCTAGCCAGGGGACCTTGTCATTATAGGTACTAAAAATCTTTTTCTTGCATCATTATATAGGGGACAGTGCAAGATATAATGCATAAGGTCCTCTACTTCAGGACATCCCCTAATGCAAACACATTCGTTTTTTGCTATGCCTCTGTGTCTCCCATCTCTATAAGCAGAGTTTATTGTATTTAACTGAAACTCTGTAAAAGCTTTCTGAAGTTGTGCAAAAGTCAGTGCATTAAAATAAGATGTATGTTCATTGGCCTCTCTAAGTTTAAAATACAATGGGGCATACTTGAATCTGAATAAAACTGAATGGCAGGAGAGTAAGAACAGGCGAAAAGGAAGTATTCTTCACACAGAGCAAAATTAAACTACGGGATTCACTAGTACACAGTGCGAGGTTTACTAGTACACCCACTTGGACAGTTTTCAAAATTGGACTAACCTTATCATGGAAGAAAAAGTTATCAATGACTAGTAGCCATCTATGTAGTGAGTGATAATTTGAACATAGAATAATGGATGCAGCATTCCCCATTGGTGTAAGGAACAATTGTATTTTGCTTAGCTAACATCTCCTATGTGACCATCTAACAGTGGCAACTTCATGGTGCTTGAAGCTGTATCACTGGAAAAGCCAAAACGATCCTCAGAGTGTTTCCCAAACTTGGGTCTCCATCTGTTTTTGGACTACAACTCTCATCATCCCTAGCTAGTGGGATCAGTGGTCAGGGATGATGGGAATTGTAGTCCCAAAACACTGCTCTAGAGGCATCATCAATACACACACACACACACACACACACACACACACACACACTCTTCTGGATTTCTTTTAAGAATGTGAAATAATGGCACATATTATTAAATGTACTTAGAAGAATTTTAAATTGGGGGGGGGGGTTTCCCTTCTGCATGGGTCTGAAATGGATATGGTCAGATACTGCTTATGATTTGGTCTAGTCAACTCTGTTGAGACCAAGAGACAGTCCCTTGCCAAGCTGATTCAATCCATATTTCCAAAAGAGGATTAGCAAGACTTGTCAAACATATCTGCCCTACTCATTATTTTCATGAGCGTTTCATGAGATAGGTTTTTTGTTTTGTTTTTTTGTTTTTGCTGGTTTGTTTATGCTATTTATAGACCACCCTATAACAGAAATTATCTGAGCAGTCCTAAAAGATGAAAACAAGAACAAGTTTAAATAACTACAATTACAGCAATAATGCAGCGAAGAAAACACCTCCAAGTACAAGATGCAAATATGATGCAAATGATGTCAATAAATAGATAGAATGGATAAGATCAGGCTATATAGGTGACAATGTCTGTCCTGTTCACACAAATTGTAAGTGAGCTCTGCCTATTTCATGTCCAATAATAGAAGAGGGTTTCTTTTTTTAGAGAGAGACAAAAGAAAGAATATGAAAGATCATTAAGTTGCTAATTGCCTTTACAGTAGAAATGAGCCACCTGTCAAAAGGCAGTTCAATTAAATCAAAACAGAACATTGGAAGTTTCTTTTCCAGTTAGAAAAAGACTGGCAAAGATATTCAGCTGGGTTTCCCATTTCATTCCTGAAAGTATTAGTAGTGAGCCACATTCTCAATGGGTATCCTTTCCAGCTGAACTAGCAGTTAAGACAGCTAAATCAGCAATGCAGCCTTGCAGCCAGACATGGTTGTATTAACCTAGCGAAGCAGAAAAGACCATCTGCACCACCATGACTATTACTAAAATAGAACAGCAGCAGGGCAGGGAGGGAACCTTCTACATTTTTCATTGCAAAAATGCAAGGAAATTCGATGAATGATCTTACTTTATGGGCATGCACTGATAAACAAAGAACTATAGTAATTGTCTGAGCTTTGATGTAATTAGCTTGCACAATTGATTTACAGACTGTTTTATAACTCAATTTCACGTGCATTACGAAAACTACACAATGACTTTAATGTACTTTGGTAATTTTCAGCTGTAGCCAGTTTGTCAAGCATACATTAGCTGTTAGGCAAAAGCTTCCTGGACAGCTCCCAAGATGCACGTCATTGGATCTATGGGTACAAATTGAAGACTGACAACTCCAATGGCTTTCTCCCATGCCGTGTTTGTCTCTTCTTAAATGCTATGGAGTGAGTGAGTGAGTGTTTGTGTAGACAGAGGAGACAGAAGAGTGTGCCTCTGTCTCTGACCTGCTTACTACCTCTACACGCTGTGATTATTGTTGTAAAGAACCATACGGACCGGTGGAAAATGTTCATGGTTTAGGTAGGAATGCAGATCCAAACATGCATCAGTCTGCAGTGTAGATAGATAAAGCATCTGCACAGAAATTGACATTTGGTATCCTGGGATTCTTATTCTCACTTGGGCACAGAGAGCGTGAATTTAAAGCATACTCCATGGCTAGCAACGGATGAATCAGCCACCTGTAAAATCTGCATTTATCTGCAATTTCTTCTTCTTCTTCTTCTTCTTCTTCTTCTTCTTCTTCTTCTTCTTCTTCTTCTTCTCCCCCAGAAATTCATCTTTAAATACATGATTAAATATGTAATCTAAAATGCATTTTCCTCACCAAATATGCATTTCTAAATTTATTTGTTTCTCAAATTATGCATTGTAAAGTTTATCTTGATGAGCTGCTCAAGCTGAGAACAGTGTCAGAACATTTAGGAAGTGTGAAAGCTGTCAGATACCTTTGTTCATTCATGATGTACAGATCAGGTCAGTTCGCATCAGAATTTGCAGTGATCCAGTCCCTCAAGCATCCCCATCCAAAGTCAACTATTCTACACACCCCACAAACACTCATGGCCTTTAAAGCTTGAGAGGGCAAAGCGCTTATGAGATTGGCTGCTACCTGGTAGGGTCCCTTGCTCGATGTAGAGCCAAAGAGCAAAAGGACTCAGGTAGCAAATCTGCCCCAGGAGCTTACACTGACTGGAAGATGTTGTCCAGAGTTTCATGCAGAGAACATTTCCAACCCTACCTAGTGAGGCTGGGACTTTCTGCATGCAGTTGCTCTGGAACTGAGTCATGACTCATCTGAGTAGTGTATGGCAAGGAAATACAATTGTTCTTCCCCATCGTTCATTCAGTGAACATGTGAGGAGTTGTATGAAAACTCTTTATTTATTGCACATACAGGGCTTCTATGGAACAGAGTAGTTGTACCTCATTTAAGTATTTCATTTTCTTTAATTATTTTTTTATTTTCAGTTTTTTCATATATCATTTACATTCAAATAAAATCATTTTTGTACATATATAGGATTCCCTGAATCCTTAGACCTCCACCTGCCCCATCATGGTTTCCATTGCAAGTCTTTTCCTACTGCATCTTATAATATTTATCCAAATTTTGTTTATATCCCATTTTAACCATAAATTTCATACATTACAAGTGTTATATCAGTCCTGCTAACGTTCTTAAATGTTGACAGTGCTCTTTAAGGTAGTCTGCAAACTTCTCCCATTCTTTATTCAATGTCTTGTCTTCTTGGTTCCTGATTCTCCCGGTCAATTTTGCCATTTCAGCATAGTCCATCATCTTGATTATTCATTAAGCATTTTATTTCAATTCAGAAAGAACACAGATTTTGCCATTCTGATGCAGAAATTTAAAAAGTGGTTCCTAAACTGGATGTTACCCTCACAGGTAGCCAAAAGTAGAAGAAGCAAGCCTCTAGTGAAGAGCTAGGTCTTGACTGAATAGAAACATATGTAGGGTCAGGCTGCAAAGTGGTGTACAGTGACATGAACTCTTATCTAAGCTAGCATGTGATTACAAACAACCAATCAAATGATTACAACAACTTTCCCATAGCAATCAGACCCCATAGTCATCATTCCAAAGCAATCAGGTGTTTGTTATGCTCTTTTGACTAGACTACCCCAACTTTTTGCCTCTGTTGACCTCACTCCCCATCCCAAAGCCCAGCAACAGGGCAGTGCTGGGCAGAAGAAGAAGAGGAGCTTGGGAATGTGGGAATGAGTGCTGGGTGACAGTTGTCTTCTTCCGAGGTGCTTTCTCACAGTGAAGGGGCAATGTCCATCCACGTTGGGGGGCAGCCCTCTCAAACATTTTATTGGGAGGGGCAAAAAGACCTGGAGTACAAGATAAGGCTGGTTGAGGAGCAAAGTAACTATGAGCATGTATAGAAGGCGTGTATAGAATTGCACTGTAGATATTCAGCCACGACACAGACCCACATTATTTGTTTAAGGACATGACCAGCAACTTAATCTAGCAATCACACACCTCTGTCTTTGTTTTTTCAGGGATGTCTCACTTTATTACACTGCACTGCACAGGCCATTGGTCCTGTATTAAGTCATTTCTTTGTAGTGGATATTCTTTTGTTCAACTACAAAGTGTCAGCATATGAAAGAACAAACATTCCCTTGTCCCATCAGAACGGGGGTGCCATCTCACCCTCAGGATTATTATGGATGCCTGCTGCCATAATACAGGCTCCTCCAAAAATGGACACAACATGGCGCATTGTGCATGTGATATCACATACACTATGTGCAGGCGTGTGCATGTCATGTCACATGTCCGTGTTGCAGCGGTTCCTCTTCCTTCTTCTCTCCGCAGCCAGTGAGGCACCCTTTTCCATGGGGAGGGGCTTGGACTAGGAGGCAGAGAGATTCTGCCTCCACATCTGAGGGCCCCCCCCCCCAGAAGAGGGTGCCTCGCTGGCTGGCTGCATTGCTTGTCTCTCGGAGGCAACGCCACACAGGCTGGCTAGCTGCCTCTCTCCAGCTTCACTCATTGACTTTGTGGGTGCCCAGCCCCCACAATTATATTATTTTGGGTGCCCAAGCACCCATGGCCCCCAGGAGTTGGCTCCTAAGCATCAGAACATTTATTTTGGTGACTGGTGGTGACCCCACAGAGCCTAGGGCTTGCTGATCAGAAAGTCGGCGGTTCGAATCCCCGCGATGGAGTGAGCTCCCGTTGCTCGGTCCCTGCTCCTGCCAACCTAGCAGTTTGAAGGCACAAAGTGCAAGTAGATAAATAGGTACCGCTCCAGCGGGAAGGTAAACGGCGTTTCTGTGTGCTGCTCTGGTTCACCAGAAGTGGCTTAGTCATGCTGGCCACATGACCCGGAAGCTGTACACCGGCTCCCTCGGCCAATAAAGCAAGATGAGCGCCGCAACCCCAGAGTCATCCGCGACTGGACCTAATGGTCAGGGGTCCCTTTATCCTTTACCTTTACCCCTCCCCCCAATGCTTTCAGAACTCAGGAAGGGGAGTTTATCAAGCAGTTGGGTGACTTGGTGTGTGTTGGGGTGCTGGTGTATCTGCAGCATTTGCACAGAAAACTCTGCAAGAAGACAGCATGTTTATGTGCGCAATGTGAATGTGTTCCCCTGTGGATTGTGGCATATGTACTGATCTGCTGATATCTATTTGATAGAGTGGTCTCCTGTTCAGACACAGCAAACACACAAAGAGGAAAAGAAAATTCAAAAATACCTATCAGAAAATAGACTACCAGATATAGAAGAAGAAGAATATGCAATATTAAATTCAAATATTGAACTTGAAGAGATTAAAAAAGTGACCGACCCCTCTCGCTCTCCAGGCTTCAGGAAGACATCCGCAGCCTAGGCAGCCCTGCGGGAGTTCCCCGCAGGGCTCCCCATGCTGCGGATAGCAGCCTGCCGCCCGGCACGAGTAGCGCCCTGAAGCAGAGCGCCCCTCGCGCCGGGCAGACATCCGCAGCTTGGGGAGCCCTGCAGGAGTTCCCCGCAGGGCTCCCCACGCTGTGGATAGCAGCCTGCCGCCCGGCGCGAAGGGCACCCTGAAGCAGAGCGCCCCGCGCCCCGGGCAGGCATCGGCCAGCCCCACAAGCTCGGGGGACAGCAGGGAGGCGCAGCACCACCATCCTGCTGTTCCTCGACCTGGTTTGGTTTCCCCGACCTTGTTTTGGGGGGGAAATAAAGGACAAAATAAAGGAAAAGATTTTTTCCTTTATTTCCCCCCCAAAAAACTAGGTGCGTCCTATGGGACGGAGCGTCCTATGGGACAAAAAATATGGTACTTTTTTAAAAATTTCATATATGATCTGTTTTTTTACATTTTTATTCTGTTTTTGTTCCCTTTTTCTTTATTCTGATATCTTACATTTCATTTCACTGTGTTATCATGAATAGCATTTTATAGAGGTATAAATAACTGTAAATATGAAAAAAGACAAAATATTCTCTAATTCCTTTTCCTTGGATAGATGTATTCGTTTTTCTCTTTTGTATTTTCTTTTGTTGTGATTATGTATGTATTTTAACTTGTATTGAATAAAATTATCTATAAAAAAAAGCAAAGCAAACACACCATTGGATTTCAGTGACTGATTGTTTTATATATATATATTATATTATATATATATATAATATATATATATATTATATATATATATATAATATATATATATATATATATATATATAATATATAATATAATATATATAATATAATATATATATATATATATAAAATATATATAATATAATATATATATATATAATATATATAAATAATATATATATTATATAATATATATATTACGAAAGCAAATATATATATATATATATATATATATATATATATATATATATATATAATATAATGCAGGTTTTGGTGTCCTCGGGTGTCTTCCCGTGTAAAAGTTGGGGTGTCTAGGCGACGTTTCGACGAGGTCTCACTCGTCATCTTCAGGCTGGTGCTTTCGGCTTCTTGTTACTGGAACAGAGCAGGATCTCAGTGTTTGAGTTCCTATAAATACTGTAGAGGGGGTGTGGTGTATAGCCTCCAATGTTCTGGGCAGAGAGGAAGTTCCCAGGCTAGTGTGCCTTTTCTTCTTTTGTTCCTTAATTACTTGAGAGATATCTTGAGTGATTTCTTGAGTGATATCCTGAGTACCACTTAGGTGGGTCATTAGGTGTGGATTAGTTGTTAAAGTCTTTGTGTCTTGACCTCTTGAACTTTGTGAAGAGTTTTCCTGAGAAGATGGCTGTACTGTACTTAGTTGTGCTCTGGCTTGGCTTCGTGTATAGGGGCGAGCTGTGGTTTTGTGGCTTGTGTCAGCCAGATCTGTGTAGGGATTGCAGGGGGGTGCAGCATCCGGAGGTGCCACCATGGATTGGCTACTGGATGGTGTCTGTAATTCATCTGTGGAGAGGGTCTTGGTTTGGGTCTGGTGTGGTTGATTGGTGTTGGCGTTCTGTGTGCCTCTGGATCTGGTGTCAGTTTTTGTGGGGAGGGCTAATTTCCAGATGTCTGGCAAGCGGGATGTGTCGTCACGCTTGTTCATGTTGTGAGGGTGTTTCTCTATCTCGATGGCTTCCATGATTATTCTCTTGTGGTGATGTTCCGTGTTAAAGAGCAATTTGGAATCTGCAAAATTAATTTCGTGTCCTGTTTCTTTCATGTGTTGGAAAAGAGAGGAAGTTTTTTCTTCTTTTTTGACGGCATTCTTGTGTTCTGCGATACGTGCATTTATTCGTCTGTTTGTTTGTCCAATGTACGTGGCTGGGCAGACTTTGCAGGGTATTTCATAGATCCCTTGGTTTTCCAACTGGATTTTATCCTTGGGGTTTCTGAGGATATTGGCTATTTTTTGGTTGGTGCAAAAGGCTGTTTTGATATTGTGTTTATGGAGGATTTTGCTAATTTTATCTGTAGTGCCCTTGATATAAGGAAGGAGGGCCATGCCATTGTTTTCTTCTGTGTCTTGGTTTTTGGGGGGTGTTTCCTTTTGGATTAGATTCGTAATCCTGTTTTGCTGGTATCCATTGGCAATTAACACGTTTGAGAGATTCTGTAACTCAGTTGTCAAGTGGTCTTTGTCAGCCAGGCATTTGGTTCTGGAGATGAGAGTCTTGGCTACGGAGTTTATTTGTGCAGGGTGGTGGTGTGATTGTGCATGTAAGTAGCGGTTGGTGTGTGTTTTTTTCCGGTAGATAGTGTGTCCTAGGGAGCCATCAGGTTTTTTGTAGATTAGGACGTCAAGG